>NC_137542.1:30896416-31381416 GCF_963082525.1 Nesoenas mayeri | reverse complement strand
TCTCTGTTCATGAGCTTACCAATTATAGAGCATTTATCACAATATTATTTTAAAATTCATTTGTCTTGGTTTTGTTAAAAAACAAGTTTCTCTTTTAGTGAATTTGCCTGTCAGCTAAAGCCTTCATATTAGCTGCATTTTCCTGGAGAACCAGATACATGTTTTGGTAAACCTAGCAATGGAATGCAAACTTATTGATAAGCATGGATGGACATCTCGCGAGAGGGGCGACGAGAAACAAGTGACCAAGAAACTGACCAACTGTGTATAACATTCCATTCACGTGAATACTTCATATAAAAGTGGGAGATCATGAGGATCTCGTCCCTTTTCCTTTTTTCCTTATGGCTGACATTAGGAGAGGACCTTGCTAGTCGTCCCTGCAAACGAAGGCCTAGTGACAGACTGAATCCAGCTCCAGTTGGCTGCAGAGTCCAATCCAGGACTTCGGTTGCCGACTCTGCAGTTGCTGAGACTTTCAAGATTGGTTTTGTATATTTTGTATTATTTTCTCTATTCTTATTAGTAGCATTAGTAAAAAAATTTTAATTTTTCCTACTCTCTTCTCTCTGTCCTTCTTTCCCTCCCGATCGCCTGTCCTTAGTGGGAAGGGGGGAGAGGGAGGGGCAAAAACAGGGAAGTAGGGGGGAGAGAGGGTTAACAAAATATCTGCCAGGGTTTTATTGTCACCCCACAATCTAAACCCTCGACATCATTACAGACCAAAAAGTTTCCTGAGACCCACTCAACTTACTCATAACAGAATGTATTACATAAATTCATATTAACATCTGGTCTAAGTATGTCTACACTCTTCAAAATGTAGCTTTAGAGCAGCAGGAAAATTTATAATTAGTGCAAAGACTCCTTATAATAATTAAAGTGTGGATGTTTCAATAGAGTAAGTTGTGTCTTGTACATGAAAGTTAAAACTTACAAAGGACACATTTTCTCTCTTGTCATTCTGACACAACTGATAACAAAGCCCATTCAAATTTTAATGATTGCTTATGAAATATTATTTTGTCTATACCACAGTTTTGTATCATTTACAGACACAGAGTAAATATTAATACTTTATGTTTAGTTCCTTTATTGGGTTTGCTTTTCAAAATATGGGCTTGAAGTTTCATACTCAAAGATGTGCATATAGCTGTACATCTAACTGAAAGATCTAGGATGAAAAGGAAATGTGAGTCAGGTAAGTGGGCATGCAAAAATGCCAATTATCACTCCAACCTGCCATTTCATGTGTTGTTTTGACTTTTTTTGCCATTATGATTCACAGTAGTTGATCCAGGATACTGCTGTGCCTACCACTGTATATGGACACTTGGGCACATACCCTTGCACGCAAGCATGTGCAGCTTTACCATCTCTAGAGAACCTACAGCCCAGGTGATCACATGTGTATTCATTAAATTATTCTCATAATTCAGTTCATTATTCACACTCAATTTCTAAGGCCAGATGCAAAATCTTAGGCCTTAATCAGGAAAAATAATTAATTTTACTGGGAATCACTTTGGACCTCACAAGAAGATGCTCTGAACCTTCACTGCTGCAACAGGCTTCTAGCTATCCACACAGAAAACACAGAAGCAGTCTTCTTTCATAGGTGAATCACTTCTGACTTCAAGGGTCACTGAAAATCAATGTAACAATGAAATAGGTCACCATTGCATCCCTCTCTCCATCTTATCCAGTTGTCTGCCCAGATAACTGTTAATAATAGGTATATCTTTATCTAATCACACAGTAGCACAGTAACCAATAATAATTGCTTGGTTTTCTGACTAGAAGTCTGCTAATTTTGAGGGCAGCATGTCATGGAAAGCAGAAACTTGGTCTAGCTGCTCAGTGGAAAAGCCTGAACTTTCTTACTGCATGATTAATTTTCCCAGCCTGAAGGAATTCTACCTGGTAATGGCTTCTCCCTCTCCTCACTCAGTTTCCACACAAGCTTCTCCTCCTTTCCTCCATTGATACCAGACTCTGGCTTCAGGAGAGTGAAAATAGCAATCATCAGTAACTGTCCATCCTGTGGGATCATCTCTGCCTCTGAGTCACCCTCCAGCCACAGTCTGTTGTCATGGAAATCACAATCCTGTTGTACTGTAGGAAATGTCTCACTACTCAACTATCATTTGAATCTGCAATTTTGTCAGCCCTGGGGAATGCTCTTCACTCTCATCTCCATGTCCCGGGCATCCGAAATCTAAGTTATCATGACCCTGGAGTCAGTCCCTCTTTTTACTTGGTTCTTCTGCTGTGCCAAAGAGATGTCTCCAAAACAGAATGGATAATATTTTAACCATGCATAGAACAGAAGCTCTGTGAATGCTGGCTGAATATATGAGGCACAAGGCACACAGATAATGACCAACAAATATATATGTATTAGTAAAAGGCAAGTCTAATGAATTTCAGTCACATCTTTGGAAATCACAGAGCTTGTCTTCATTCATTTCATTCAGCATATATCAAAATACTCTTATTCCAGTAAATTGTCAGTTTTATGAGATTAGGTGTTCTCGGGAAATTTTTGTGATTGCAAGAAAGCAACAGTTCCTGTTATTCTTCATGACATCAGAATAGGAGAGAGAGAGATGATCAAAATAGTCTTCAGTATTGCAAAAAAATAAAATAGTTACATATGTAATGACCCCAGCAAAATCCAAAGACACTGGTCACAAAAGTTATAGTTTATTTTGTCATTTGTAACATATATCAATGCTCTATTTAGCTGAAATATTTTGATAAAATGCATTGCTCTAAATTACATAATTTCATTCACAATTCTTCTAATGGTTAACAAAACTTAATGAAGATTAGCCATCTCTCTCAAAACTCAGTAAAAGTACCGACAGTTTAGCATTGATGTTTCCACTACTTAGCTAAAAAAAATGGATTAGAAAGTCTCAAAAAGAGAGTAATAACTGTCCCATCCAGAACAAACAATTCTACTTTAGTACAGAAAAGTGATAATTAAGAATACCTTTAAACTTCATATTAAAAATTAAAGTCAGATCTCCAATTTTTTTTAAAAAAAAGGGCAAAAAAACCCTAACCAACCAGCCAGCCAACAAAGAGCGAAAACTCAGCAATTATATACTATCTAGCGTATGTTTAGTGTTTGTTTTTTTCAGATAATATGAAGCAGGAAGTGTTATGAGCCTTCAAAACTCAAGGACTACCACACACCATGTAATTTGTTTTCATTTTAAAACGAGCTACCACGCACATGATGCTTGTCAATTCTGCTTTCATTGACCACTTACACTGGGGATGCTCTTTTCACAGATCAACACACTAATGCCACTTTTGACCCACCTGTAAAGTGATTTAAAAAACTCCAGCAAATGACTTCCCATTTGACAAATATGGCCATTCTTATCGCTAGTGTTACTTGCTAAATGTACACACTCGGTCAAACAAATTCTGAATGTAGCCTCTGTCTTATTTTTTATGATGATCAATTTTAAAGCAAAAGCTGTTGGGTGGGTCCTATGCTGAGGAAGAGATTTAGTGTTTATACATTGATAAGAACAGGGTAAAACAAAAAAACAGAAATTACATATTTGGGATCTCTGCTTCTCAGGAGAAGGCTAGAAATGAGGCTTAAAAAGGGCTTCCATCATCTACATGGATCAGATGTAACCTTTCTGAAAATGTTGCCAAAGTATCAAGGTGCTTAATTCATAGGCTTGAATGCTGTTTAACATCAGTTAATTTTTATACTTGGCTCTAAAAGACTGAAGATGTCAGGTTATCTGAAAAATAATAGTTGGAGGAATTAAGTAGGATCAGCATAATTTTAGAAAGTTTCAAGCAGCTAAAAGATGGCTTTTGACTAAAGAATTTCTTCACAATGGTTTGAAGGACAGGATTGCCTGTAATTAACTCTCTATTTTTAAAATGTTAACAACTGACTTACTGTACGGTGTAACCTAGCAGTACTATATTAATTTAGATGTATATTGGATAAGTTCTTGTGCTTTTTATTTAATTCAGACCATGGTCTGAAAATACCCATCATGTCTTCCTACAATTAGATTTATTACATTTATCTAATAAAATTAACTATCTAATAATCTAATTATTCACTGGAATGTGTTTCTCGTGGATAATAACAAACATAGGAATTTAACCAGACTGCTTTTAAATTATGTAAACATCCTTGAAGGAAGTATTCAGAACTTAAGATTTAAAGCATAGTGTCCATTTCCTATAAAATAAGCATTTAATAAAGATAGTTGTTTGTATCGTATTTGTGATTCCATTAGAAAAGCACCTAAATAGCAGTGTTTCTGAAATAATGGTTGTTAAAAAAATCCTTCTGTTGCAAATCTAGCAGGCATTGGGCTCATGAGAAGTCATTAACTTGTAATTCATCCTGAAAGGAGGGGGGTGTGGTGTGGAGGGAGGGAAGGAGGTGGGAAGCAGACGTGAACAGCAGCTAGAGGCAGAGTAACAAAATATATTTTCTAAACATCTTATGAGTTTAAAATTATGGCTAATTTTTCCTTAATTAGCCAGCATTGATATATAGCTCAAGATAAACAACAGAATAAATCAGTTTTTCAAATGAGAGACTTCTCTGTTACTTGTGAAGCAGTACATTTTAGAGTATGTAGCAATTGCAACTCTGGAGCAGACGCAGAACTCCCAGGGGACGATCACAGAAAAGGAAGATAAAGAATTGAGATGGACCTAGGGAATACCAATAGAGGACGACAAAGCAAGGAGAGACTTTGCTGTCAGTTCTGTTAGCAGAATTAGCAGGGCAATACTCCTGGCAGTAAAAAGCAAAGAAAATCCAACCAGAAGACAGAGAAGGCAGATCTGAAGGGAAGAGTGGAGAAAGTGACCTTAATGAGAAATGCTGCAGCTGAATGGGAAAAGCAAAAATTGGGCTAAGACTACTCAGCAGAAAGGTCACAAAATACCCATGGTGTTTAAAATGACTAATTTATTCAAATAGTTGTATGCTAACCAGGAAGATTCAGCGAACAGGGACTTCAGGGTGCAGACCCACTTGGCAAATCAGACGTGTTAGTGTTTTACATCTTACCTGTGAAATGTCATTTGCCTGTGTTAAGGCAATACTCTTCTACTGAAAATAATCTAGGCAATACTCATCTTCAGAAGATATTCTAACCATTTTGCTGAATGATACTTCTCGTCCAGTTTTGTTTTTAATTTTACTTCACAGATTTAACACCTAAAAACACCTGATCAAACTTTTTATCTGAACACTTACCAGAATTCCTCCTTTTCTTAATAAAATTGCAACATAATTCATACCAATCAGAAAAAGCATTTGGACTGACACTTCAACATTAGAACATGGCTGTATACACACACACAGTGGAGGAGCTCATGATAGCCTTAGGAAAATTGCATTTGACCAACCTGATAGCCTCCTATGACGGTATGACTGGCTGGGTAGACAAGGTAAGAGCAGTGGACATTGTCTACCTTGACTTCAGCAAGGCTTTTGACACCATGTCTTACAACATCCTCATAGGCAAGCTCAGGAAGTGTGGGCTGGATGAGTGCACTGTGAGATGGATCATGAACTGGAAAAACGGCAGAGCTCCAAACATTGTGATCAATGGTGCAGAGTCTGTTTGGGGACCTGTAGTTAGTGGGGTTTCCCAGGTGTGAGGGTATTTTGTCCTGTTCAATGACCTGAGTGAATAGACTGAGTACAGCTTCAGCAAGTTTGCTGATGATACCAAACTGGGAGGAAGGGCTGACACACCAGAAGGCTATGTTGCCATTCAGTGAGACCTGGACAGGCTGGAGGACTGGGCAGAGAAGAATCTGATGAAGTTCAACAAGGGCAAGTGTAGGTTCTGCATCTGGGGAGGAACAACTCCAGGCACCAATACAGGTTAGGGGTGGACCTGCTGGAAAGTAGCATTGCAGAGAAGGACCTGGGACTTATGGTTGACAACAGGCTGACCATGAGCCAACAATGTGCCCTTGTGGCCAAGAAGACCAATGGTATCCTGGGGTGCATTTGG
The DNA here is from genome assembly GCF_963082525.1 of Nesoenas mayeri. NCBI lineage: Eukaryota > Metazoa > Chordata > Aves > Columbiformes > Columbidae > Nesoenas > Nesoenas mayeri. The sequence continues at coordinate 31,375,384 of NC_137542.1, read as the reverse complement.
AAATGTGTGACCAGCAGATCGAGGGAGGTTATCCTCCCCCTCTACTCTGCCCTGGTGAGGCCATATCTGGAGTACTGTGTCTAGTTCTGGGGTCCCCAGTTTAAGAAGGACAAGGAATCACTGGAGGGAGTCCAGTGGCAGGCTATGAAGAAGATTAGGGGCCTGGAGCATCTTTCTTATGAGGAGAGACTGAGAGAGCTGGGTCTGTTCAGCCTGGAGAAGGCTGAGAGGGGATCTCTTCAATGCTTATAAATATCTCAAGGGTGGGTGTCAAGAGGATGGGACCAGCCTCCTTTCAGTGGTGTCTAAGGATAGGATGAGGGGCAATGGGTACAAACTGAAGCACAGGAGGTTCCATCCGAATATGATGAGAAACTCCTTTACTTTGAGGGTGCCAGAACACTGAAACAGGCTGCCCAGAGAGGTTGTGGAGTCTCCTCTGGAGACATTAAAAACCCGCCTGGACACATGTCTGTGTGATCTACTACTCTAGGTGTATCTGATTTAGCATGTGGGCTGGACTAGATGATCTCTAGAAGTCCCTTCCAATACCAACTATTCTGTGATTCTGAAATACTGAGCAAATAGCATACTATGGCTAGCATCATGCTTTATGCTGTCAGTGTGGAATGTCATGGTAGTAGTTACTTCATATAGCACAATATAGATGTGAGTAAGGTATCAACAGCCATTATTTTAAAATCTTATGAAGGACACCCAAACCAAAGTTGAATCACAGGCAATGTTATAGCTTTCATATAGGAAAAATATTTACATTTTATAGACTTAGCTGAGGTTACTATATATAAATATATAGACCACAAAATACCTTTCAGAAACTTCCATCACTGATCCAGGAACCATTACTCACCTGTGAACTAAATAAAGTGGACACTAACACAGTTCATCAAAGCAAGCCACTTCTCAAACCTGTGCCAAACTGCTCAGTTTCTCTGATCAAACCTGAACACAGTCAGTCTCCAATATACTGAGACTTCATTGAAATACTTCAGGACATCAACCAAAATCACAACATCTTACACTTTCAGATAGCCAAAAATGTAATCAACACAAACCATAGTGAATTTCAAAATGGTTTTAATGCAGCATGATTACTGACATTTCAATTTTATTTACAGAATATTTGAAAACAGTGATAAAAAATACTGTTAGAATATTATGCCCATTTTATTACTGATATGGAAGCTTTCCTTGTAACAATTTTTAGAAACATATTGAGGATATCAGTGTATAGAAAAGCAAAACAGATGGAGTTTTCATCACTTCTTTTGAAATATTTTTCTCTGGGTTTTGCTTGCTGCTCACATTAAATTTTGCTCAGTTATATTTTCCTATTATTGTTATGTTCACAAGTATTCATAGATTTGCTTTGCTCCATCTTGCTTCTTTGATCAATTATACCCAGCACTTACCTTTTATCCAAAATCAGACTCTTATGTACTATTTCATATTTGCTTCTTGGAGTGGGGATAGGCAAAGAAAAAAAAAAAAAAAAGAGTAAGAAATGTTTGAGGGAAAAGACGGTCTGATCTCTTTCGAATTCCCTCAAACTCTGTGCCTCTCTAATGGTTTAGAAAAGCTCAGGGCATGCCAAGGGAAGTCTGGCCTCCAGAGCAGCTGATGGCTGTCTCAAAGGAGTGGAAAACAGCACATCAGAGTTCCCACATATCAGAGTTGATGAGTGATGAGTTTAGCAACCTCTTTGCGTACGTATTCCCCTCAGTTGCAGCAAGAATTTTGTGTAGCATTAACAGTGTAACCACAATAATTCAATGCACACTGGCACACAGAGGGATTTTCTCCATCAATGTAAAGAAAGGATCTTCTTCGCACTCAGGCTGAGTTGTACCATGACTGCCCTGAAGGTACCACATTCAACTTTGCAGCTGTAGCTGGATCAGAGGGAAGACGGTAACAAAGTGGACCTCTTTTCTGTACCAAGAATTATCACACTTGGGGGTGTAAATAGGAATCTTTCTGTCTCTCCCAACTTTTTTTATGGGTTTAGCTCCTTTCACAGACAGGAGAAGAACAAATATCAAGACCTCAAATTATTTTGTTAAACAACATCCTTATTTCTGAGCTAGTACAAGTAATTTTTACAGATACAAATCCTGATGCAAAACATTTGGGCATCATATATGGATTTGGATGAAGAAGATGGAGAAGCACTTAAAACTATGGAATAGCAAAGTCTTCACAACTGGAAGATCACACAGACTACTAGGGTTTCTCTTTCTTCTGTTTAAATAGAACAAAATCACAATTCTGATAAGAATTAATGGATGTTGGAAAGCCTAGGTATCATCCACTGAAGACAACCTTGTTGTGACAGTTATTTTCCACATACTACAGAAGTTCCCTGAGTTAAAGACTCAGTAGCAAGTGTCATTGGTCTCAAATTTTTGTTTCTTCAGCCTTTCAGATTAATGACACAACTAAGGCTATGAGAACCTGTTAGTTGGGCTATCAGGATGCTCCCTTAAGCAGAATGACTGTAAGTGTTTAGAAAGAAAATTATCCTGGGATACCTTCCTGTTACCTGGGACAGTCTTCAGTACTGCTATTGAGAGAACACTTCAGATGTTTCTGATGGGTAGGATTCTACATGACTATTGAAAACAGTGTAGATCAGCCCTTCACTGCAACTCCGTGCTCTGTTGTATTTCCTATTGCTCCTGTTTCTGATACTAAGGACAGGATCATTTTTCCTTGCACATATAACTGCTAGGTTATCCCTGCTGAGAGCTGTGGAACTGTCATGATGCACTCTGAACTTTCTCAGTCTTAAGTCAAAATGAACAGATGCAGGATTTGTTACTTGTGTTAGCTGCTGCAGGTAAAATGAAAAAATTGTTTGAGATTCTTTCATTTGGGTTTCTTTCCACATCAGCAAAAACAAGCTTCTGCAACAGACTCTAGTAATATAACAATGTTCCAAGGATGAATTAGAGGGAGTTGTTGAACATTAAGCAATAACAGAAGCAGACTATTTTAATTTTTTTTCTACCCCATTAAGTTCCCTTTTCTGCATAAATTAATTTCAGTCAAAGCTTTAATATATTGTCAGACCAGATGCTACATAAAGCAGTCAGTGCTCAAATTGGCTTCTTCACTCTTTCCTGCTCCCTGCACATCCACGATAATTTTGTGAGTTAGGGGCAGCTCACTCACTCAATCCATTGGACTTTCTAAAGCTAGGGAGATGCAACACTGTAGGATTAAAATTGTGCTACAGAACTGCTTTAAGTAAAGCTCAAACTTTTTTCTTTGAAGCTAAGGCAGTTTACAAGGTAAGGATGTGTTCGTGAAACAACCCTATAATAAAAAATTAAGAATACATACAATTAAAAAGGAAACTTCGTCTGCAAATTTAAGCTTTTCTTGATTATTTTTTCCAAAAAACAGACATACTTAAAGCTAGCTCGGCAGTCTAAGAATGAAATGGAGACGTTTCTCTACATGTCTTTACCTCACAGATAAGTGCTAAATAAAAAAATGTAACTATGGTTTTCCACTGAACAATTAGCAAGGAAGTATACCTTTAGTGCATTAAAGAGTATACATCTATAAACAGCTGGGAGGTGGTCTGTCCAAAATGTTTATCATACACCATTAGAAGATGGTTAAATAACCCAGTATCCTGTAGTAACTTGAACTTTGGATCTATTTTACCTAAAATGCCATGGATTTAGATTAATCCTATTTTGATTTATTTCCATCACAAGAACTTTCACAGGCTACAAGCAAATGCAACACCCCACATACACCTCTTCATTATGTTTTTTATCATCTGGGATACTAGTTCATTTTCTCACTAAACAAAACTTTCTTAAATTACTTTGATCTGATTCATGATGTCATATAGCATTTTCTATTAAATATTATCTCTACCACTCCTCAGCAGGCTTTCCAGGAAGAGGATGGTGATTAGCCTTTGCCTGTCAGACTAATTCCAAACACAACACAACAAGCTGCTCTTTAAAGAACTGGACAGTATTTGTGCAACAGAAAGGTTACAGTCATAGACAAGCAAACGTGAAATAAGACAATGGATGGCAGGTCAAGACAACCCTCCACAGGTGCTTATATTGCAAGATAGAATTTTGTTCACAAAAGTTTCTCTCAGCATTTGCTGTGTGCCTAAAGAAGCTCTTTCATGTGCTCAGCATCATCTTTACCTAAAAAAAAAAAAAAAATTTTTTTACCAGAGCATATTTTCCTTGTAATGTCAGTAAAAATCCTCACTAAAAACTGCTATATTTTGGGGCATTTTGAGTTGATTCCTCTATAAAAAGTCTGTGCTTTTTGTAATTCATTGTTTTGTTGTGGAGAATGTTACAGATATGAAAATTTAATTCAGTACCAATCATAAATACTCCATCATGTTGATAGTATTAAATGATAACAGAAATTGTGTACCTTTCTTTCCCAAAGTATCTGGAATGAACAAAAAAAATAAATATGAAAGCAGAGAAATGCAAGGAGTTTTCTTTTTGATGCTCAGCTTCTGTTCAGAGTACAGAACTGGAATGAAAAAGAAGAGGGTTTTGTTAGCTCCTTGGTTCTGAGTACCTCTGACCTGCAAGACCTTTCAGAGCCCTACCCATATCATTAGGCTGATGCAACATAAAAAGATTTCTAAACTCATTCCTTTTCCTTATCGCATAGGTGTTGACAGAGTAGGACTTCTAAAGAAAGAGGTGGCTGACAAAGCTACTGTCCTTCTAGGAGAGGAGAGGAAGGTAAAGGAGGTAAGGGGGCAAGAAAGAGATCTTTCCTTCTTTCTTTCTTTCTTTCTTTCTTTCTTCTTCTTTCTTTCTTTTCTTCTTTCTTTCTCTTTCTTTCTTTTTTTCTTTCTTTCTTTTTTTCTTTCTTTCTTTCTTTCTTTCTTTCTTTCTTTCTTTCTTCCTTCCTTCCTTCCTTCCTTCCTTCCTTCCTTCCTTCCTTCCTTTCTCTCTTTCTCTCTTTCTCTCTTTCTCTCTTTCTCTCTTTCTCTCTCTCTTTCTTTCTCTCTTTCTCTCTTTCCTTCTTTCTGTAGGCATTCACCCACATGATTAGGCAATCAGGAATCACTACTAAACCTTCTTTTTTTCTTTTTTCTTTTTTCTTTTTTTTAATCCATTATTTAATGATAGCTAGAAATCAGCCTCAATGACAAGGACCTTGACCAGTGACATGGTTCAGCTAGATCAGATCAATTACACTTCAGTGAAGACAGGATATTGTTTTCAAAAGCCCCATGGTTCTATTTTTAAGTAATTATTGGACTTGGAAGTTCAAATCCCATTGAAATGCACTGCAGCTCCTATTCATTTCAGGAAAGTTTGCTTGATACGGTTCTAAAGCCCAAATCATCAGAGACACCTAAGTGCCAAACTCTCACAGGTTTCAGTGGGAAATTGCTAGGCACTCAAATGCTTTTAAGCAGTGTGGTACATATTTCTTTGCTGAAAATGGAATTGAGACTGCTTTGAAAATGTACATAGGTCTCAATAAGAAAGTTCCCCGAAGCAGTATGAAAAGAAATATTAGGAGAAACAAGCCACTCTTCTGAAAATAAGTAACTTAGCACTGGCTGCCACATATAAAGAGATTTTTTTTATGCCTTTGCTGTAATATGAAGTCTTCTGTCCTAGTTGAGCTGTGTCAGAATAATTGCACTTGCAGCTCGGCACTGAATGTATTTCTATATTCTATAAACAACAGAGCAAAGGAAAATATTTTATATCATTTACATTAGTGACTGAAATAGCTAAAAAACCCTTAGTGAGAAAGAGGTGGAGTTTTTTATCATGTACTGGGCCTGCCTGTAATGGATTTTCTTCATACCACCTTGTATGGTGCTCTGTCCTGCACTTGTGACCAGGGTGACCAGCGCTGATATGTTTTAGTTATTGCTGAACAGTGCCTGCTGAGTGTTAAGTCCTTCTCTGTTTCTCAGTCTTCCTCTCCCAAGCAAGTTGGCTGAGGGTCGGCAAGAGGCTGGGAGGTGACACAGTTGGGACAGCTGCCCGCAACTGACCAAAGGGCTATCCCATACATTATATATAACTTCAAGCTCAGCTATAAAACTGGGAGGAAATTTTCCAGTGTCACCTTTACAGGGGGACTGACTGCACATCAGTCACATGGTGGTGATTGTTCTTGCATCACTTGGTTTTTGTTCTGTTTCCAGATTTCCCCTCTGCCTATTAAACCATCTCAATCCACAATTTTTCTTACTTTTGCCCTTCTGATTCCCTCTACCCCCGAAGGGAGTGAGTGAGCAGCTATGTGGGGCTGAGCTGCTTGCTGGGTTTTACCCACAAGAAATCACCTCAGACTTTTAGGTTCAAAAATTTAACCTTACAAACAGTATTTTAGCATGGCTGCCATAGCTAACATCATGACTTATTGTAACTTGCACTGTAAAATCACACCACAGAATCACCTGACACATCTTGTGGGGACAGCAGCCTTCACTTTCAAAAAGTCTGAGGGCTAGGGAACTTCTCTAATTTAACTGACATCTTCTTTTTACAAAAACCTCATCCATACTGTTCCAGAGAGTGGGGGAGAGACTTTTCTCAGACAACTCAGTTCAGCAGTATTTCAGAGGAAATTATTTCCTATCCTTTCCAAAATGACAGGAAATAAATGAAAGGGACAAAACAGATGCACTAGTAAAGAGAGTTGTTTCATTTTGTTTTTAAAGACTAGGCCCTTCATGGCAATGTCCTCTTCTTCCTCCTATTTAACAACACCATCTGTTTTGACAAATCCCTGTTGCTGGAGTTTCAAAAAGATGCAAGTGGCTTTAGAACAGTCAACAGAGCTATTAACCAGAAATAAAAGAAATCACATTGTTAAAAACTAGCATATGACATGTCTTAAAATGTGCTCTCTGAGCAAATGTAGTATCTCTTGAGACACTACTTGCAGAAGCAAAATCAGATTTATCAGTTGAGTATGAAGCTTATTTAAATATTTTATCTTTCTTTTTCTTTTTCTTTTTTTTTTTAAATCTGTCACTATATTAAAGAAGTTTAATAGCAGAGTTCAGAATTTGCCTCTTAGATCCTCTTAGATCCCTGCACAGTTGGTCTTCATTCCTGTATTCACCACTCACATCTGTATAAGCAGAGAGGTGAGAGGAAGCCAAGCACAGAAGCTGAGCTGTACTGCATAGATCTGAGAGTGAGATGGTGCTCCAAAAGGAAAAGATGCAGGAGACATCAATGCAGCTGTGTGTTATTGCATCATTTCATTGAATTCATCTAGTCAACCTGCTAGAGATCCTGGCTCTTTCCAGCTATGTAGTTACAGCTCTGAAGTGCTTTTTGATTTATGTATTTTGCCTTCTTCCAATTGAAAGTGAAATAGGAAGCATCAAAAGGACTCAAAAAACCCTCTTGTGATCATTTCTGTGTGACTGGAAAAGAGTTCCTGAGATTTCGCAACAGATAATTCTCACGTAAGATGTAAGCGTGATTTTAGAAAGACATATTAGTGGATACCTACTGAGAGGGAGGAAGAAGTCTTAAAGTACTTTCTTTTTCACCAAACTGTGATGCTGAACTAATGAGTTAGTCTCAGGAACTACCTTAATAATTTTCCTATTAGACAGCCTCTGCTCAACAAGCCCGTACCGTTTTCTGAAATGACTTTCTCTGATAAAGTTGCAAAACCTTTCTTTTTTCTTACTAGACCTTCATTAAATAAATATGTGTTAAAATGCCTGTGAGTTTGCACTCCACAGAAGCAATACAAGGAAATGGTATAACCACTTTTCAAAGTAGGTAAGTTCACTGTTTATACAAAGGAATATATAGTGTATTATGTGGTTCCTGCAAAACTGTCTCCCTCTAAGGCACAAAGCTTACTGTGTGCCACTACTGGATATATCAACTATTCAAGCAATTGCTACCAGATTTTTATACATTATCAATAACTTACCATTTCCATGAAGAACTGGTCATCAGAGTTATTTTTTCCTTGCCCCAGAACTCATTAGTTCACATGGGGAGAGATTTCAGTTCATACAACTCACTGTTTTTTCCATATCCTTTACTGTTGTTCGCAACACTGTTCTTTTTATTTAAGTGCAACAATAAACGTAATGTTTATTTCTCCTGAAGCTACTTCAGTTACTCTGTGAAGCTACTACTGAGTTCCACTGTTTTATATTAGCACGTTTTTTTAAAACCTGACCAGTGAAAGAGAAGTTATTTCCTGTTTTTGCTGTCAATATTTTAAAAAATGTCCTAGAAAGCACATGGTCACATGTACATATTGGAAGTAAGGATCATCTTCAGGTGGATCCAGTATAGATGCAAGATGAATTCAAAACTTAAAAGATCAAACTTTTAATCTTCTTTAAAGGCAAGTTTTTAGGGTGTTACTTTAAAGCATGTAGAATTAAGTGTAGTATTTGCCTTGTGGAACTCAAAATTAGTTTATATCCTCTTGAGGTAGTTTATAATGAAGTTACATTACTTCAGCACTTCATTCACACAGGTCCTCAATAAATATAAAATTACTATATATGTGAGGAAAAGCCACTTGGAAAATTAAGTAAGCCAAGGCTGAACTTTTAGAACATATTCCTGGACTTTTTAATGATCTGGGAAACAAAAAGTCACTAAATATTTCATCTACTCCTTGTCAGCTATAATGCACACACAAATCTGGCATGACTGCCCACTTTGAAATTGAAAACAGAATTTAATTTCTAATAGAATAGAAAATGTGCACAACTTTCAGAAAAGGCATATGTTACTGGCCAATACTAACATATCCAAATACCAAATGCATTGCAAGGAAGGGCATTTACAAAAAAAAAAAAAAAACCAACAACAACACAGAAGAGTGAGATGAGATGCATTGCTGAATGGAAGTACTTTCCAGGAGTGGCAAAATTAAATGCAAATTTTGCATTAAAATATTTTCATTCTGCTCACAGAGCTTGTAGAGCTCAGTGGGACAACTTCCACTGCAAAGCCCTGTTGATCTCCTGGACATGAGAGGCTACAGAGACCCACAGTTCCTGCTATCAGAAACAAGTGTAGCTCCAGGTAGAGTTGCTCGAAGCCACTTCTGTGCCCTCTTCACCCACTGGCAGCCCAGCTGGCCCCTGACATGAATACAACCAGCCCATGGTTTGCTTTGCCAGGCATCCCTGCAGCAGCGCCATGGGTCAGGGCACCTGGGGGCTCCCCTCTCCCATTTTGGTCCCTGGCAGGAAGCTACCTCCTTTCCTAGTTCTGCCAAGGCAATGGAAACTGAACTGAATCTGTAATTTCTATGGTTTAGAATCACTGGGACTCACATTCACATCAAAACCATTGAAGACCTCGGCTCTCATGTGTTGTTCACTTGCACACATGCTCACCAGCAAAAGGAGGAGACAAACTGTATCCAGAAACAGGAGAGTTTTTTATATCAGCAATCCAGGTTTAAAACACACCAACAGAAAATTATAACAGCCTGAAAAGGAAAAGAAAAAAAAAAAAATCACTAAAATCTTATGTTTTACCATATGTCTTTTTCTGTTATGAATATGCTGCGGTCAGGCAAGCTTGCATCCTCAGCCTTTGTGCCATGGAGATATGTTCCACAAGCCACAGACTTGCTGATGCCCCTTGCAGCTATGTCCCAAAACCCGTAACTCCTTCTGAAGGAAAGCAGACCTCACACATGCTCAACTAGTTCTTGCTTTAGCAAAAAACCTTGCTGCAAATCCAGGCATATAAACCATGCCATGAATAAGAGCTCACCTGTCCCTTATTTAGACAACCAATTAAAACTTTTTTTGTTATAACAACTTTTTGCATGGTAGTGGTCTTGGACTGTTTTCCAAATGTGAATGTACAACTGATATCAGAGATATTGAGAGAATGGGAATGCTGTTTAGAAACTTGATTTAGTTCCAAGTCAAAACGAAGACCCCAGATTTTCATTTTCTGAAAAAAAGAAATGCATCTGATTTTCTTGAGTGGGTTACCATAAACCCCGTATATCTTCTGGTTCATTTTCTAAGGCTGAATGTGCCAACTTTCAAAGTCACTGGCTTATTTAAAGAAAATAAATTGGGAAAAAAAAATAAAAGCATGAAAGTTTTCAACAAGGTCCCTTAAGTGAGGCATAACCGGTGAACACAGTCCTTTCCCAGTGACTGCAGCAGGAGTTTTGCCACCTGTTTCGCCACAACTAGAAAAAATAAACAATTCCTTCAGGAGCAGTGGGACCAAGAAGGAGACCAGGGATACAATATCCTTAATTTCCAGTCCTCTTCCCAATAGCGAGACTTCAGCTCTTCCTGAAAGAAGTGTGTGCAGAAAGCAAAATCAATCTCATCTGTTTGGCTGTTAATGATACTAACAGAGAGATTACAAAAGAAGGAATTAACAGCTAAACTTAATTTACCAAGACTTCTTTACCATGCCCACTGTATTATTTATCTTATTTATGTTTTAGCTAATGTGAAACAGCAATTTTCTTTAAGTTTTGGGGTTTTTTTTCTGCCTTTTAAAAGCAGCCACAAACAGCAAGCCTGACAGGTAATCCCAGGAAGAACAGTCACAACAGGATTGTTGCTTTGCTTTTCTGTTTTGTTTTTAATCCTATATATAATGTTTTAAGGTGCTAATTAAGCCAAAACACATGAGCACGTCTCACACAAAGGCTCCTTTTCCATCATTTATTCATCCCATTGTGCCAGTATTGTAGTTTATAATCCTAACTACTACATGTGCAGCTACATACAGCAGGGAGGAGAAAAAGTAAGTGGTTTAACTCTTTCAAAAGAACGTGAAAGTTATTTTACCACTGGGGGATTAGGTGTACAGCATTTCCTTAGCTCTGAGGTACTGTTTTTCAAAAGGTGGGGAAGGGAAAGGAGTGAGAAGTCAGTGAGAGCTAATACTGCATTTTATTAAACTTCCTAGTTCTAGAATTCATTTTGTGGCACATATTTTACTGTGTTAAGCTTTGCAGGCTCTGTTTCATCCTTGAACATCTACACATCCAAAAGGCTGAGAAAAGAAGGTAGAAACTTGAGGAAATCAATCAACACTTTGAAGATTCATTGGGCATCAAATACAAGATAGAAGGCCACGTTACACAAATTCCTGTAACAAATATTATTCTCGAACGTGTTGTAGCAACTATGATCTACTGGGGATTGTGTGTCACTTGTTCTCACAGTATGTGAGCTTTGTCTTAATAGTACATTTAGTACAACAAGGAGGAAGCAGATGAGCCAGGAGAGCTCTAAAACTGCTCCTAGTTGAGCCTCTTCACAGACACAACTATAACCCCCTGTTTGGCAATAAGCTGCTTAGAGACAAAATGGAAGCTTTGTTTTCCATTTGGAGTAAATACATCAAATCCTAAAGCACATAGCTTGCACTCAAGGATACTAACATAGTAAGGCAAGTGTGACTGACTGCGTGTGTAAGAGGTCTCTCAATGCATGAAATTTCTGTCTTTTCAACCCGATAAATATATTCTCTCTCTTTTTTTTTTTTTTCCTCTGGAAGATATAGCAGCCCTTTGCTACATAAAAATGCACATACTTCAGCATACAACCCTGGTCTTACAACACTGGTAGTGACTAGGGAAAAAAGAAACAAAATGATAGATCAGCCCACTGCAATGCAGTTTCATTCTGTATGTTTTCCTGGGTGGGATTCCAAACTCATTTTGGTACTGTGAAGAATTCCCAGAGAATCCCATGTAATACAGGAACCATGAGAAGACTGTGAATTTCATCTTAAAAGTAAAGAGTACAGCCCATGCAAACATCCAATTTAATCTACTATGAATTATAGCTACTTTGGCCTGGATTGATTCCCAAGCCCAAGCACCCAGTACACATACTACATCCTGGAAAAAAAACAAGCTGTTATATTTTTCCTTAAATTTTTCCAACCTGTTGGTCAGTCTAAATAGGATTGTTATTAAGAGCCAGTTTCAACTTAAATATGCCACATGCATCTGAGAATGACTCCTCAGTAAGCATCTAGAAAGGTCCCGTGGAAGATTCTACTTCTGCAAAAGCGAATTTGACTGACTCAGGCAACTTCAGTTTCACAATGCTGTGACAGCTTCTGTCTTTCTGCAGTCAGACACACACCAAGGAGGAAACAGAATCTGGGAGACACTAGAAGAACTTCTGTCTTTTTGTACAGTTTGAGGTTGTATATTGTAGTGTTAATTCAGTTATCACAATCCGTACAGCAGGTCCTCTTAGCAGTGCTTCTTGTGCTAGGACTGATGAAAGGGAAGTGGTCTTTTCATGTTTCCCATAGTAGATGAAGGATACAAGATGGCAAACCATGGTATCTGGCACCACTACATGCATTCATCCCATAAACAGTTTTGGTTCCTAATTAACAGGAATCTGAACTGAATTCAGGGAATATTTCTGGGAAATGCCTGCAACAAAGATAAAACCTTCTATCTCTCCAGTGCCATCCTGGTCGCCATGGAGCTCTTGAAAAACAAAGACACCGATGCCCTTCAAATTCTACTTTCACAAAACAATACACTATATATAGAGGAAATCCTCTTGGAGAGAAGATTAGAAAATAAATAGCATATATCTATGGCAATTTAAATTACCTAAAGTGATATTAGAAGATCAGATAGTATCACAACAAATAGTAGAGAAGTGTGCATAGGCATCACAGTCAATCAAGTAAACACAGTATCATGTGCCTTTAGCTCAACATGGAGGACTGAGATGGATTTATATCACAACCTTCTCAGTTCAGCCTAGAAAGTACTACTTTGACAAAAATAGTGGAAAAATGAAAAGATAGAAGTGTTGGCCTTTCCTTGCCTGCACATTGCTTCCCTCCCAGCAGTTACAGGGCAACGTGGTGCAAGGACAGGGAGAAGCTTGTGCTTCTGTGGTTCTGTGCTACAGAAATATAGTATAAATTACAACCACTCTTCATGCTAGTCTAGCAAGAGAAAATGGGCAAACTTGCCTGAAATAGTCTCCATCAGGATGAAATGTAAATGTTCCTACATACCATTTCTTTTTAGCTATGTCTAATTTAAATATATTACTAAATGGCAAATTTGGGGTTCTCTTCCAAAAACTTCTGGTAATAACCATGCCAACATTTGACTATAGTATTCATTTAAAAGAGGGAACACTGATGGCATAACTGTTTCCTGATGGAAGACAAAGGGCAGGCAAACGACATAGTATAAGTAGAAAACACAAAACGGCAGGAACAACAGCAATGACTGGAAATCATTCAAGGACTTTCCCAAAACTATGGATTTGCAAAAACCAAGGCTTCTCTTACAAAAGCATTCATAGAGCTAGGAATATGTGTCTGTCCAACTTGTGAATTTACCCAGCCTGCATAAAACATCCCTAGGCAGCCTAACCATCACAGCAGTCTCATGAAGCACACATTTAAGCTCTCATATAAATGATTATTTGAACATAACGAAACATTTCTGATGGGAAACTATTTGTTTGCAGAGGAAATAGCACAAGTTTTTCTTGCTTCAGCGTATTAACCTACTGCCAAGTGTCTCCCACCAGGCTAGAATGGCTCAGACAGATAAAAGGTTAACAGGATCTTTCAGTTTGATCTCAGGCCACCTACTTAGAAACAAATGCTGATATAGGCACCTACCCACTATGATCTAACCTTCCTTTCTGCAGATAAACTAAGACTGTGAATGTCTTTCATGGTGGTTCATGCTGGTTGGGGAAAAGAAAAAATGAAATAAAACCCAAAACAACAACAAAACAGGAATCCTCAGATAAAACAAAAACAAACTTGCCAACAATCATCAGCTAAGACATTTTTGTAGTGATCACGCTTGGTCAGATTTGAACTAGACAAAAAACTCTAAAATCCCATAATCACTCCTCAGATTATATTCACCATCCCAACACAGATTTAAAACATTAATAACTCCTGACTGAGGTAAATTTGAAATCAGTAAACAAATGTTAGACATTACAGCTATGATTAATTTAGATTTTATTTCGTGAGATCTGGAGATGAAATGTTTCTCATTAATACGTGTAAGAGTCCGTTATCACATATATGTTCTGCTGAGAAATGTATTTCTAATTTCTAAAATAAGTCAGCTCAGGAGATGTCCATAATTGTGTGCATTGGAAAGAAGAGCAGTTAAACTGACTAACAATACTCACAATTATGTATTTTGGAAAATTAATGGTATTATTTTACTTTTCATAGTTTATAGGTCATAGTCATTAAAATGTAACAAGCAACTAAAGTTGGATATATTTCAATCCATTAAGGATCTTCACATCAATACATTACTATTGGTACTAAAATGTTCCAAATTCTCACACTACTTTAAAGTAATTTGAAATAGAAAGCAGTAAATAGATATCTAAATTCAATTAAATCATTAATGTCTACTACATGCAAAAATACAGTAATTTAAGCATAATGTTCTGTGTTTTCTTCTCTGAATAGCCCATGTGTTGATCTCCTAAGATATGTAAATTATTGTTTTCATCTGGTTTATTGCCGTAAAGGACTGCTTGAGAGTTTAGTTTATTAGAGAAGGTGTGAATAAAAATATGGAAGTTTACTGGAAATCCTCTATGAAAAAGTGTGAGTCTGTAGCTTACTCCTGTTTCAGCATCCAGGCAGCCACACATGCACAGATGCAACGCAAATGCTGGAAAAGCAGGGTGTGGTTAGAGACACCACTTTAATCTCTTTCTATAGTGACAAACTATAGTGGGGATAAAAAAAAAAAAAAAAAGTGGCTAGGGCATCTTGAAAAGTTCTGCATGTTATTGCTCATGCCAGCATGCTGCATCTGGGCTGTAGTACCAAATGCCACGGTCCACTCTGCAAGTGCCCTAGTTAGTACTAACAGCTTTCCAATTGCGTCATTCCCTTCTCATTTAATTTGGCAATTTAAAATCCTGTTGGTTAACCAAAATTGATTAAAAGCTAATACATTATATGAAAATAGAGGCTGGCAAGCAGAAACACTGGTTTCTAGGAGTTTTCTTTTTTATAATCTTGGGTTCTTTTTTTTGCTGAGATCCATAGGAAAATACTAAAAATTTATTTTGGATGTATTTACACCAAGAATGTTGGCAATTCTAATTTTAACTTTTAAGAAGTACAGAACACTCAAATTTCAATTATTCAAATAACAACTGGTATATGGTTGGTAAATAAAATTGCATTGGTAAATACAAATTAAAAGAAAAAAAAATTGTGTAGCTGGCCAATAATTATGTTTTTTTGTTTTTTTCATTATTATTTTAAAATTGGTTGTTTTGGCAAATAATGAAATTTGGTTTTGTGTTCCAGCCCTGGTATGAGCTGGAACAGTCCTAAGGATGTTATGACACTGAGAAGTGAGGCATAGCTGAGAACTGGAACTTTGCTATCTATGTTAGGGATTTACCCTTCACAACTGCTGCTGAAAGGCAGTACTTCTCTGCCAAGGGAGGTCAGTACTAGCCAAAAGACTGCATAAGACAAGTAAAGTTTCTCCAGGATATCCAGAATGTTTGCCATATCAAGATGGGGGCAAAATGCTTATAATTTAATTCCTTGTCTGGGCTAGCTCCAAGATGAGAAAAACTGATGTCTCCTTTGAAGAGTATTTATTTATATAATGCTGCAGGGTGGTATGTTACCATTCTTTTTCATATATCCTGTACTGTCTTAGATATTATTATCTAAAGGACAGGCAACATAAATATAGTCAGGAAAATGACACACTGTCCTTGTTGGGTCCCTGCAAAAGATGCACCCTCTTTCACAGCAATTCAATCCGCTGCAAAAGGGCAGCTGAATTCTCCTGCCTTTGCCAAAATGGGATTTTTTGGAAAAAAGTGAGGCATTCATGTGAAAATTAAGATAATGAAAGAAGTTAAGCAGCCTGGGCTTTTGTCAGCCTCTATGTGTCCGTATGGATATGCCTTTTCTGAGTCGTCTTATCTGCATCTATACTCTGGCAGGTAAATGTCGCAAACTTTAAACTCTGGTCACTTGACCTAGGAGATATGGACAGGGCAGGATCACAAGTCCTTCCTCAGCCACTCAACAAGTTTTGTCAGAAAGAATCAAAGCACATAAAGGGACATATGTCATAGATACCAGAAAAGGGAAATGAGAGCACAGATATTCACAAAAGGAAAGCAGAGTTCAAATTCATCTAGCTGGACTTGCTTTGAGCAAGAGCTAGGGCCAAATGAGGTGCAGTAGTCCTTTCCAGCTTAAACTATCCTGTGGTTCTGTGGCTAGTAGGCTGAGGAGTCAAATCCTGTTGGGAAGATGACTGAACAGATTTCATGGACTGTCTTGGTCATGAGAACAAGAGTAGAGAGAAAAGGTACATAAGCAAACCTACATACACATTAGCTTTGAACTAAAATCTTTACATCATTCCAAAAACAGCATTACTGAGATTTGTGTGACACCCAACAGCACAACTGTCGTATTCATCTCTATCTTAGGCAGGTAGCTGTATCGAGTTACCCTGATACTGTGCAATTAGTGCAATATCAATAATTTTTCTGGGGCTTTCTTCCTTCCTTTCCTTATTTCTTTTTTTTTTTTTTCTTTCTTTCTTTTTCCAAATAAGGTGTGTTTCAAGAAGCATGCTCATAGAAATATAGTATTGGAGCATATTGTTACTGTTTAAGAGCAGAAGTCTGAAACAGACGAACTTTGTGTCAACTGCTCCTCCCAGAAGGCTGTTCTAGAGCTCCATTCTGCCAACGGCTGAAATCCTCAGTTTAGCACAGATGGAAAATCTTCCAAAACATTTTCACAGGCAGTTGCTGCAATGCATCTGGGAAGTCTCTTGGGATGTGATGCATTTGTGTTCAAAACTCGCATGTACCAGGTCCAGAGAAGGGATGCAAACTCATGTCTCTGGCTCAGTGGTTTGAGCAGGAGAAAGTCAGATGACATATCTCTGGTGTAATTTCATACAAAAGGAAGAGGGGGGAAAAAAAAAAAAACTAAGGGAGGGGACGGCAACATGGAGTAATCCGTATCCTGCCTTGAAAGAGGTAGGGCATGAATTCAGCCCGAGTCTGTGTTATCCCAGATGTGTGGGTCCTTCTCAGCCCAGTTGTCAGTATCTGAGGTCTCGACACAAACCTCACTACAGATGGAAAGAAAAAAGGCAGCACCTTGAAGACTTCTTGCTGAAAAAAAAAATTCTCTAACTACTTTTAAAGATGATAGGAGCTTTCAAAGGCCTTTCATCTCTTCTCTGACTCATTTTTGGCCTTGAATAAAGTATTCCGATCTTTCTGTCTCTTTTCCTTCAGCTGTTAAACTGTACCAGTAAGCCCCTCTGGCTTCTGATACTTGCAGTGAAAATTAGGTTCACCTGTTCGAGCATATAGAGCTGTGCAGGGTAACCAAGCTGAGCTTAAGTCTTTTTATAGCAGCTGGGTTGAGCATAGTCACAGCAGAAGGTGTTGAGCTGCATTTATGTTAAAAGCAGGAAGGTGAGAGGAGGGAGGCAGGGAATAGAGAAAGCATTTTGTGTATCTCACTGTGAGCACTCGTTGGAAGAAGCTTCTGCTAATACGCATCCTATATGGAGACTTTTTCTCTGATTGGTGCTACCTGCTAGAGAGGAACAATCCTCCTAGAGAGGAACAAGCCTTCCTTCCCTCTTGCCAAATGGACCCTCTTCCACCGAAGCACCAGTTCTCACTACTGTCCACTGTAGTCACTTTCTGCCTTGTGACAGATGCAGTGTCAATGATATAAACAACTGATCATTAATATATGCTCTATTAAATGTACACTGTATTAAACATATCATAAACAGATGCATGTTTTAAACAACTGTATGTTCTTACAAAATATTTAAGAAATATCTAGAGCCATATAGCATAGCTGATTGGCTTAAAGACTTTTAAAGTACTGTTTTGCCTGATTATTCTTTAATGTTTTTCCTCTCTAGTAGACCTGAGATACTGTTCAAAAGGAGAAAAAAATACAAAACCTTTTTTTGTATGAAGTAGCTGTAGGAAGTATGCTTCTGGGACTTCCCAGAAACCCCGAAGAAGGAGCTTTCAGATAATCAGACAACAATTAACAAGTACCTAGTGCAAACCATCAGGGCTTTCTACCTCTCCCTCCCCCTCGCACACAGCACACACATTGATCTTGCTGGAGAGCAGACTTTTTTAATATTTCATGGAATAAATAATAGCTTTTTCAGCAGGCTGTCACCTCAGAAGGTAAGGGAATTAACTCTGTTCTCACTTCTTACCAGTCTTCTTATTTTCTTCTCCACAGCAATAGTGCTACCAGTTGCAGCTTTCATCATACCCCCTTGTCCCCTTCGTACTGCCTCTTTAGTGACAAATATTTCATTACTTTTTTTTTTTTTTTCTGAGGGCAGAAGGGAATGGATTTCAAAAGCAGATTGAAAACTAAGGCACAGAAAGTTCATGTTATCAGCTCCATTTCACATAGGATGTGACTAATGATGGTTCATTTTTTTAATTGTTTGCATGTGTTGCATTTCTCAATTGCTGCATGTTGTTTTTTTTTAATGAGTCACTATCACCTCCGTCCAAACATATATGGGTACACACATTTATCTGGCTTTTCAAGGGAGAGCTTGTTTCTGTTGCTTCTTTGAATCATGTCCAGCATATTTGTGTTTTACTATAATCCACGAGGGAAAAATAGTGGCAGGGAACAGATGCCTTTGGATCTTCAGTAGTACTCTAAATCCCACACCACCATTCTCCTGTACGTCCCTTGCACATCACTGTTTCTGATTATTATACAAATGTACAAGTCTCATTCCACAAAGAGCAGGACCTTTCTATCTATTCCAAACATAAATTTAAAGATGAAATCCTCCTCCTTAAACAAAGTTTTTCCAAAGGGGCATTGCAACCAAACATTGATGTATTACAAAATGATCAAATTTCTGAAACAAGTAACATGATGCCTACTGAGCCTCATGGGAGACTCTCCATCACTTGACAGCATTTTACTCAAAACCACAAAGTCACCACACAGAAGCTACATCCAATATTCTGCAAGATAGGCCTTCCTCAGCACAGAGATTTTGATCTAACTTCCCCAAGTCAAATGTTCATTTATTTGTCCATTCACTTAGGAAGGATCAATACCATATTTTTCCATGCAGACTTTGTTACAGAATCACAAAACATAAGCGGATCCCCTGATTTCAGGGGTCTAAAGGAACTCAAGGTGTCTCAACTTCTGCTGCAGTATCTTCCACAACTGAACAAACAGGTGTCTGTAATCAGCTGCAGCTAGGAAGGTCCAGCTTCCTCAGCTGAATCAACTGTTTTGCTACAAAAGCAGCAGAGTGTAAAAGTCTGCAAAGAAACAGAGTTTGAAAAAAAAAGAGTGTTTAATAAAAATACTTTTATCCTACTGTTTATCTTAGTAGATCATGCACTGGGCATTCACAATCAACCTGCAATTAGCAGCTGAAGTACAGCCACGAATGTACAACCATGCTGCTGCAGTAAGAGTGGTGCATGGTAACTTCTTGCACTGAAGTCTAGATCCTGAGTCTTGAGGCAAACGTACATTGTTATTCTTCATCTCTTGAAAACCATGACAGATGTCAATTCTGGAGTCCGTAAGAAAGTCTGTGTTGACAAACAGCACCCAAAGAACTATTTTGATATTTCCTAAAGTATACTTGAACCATTAGATAGGCTTTTGCTTCTGATCAGCACATTTTAAAACACGGTGAGACATATCACTGTCTTGTTAGACACACTGCATATTGTGCCTACTGGCTTCTCCTTCAACTATTTGATCTTCCTTCTTAAACCAGTGTTTTGGTATTTTACTTATTTTTTACACAATCAGTCCTATGCTAGCTGAAGAAACATTTTTCAAGACATGTAAAATAAAAATTCATGTCTAGCTTAGAGATTGTGTGATAAACACCAAAACAGCTGCCTGAAAACTCCAGCCTCCATTGAAATCCATTCTCTCTATTCATCCCTAATACTTTTCAAGCTTTTAACAACTGACTTCTTCATTTGTCTTTTCATGACCTGTTAAATATGTGAGGAAATATCAGAGTTATCAGGTAGGTTAAATCAGAGATTCTTAAAAGTAATTCTTAGTCGATGTTCTAAAAGTTCATATATGCATTTTTCATGGCACTTGAGTCTTCTAATTACATTTGATTGCCACATATTGTAGAAAAAAAACCAAGAACTGATTATTTTGATATGCAAAAAGATTCACACATTTTCTCTACCCAGACAATGACAATTAACACTTGAAGTTCAGCCTGATGGAAATTAAATTTAACTCCATGTCTTTTGTTATTTTTTTTTATTTTTTTCAGCTAGAAACTCCACTGCAGTTTAAAAATACCATAAAACAAGCCAGTTGGAAAACAAAGAGTGTAAAACAGACTAGTTTAACTGAAGTGAAAGCTAAGAGACACTGAAAAGTTCTGTAACTATTTCCTAGTTCAGTCACAATAAACTTTTGATTAGATACAGGTGAAAAAGGAATGCAAATAGCTTGGGATGTGCCTAAGTCCACTAATGTACTCCGCAAGCCAGTGAGCACTCAGCCCCAGTGAGCCAAAGCATTCATATCCATGTTGAGTGTGGCACAGCCATTGCCCCACTGGAAATCAGCTCAAGTCCACAACACAACTGGGCTTCTTATGAAGAGGATTTGTTAAGTCCTGTGACAGACACACAGTTTCAGAGTTTCCTCAGCAGGACATCCTGAGTGAAATCTGAAATTCTGTCCCTTGCAACCATTTTTTGTTGTTTATAGCTGATGCCAACACGATTCTCTGATTTACAGACATTTGGGTAAATGCACCACCTTTGTTTTTTGAGAAGTTTCTTCTAAGTACAAAGTACAGAGAATCAGTGGGCTAGATTAACCTAGCCCCTGGAAAACTCTCTCACACATTGAGAATTTTAAAGCTTGAAGATTTTTTTAAATCTCACAGATGTCTCTCAGCCTACCATAACCATAAAAAAACTTAGGAAATACAATTTAGATAAAATGTTTGCCAGCAGCTGAAAGCCTTAAGCCTACTTTCCTCCCCCAACAACTTATTATTAAGTAACTAACTAAACACAAGTTTCAGATTTATTCCATGTAGAGAAGTTTGCCTTTTATCTGAGTTCAGAGTTACCTGAGAGCAATCCCTTGCAATTCAAAGCACTGTCATCATGATAGCAGTTACAGAAAGCCCTGAAAGCCAAACCTGTTTGTTTGTTTGTTTTATCAGTAGAAAACAGTCTTACAGCTCTCCAGTTTGCAATTAGGGATGCCACTGAAGAATTTTACATTCTTCAGGTATTATCCACTACCCTACTCTTCGTGCATCTGTAAAATTCATGTGCTAATTATGTTAAAGCGCGTATGTGAAAATATAAT
Organism: Nesoenas mayeri; assembly: GCF_963082525.1. Lineage (NCBI taxonomy): Eukaryota > Metazoa > Chordata > Aves > Columbiformes > Columbidae > Nesoenas > Nesoenas mayeri. The sequence goes on along the minus strand of NC_137542.1, from coordinate 31,353,956 downwards.
TCCCATTTAGTACCATTTGATGTGCACATTTCCAGGTTATAACCCCAAAAGCTGAGCAGTGAGCTATCAGCCAAAGCCAGAGAAGTTCAAGAGTCTCACATCCCTTTCCTGACATCCTTGTTTTGCAACATGATGACTGAAGGAACTAGGTACAATTCAGGTTATTCCTTCAACAATGGTCCTGTCACTGGGAGCTCTTCCAGTGCCTGTGGAGCTATGGAAGTGGATAGACACACACTCTGCCTCTACACTTCCTTAAGCTGACTTATGCTCCACAGAGATATACCAGAGTAGGTCCCATGGAAAAGGAAGAGATGCTAACCTAGAAAGGATTAAACCACATTCCAATTTTACTATTGGGTGCAGTATAGACAGTTCTCACTCAATTGGGCACTCCTCTTTCTTCCTGGATTGTTAAAAGTGTGAGGAAATCAGAGATAAGAATGTTCAGAATTGTTCCTTTGTGAAATAAGATTCTTATAATCAGAGTGTTGACACTGAGGTGCTACACAACAGCTAGGACATTCTGCATGTTCCTGATGACCAAGGATAGCAATCAGGAGAGAGACAGTGGTGTCTGACTCATCTTTGCCATCAGCCTCTTGCAGACCAGTTCCTGCAAGCTACACTTCTCTCCTGTGGGCAAGTAAATGGTTGAAATCTTCAGAAGTCACATGCCATTGAGACAAATGTCTCTTGCAGTAAAAGTAGCTATCAGAAGATGGTGGAGCAAACACATCAGGAAAATAGGTGTTTGCTGAAGAAAATAATTTTTGTCCAACAGTAACAACATCTGAAACATCTAGAATAGTAAAAACCCTAAAAGAGGGTCAAAAATGCATTTAAACTGGAAAAATAAACCTATAGGGTAAAACAACTCCTACTAGCAGACCAATCAAAGCAAGTAGCAGCATTTATGCATGTATAGAATAACAGATTTTGAATGCATGCTATAAGTGCCCATAATGGGGCTTAAAGCTTTTCAAGTGTGGCTGCTTATACCTGCTAAGGCACCTCATTAAGCATCAGCAAGGTTTGCACATGTCCAGTGCCCACTGCAGCAATTGGTGATTGTATATGGGTTCAGAAGGTAGATTTACAAATTTAGATCCTGTAAAGACAGATAAGTGAGGCAATATATTAACTATGACAGAAACAACTTTATTCTTACTGTTTCACTAATGTCAACAGAATCAATGCCCTGTTACCTCGCTGAAAAAAAATAGTCCACAGGCTGCTCTGATAAACAGGACATGGTGGAAGGGTGAACCTCATCACAAATATAACACTGGCACCAAGAGAGAGGGAATCTACTTTTGACTCTTTATACAAAGAACTATGCCCATTGCTTAATATTTTGAGCATACAAAGCTTTAATTCAGCTAACCAGAAGGAGTTATCTACAAAATCTTTCCACCCAGCCTTCCTGCCATGGCTCACATGCTGACTTGCACGATCAAAGCATAAGCAGCTGAGGAAAGAAATGTGATTTTCTGGTATCCTATGAGAATTAAAAGCCTTGAGGCAGAGTTATTTTCCTCTTACTTGTGCTGAATCACACGTTAGCCCAAGCAGTGTCACTGACTTGACAGGTACTATATAATGAAGTAAGATTTAATATGAAAAGAGTAATCTATTACATTTTAAAATGTATATTCTAATAAAGTACAATATAATGTAAGGAAGCAAAGGGTTTCTAAATGACAAATACTAAAACTCAGAAGTCTGAGTTACAAGATGAACAAAATTTAAAAGTTACATGAAGTCTTTTAGTAGCAGATTAAATGCTAAGACTGTGACCAGATCTAATCTTAGGTTAACACTGATACAGGAATAGAACAGCTGTGGCAGGTTATGCAGGTCTGTGTCCTGCAAATCCTTTCAATTTCTCCCATATCCTCTCAGAAGAGGTTGGTAGTTTAAATTAGTCTAAACCATTAACTACACAGCACTGGATCTATCTGCAAAATGGGAAGAAGAAACAAAGGCATACCTGTTCAGAAGGCCCAGATGAAAAGCTAGATGTCCAGTCCCTGCTACTTGCTCCTTCAAAGAGAAATTAGTAGGTAAATAAACTAGTAAAATATCAGTACTCAGAGGATGGATAACTCAGGGTAAAGTGTAGAACTGATAGCCTTAAACCTCAGGTTAGTCTGGATGCTCAGTGAAGGACTCTGAAGAGTTTCAAAACATCAGTATGTTCACAACAAATTAGCATGACTTTGCAAAGATATTTCCACTTACACAAATTGCACGTATTGCTGATAGTGACTCAGGTGTCCTGTAAATATAGACCTTATTCTGCTAGTAAAATGCTAGCACAGTGATGACTCAGGTAAATATTTACATGTCTCTGCAGAGAATGCTTCTGTCACTACTCCCTCAGTTAGATATTCATATGGATGCTGGGTACTGCACATGGTTCAGGTACATGAAGATCCTTGCCAGCACACGGACAGAAATAGAGATGACTGGAAGCAGCACTCCTGCAGGCAGAAAAAGTGCTGCAGGGAATCACTTTTAACATCCTGTCTTCACTCTCAAATCTGAGCTGTGGCCTAGTAAAAATTATTCAGTTAGAGATTCTTCATATTGAAAAGTTTTTCATGACCATAATAAATAATTGTTCATAATTCATAATTGTTTACTTCATAATTGTTTACTGCACCAAAACTTGCCAGTGACAGGTAATTTTTGATCTCCTGGTCCAGTCAGATACACGTTTCAAATATACAGGGAAGGATGCTAAAAAAAGAAAAATGGCTTATGCTGAAACATCCTTGAAGAAAAAGCTAAGCCTACGAATGTGTTTCTACAGGAGATGATTTCTCTATAAAAAAGTGCATTTATTTCTTTTTAGGATAAATTACAAGGCATGTCAAGACCATTTATAGAATACCACAGTCTCCACAGATCAAGTCTGTTAGTCACTTAAAATGATTAAGTGCTAAGAAACCAAAAAATTGCTCCAGTGGATAAATAGTTTGAGAGCTGTAGTTATTGCTCCATCAACAGCTTTCCAATTGATCTGCTGTTCTTGTGCTGAGTAGTGTTCTCTCAAGGCCAATACCTTCTATCTCACTTTGGGGAATACAGAAATTTTTCCTTCATTGCCAGCTTGGTCCTGCTCCATCACAGCAGCATGCCACATTGTTCTTGGTGACAATTTGCATAATTTCTGCCCCCACCCCCCAGAATGTGCTGTAAGAAAGTTTCTCCTTCAACTGCAGCTATATGGCAGGCAACATATCTGCATGACAGGTGACAAATCAATGTATGCCATAAAAACCTCCACCCTTGAAACAAAAATCATTCACTGTGAATAAAAAAAAAAAAAAGGTGGCTGTTTCAGTGACCTCCTTCTGTATGTGACACAAAGAAAAAGGTTAATTTTTAAAAGCTAGGTAGATAATTTGGCAGGTATAACAGGACATAAAGAAACAGCATCTTTTTGTCAGAATGGCATTTAACTGTGCAGGAGATTATAGAAGAATAATTAATTGCTTAATTGTTTTGAAAGGACAAGTGTTAGAAAGTACAACCTTTCATTGATACTTTGCTGCAACAGTACATTAATTATAGCTGAATTTCAGTGGCTCTCCTGTGAAAGCACATGACATTCACATTAATACCACACAAGATTACTGTGGTTATAGCTTTTATAAAAAATGTCTAATGCTATATTAAAGCACAATTTGTCTCTTTGCATGATATGTCCAGAAATAATAATAATATAATAATATAAAATAATATAAATATAATAATATAAAGTAATAATATTTTTCCCTACTAAGTATTTATTGCATTTAAAAATCGGTATTGGTCACAGTGAAAGTAGCTTGCAGCATGTAATTAAAGAACTGTATTGAAAAAGACAAACTGGAGAATTTAGGTAGACTAGCAGAGTCTTCTTTTAGCTGTCAGGTATTTTTCTTCTAAAAGTTTTCATGAAAGTAGACAGCAGCTTTTGCAAAGTTCAACTCTTTAGTCTAGGACTCCTGGATAAAAAAGATCCTGATGGAGATCACACTGCACTGGCAGAGCATGAAGGTAATAGAGATGAGGCGTACAACATGACAATACGAGATGCAAAGAGATTATGTGATCCAGAAGGTGTGTCCATTCACGCAGTCGACTCTGCTTTTGCTGGTTTTACCCTTCAGACTTTACCCTGCTCTTTCTGCTCTAAACCTGCTATTATTAGACTTACCAGGTTGTTAGAATGAAGAGGCTGTTTTCTCGAGTATCTCAGGAAAACAGGGCATCCTCACACAATCCAGAGAAGAAAATCTGGGAAAATCTTGTCATGAACATAGGCTTATTTTCACTGGGTCCTAAGCTTGTGAGGAGTCCTGAGACTATCACACAATTTTTCAGGTCCTATCCTGCTCATTCCCAGATGTTCTCTGCAAACCTGATAATTTTTCTTAATGTAGCAGTAAGGACAATCTCTTCCTCAAAAGAAAACACATCCAAATGGAAGAAGATGAGATTTTGGGGTGTACTGATAAAACATGGAGGACTCAGGACCAACCCCTCAATGTGGTACCTCAATTTTGGTCTAGCTGCTCCCAAACGTCACACACAGCCTCCACAAGAGTTTAGACCAGCAAAGACTGCAGCCTCAAGTCAGCATATCCCTTCATGGCACTCCGTCGGGGTTTTGCTTCACAACCATATGTTCATCAGGATAACTCTGGACAGGCTGAGAGTCAGCTAAATCCCTTTCTCTCTACCTCTTCAGAAAGAAAAAGCCATAAGAGTAACCAGAGCATCTTCTGAACTTCTGAACCAATTACACACTGAGTTCACATTTCCTGTGCTTTACAAATCTCTTCAGACAACACGTACTCCACCCGTATCTTTCATCTTGAAAAGCTTTCAGATGCTTTCCCTACAGTACAGCTGTCTTTTTTAAGCCACCAGAGCCACATCATGCCTTGTCAAAGTGGACACATCCACAGAGAGCAGACCCTCCCCACTGAAACAGTGGCAGGGATTCTAACACCTGTTTTTAAAACCTCCTTTTGAAGTATCCACAGTATTTCTGTTTGGTAAATATTTGCATTTCTTTTCCAAGGCATAGCAAGTAATTACAAACATTTTCTTTTAAGCTTGATTGAGAAGGCAGGATGAGTAGCCCATCTAAACAGCCTTCAGGTGTTAATGGATTACATAGCTTAATATACTAATGAAGAAGCATTTGGGCTGAGATTCCTCTCTATCATAACCTGAAGGAGCATTATGGAAGGTAACACAGGATTTGTGTGAGCAGCTAAGCCCTTATTGTGGGTCCTTTGTACTGCAGAGCAGCTGTGACACAGGAGGAGGTTGGCAGAGGTGACTGGGACACAGTAACAAGACCCCGCAGTAACAAACCTGTGCTGCTCCTGCTTCAGTAGTAAGCCACACTTGCTTCCAGATGGCTGACTTCTCTCTCTTCTCCAAAATATTCACAAATTCTGTATTTGCAAGCAAAGAACTAATTCTTAAATTACTGTTTGAGGCTCTAACTCAGAAGTGACAAAACCTGCATGCCACTCCAACTGGGAATTGACCAACATTTTCTGAAATCTGCTACTTGTATGGAATAGCCCACAAATATTTCTATTCTTGCCTGAATGAAATAAACTGGATCCTGATCCATGTCTGTTCCCCAACATGTCCTCCCAAAAATATAAAAGTCATTTTTCACTTGATATGTCAATTTAACATCAGGGACCTGCCTTCTTTGTATTGCCAAAGAAATTTAGCTCAATGATGTTTTGCACAGACCCCTTCTGTCACCGAGAGATCTCCACCAGTCACTGACATGCCAACAGACAGGAGCTGTTGTTAGCATTGATATCAGCCATTTCCTGGTTGTGATGAACATAATGAACTAAGGTTATACAGTTGGTGTCAAAACTACAATCCATGAGGTTCCAAATATTCATAATTTAAGCAGAAATACTTTCCAATTACTATTACTTCAGTTCAGCCGCAGGTAATCCCTAGCTACTTCTGCTATCACTTCCGTCTTATTGATGTGCCCCTGTTCTTCGTCTGCTGTTTCTCTCGGTTTTCTCTCTGCTTTCTTCAAAGTGTCTGCTGCAAACCAAAGCAGAGATGCCTCCGCTGCCATAAGAAGCCCTTCCTATTGCTACTACAAAACCTCAGGGAACTATGTAAATTTGTTAATTCTATTTCTGTATTACGAATGTAGGGTAATTGTAACTGTTAGTGCTAATTAGAATGTCATTTTGTAGGAGAAAATTTTGGAGTGGATCATCAAAAATAATAACTAAAGGTTCATTTCAGCTTCTTCAATATAAGAGTCCAGCTTCTTTTCAGATGGCCCGACATATCCAAAGAAGATCTTATCAGTTATTAAAAGACATAGATCACAGTATCACAGTATGTTTGGGATTGGAAGGGACCTCAAAAGATCATCTATTCCAATCCCCCTGCTGGAGCAGGAACGCCTGCGTGAGGTCGCACAGGAACATGTCCAGGTGGGTTTTGAATGTCTCCAGAGAAGGAGACTCCACAGCCTTCTTGAACTGAGGGGCCCAGAACTGGACACAATATTCCAGATGGAGTGTCACCAGGGCGGAGTAGAGGAGAAGGAGAACCTCTCTCGATCTACTAACCACCTCACTTCTAATACACCCCAGGATGCCATTGGCCTTCCTGGCCACAAGGGCACAGTGCTGGCTCGTGGTCATCCTGTTGTCCACCAGGACCTCCAGGTCCCTTTCCCCTACACTGCTCTCTAATATGTAATTTCCCAACCGATACTGGAACCTGGGGTTGTTTCTGCCCAGATGCAGGACTCTACACTTTCCCTTGTTAAATTTCATCAGGTTATTCCCCACCCAATTCTCCAGCCTGTCCAGGTCCCGCTGGATGGCAGCACAGCCTTCTGGCGTGTCAGCCACTCCTCCCAGCTTAGTGTCATCAGTAAACTTGCTGATAGTACACTCTATTCCCTCGTCTAAATCGTTAATGAATATATTGAATAATACTGGCCCCAGTACTGACCCCTGAGGCACTCCACTAGATACTGGCCTCCAACTAGACTCCGCACCATTGACTACCACTCTCTGGCTTCTCTCCTTAAGCCAGTTTGCAACTATATTGAGACATATAAGGCATTTTTAGCCCTATTGTATTAATCTGTAAAAATCCCAGCAGAACAGAATCTGGCAAGTCAGAGTCTTCTTAAACTGTGACAGCAAACTTGCCTCTAAAAGAAACACAGATGCAGCAGAACAACACAGCTGGAGGAGTAGTAGCACAGAACTTATCTCTTCCAAGTCCAGCCAGTGTTTTGGCAATATGAATAATGAGGATTTTGAGTAGCTGTTGTTCCATGGCATATGCTATTCTGCCTAGATCCATTATTTATTAGAGTTACCTACAAGGAACATACGTACATTTTATCACTTTCCTTTGAGCTTTATATGCCATATGTTCCCCAAATAATTAAATCATTACAATCAAACTAAGGCATCTACGCATAGCTTGGAAGAGAGAGAGAGACTGAGAATAACTCACCACTGGCTTTGAGAATGGTTAGGCCTTTAAATCCTTTTTTCAGGGAGGCTGAATTGAGAGATTGGACCTTGGTGTGTACTTTAGGGGATCCATTACTGGAAGTGCTGACTGGATTTAGGCTAGACATTAGGTTGAGTTACAAAAAGGATAGACATCATCCCCCAGGTACTCAACCAGGACTGCAGCTACTGGTTTGTAAACAAGTTTCACTAAAGTGCAATCTTCTCCCTTCTAGCCGTGTAGAAGCAGTCATTATGATTAATGCTCTTATCACAGGGAGCACCTTGCCTTTGATGAATATGCGTATCCACAGGGCTCTCTAATGTTAATAACCCAGATCAACACACAGGATTTTTGGGAAGGGAGGGCAGGGTACAGGTTAAGAGGGAAGGGGTGATAGATTCCTGAACAGCAATGACCCTAGAACTTAATTTTCCCCTAGATTTATTAAACAGGAAAGTTAAAAGCCATGAGGAGGCTGTTCCTGGCTGACTGGTAGCTTGAAGCTGCAGTGTTCTTATCTCCGCACGAAATCACACACATGTCTGTCGAGGTCCATTTGAATCTCTCAAATTTACCAGACATGTTCTCTGTCATTTAAACTTTATTTCATTAGCTTACTAAAAATATAATAAACAAACATGACAAACAGGAGCTCAGTCTTTTTTCCCAGATTAGTCCATCATGTTACTTCATTTATTCACCATTTCAGTCATAAGGTTACAAAACTTCTAATCCATAACTCTTAATATCATGCATCTATAAGCAAAAGAAAATAATTAGTTACCTGGTTGATGGTGAGACTACTCATCCTTCCTCCTCTGTCACAGTGCAGATGTCCCCTGTATCACACCAGGAAGCGTGAAAGACTCAGCAGTCCAGCTGCTTCAAGAGCTTTTTGGGTAAGGTAGTGTTTCATACCTGTGAGTTCAGCATTTCGATGAGTTAGTGGATTCTGAGGAAAATGTCAGACAAAAGATAGTGGCTTCCAGACACATTAATTTACAGGTGATCGTGGCTGCACAGTGGCCCTTCAGCTTTTCTTGGCTACCTGACCTGCCTACTTGGTGCTTTTGTTTTGACCTAATGGTGTTGCTCCCAGTACACATTGGGCCTTAGCGTGAGCTAGGTTAGCCAAAATCTAAGCAGGAGTGAACAGTCATAGGTGTCTAATATGGGATTGCAATTTAGTTATTGCTCAATTTCAGACAAAATGTGCTTCTTAGTGATCAGTACACCAGTGCATTTTACATGTTTATTGGATATTGCTGAAATGTCTAGCAGCAGCTTTATCCTGCAAGCAACACCTTATATACCAATATAGGATGATCATTACTGAAATACAGAAGTGTTATAATTTCCTAAACTGACTTTCCGCCAGACACTCAAAGTTAGTGCTTTGCAGATTGTTACTGACTGATTGCTTGTTTAATCTTTCCGTTTCCAACACCCCATAACACCCACTTACTACCTCACCTTTAAAGTACCGTAGGGCTCCCATATAAGCCTCCTTCTGCTGCTCGACAACCACTTTATGCATCTTGAGGGCTGTGCAGATTTCATTTTAAGACTGACACACTTCTGCCATGGCTAGGAGACATCTACACAAACTTCAAGCATCTCTGGACATAATATGACTATACTGAGCCTCAGTTTCTGCAGTCACAAATATTTCTTTCTACTCATGTTACAAGAAAAATTTTCCTCCTGCTGTTCAAACTGATAATTCTCTTCTAATGTTTTAGCAGTTTTTTTGCTTATTTTCTATTATTATATGCAGTCACAGCTTGCTTGTCATGATATATAGCAGATAGTGCTATAGGGAATCTCCATCTCAGTCAGAATCAAGGCCTGTATTTCCTACTAAAGAAATTCAGAGTGAATTTTTAACCTGTCCCAGTAAGAAACCAGGTTGCTGCCCTGCTAACTGTAATGTTCGTGAAATTGCCAAGACATGAGGAGAGTAACCTGCTGATTCAAGTTCTGCAGAAGATATTTCTGAGTTTTTGCTTTCCTCATCCCTAAATAAACCCAGTAAGTCCCCACGTAAGCTGTTGGAACAAGGCAAAACTGAGAAGAATCTCCTAAATAATACTGTCTATCAAGCTTGAGCTTTGCATCACTTCTGCCACAGAGTTATGCTATGTTTCCTTAAAAGGACCTAAAAGACATAAAAATTGGCTTTTGCCCAGCACCCAGAGATAGTTCAGCCACAGGCAGTTCTAACATTTCATATAGTTCTGGCACCAGTGAACTAGGGATCTAAATCTTAAAACACTTTTTTTTTTTTTTTTTATTAAATGGATGTGCAAGGGACAGAGACAAATGCAGTTTTTAAGGCTGGCTACATGACAGAATTCAATTTATTATCTTAGGCACAAAGACTGAACCAAACCACAGATACAGTGCAGAGCAAGCTGGAGCTTGGGTACAGCCCAAGAGCCAAATGAGCCAGAGGTAATGGCGAGAAGAAAAATGAGACTGACTCTGCTTCAAAACCCTTACTTTCTTGAAAAACCCAAAGTCACAGATTGGGTTCAGAAATTAATGTATTGTCTGCCTGACTGCTGTCTCCGTGGTGAAGTACTCTCTACAGGAACTGCAGGATGGAAGAGTCCTCTCTCAGGACAGTAGGCATCTAATGCTGCCTATGGGTGTTTTAAGAAAGAGAAAAAGAGAACAAACAGGCTGGTTTGAAATCTGGGTCCTCTCTCAGTACTCACAGATGACTGGCAGGTCTCTTGGAAAAGCCAATTTTGAGGACTGTTCAGCTCTTAGAGGCTGGCTGGGGCTTAATATGCTCTCAGATGTTCCATGAGGACTCATGAGTGAGGACAGGACGATTTCTAAGCAACTTCATGAGAGCTGAGTTTTTTTCAATTTCCCCCAAATGTCATGTAAAAATTCAGTATCTTTCTTTGTCCTTGGTTTTAGGCTTCTGATTCCAGCAACAAAAACTTTTGTGATAAAAAGCTAATCTCTACAGAAACTTTTAAAAACTTTAATCCATCAAACACTCCAAACTTTTTATCTCCCCTCTCTGCAAGTCAGCATTCTGGAGACATGGTTCAATTCCCATCAAAGCTAGCGGAAAGTTTTCACAGCTTGCTTCCACACTATTTAAAAACAACAATAGTTCTGTAATTTCTGGAGTGGATTCCTAGTATTTCATACTAAAACAACAGTAGTACCCTGCTAAGAGAAGAACTGTTAGCCCTTCTTGTTGTGAAAGCTACTGCCCTTTGTAAGTTGCCAAAAGCAGCCTTGCAAGGTGGCTTAAACATACCTGCTTGTACTTAATTTTTGCAGTCTATTTTGGCCAAGTGAAGACATATTGACATAGTCCTTTTCTTTAAGAGACCTTGCTCCTAAACATGAGAGATTCAGAAAACTTGACCAGAGGCCAACACATAGCAAAGGAAGACTTAAACACTGGTTCTGGGCGAACTGGTTCAGTTAAACAATACCAACCAACTAGCAATTAACTAGTTGTAAAACAGAAAGGGGAGAAATTCCTTTAAAATATGGAAGAGTAGTCACAGAAAAGGAAGACATTTTGCAGGCTAAATCAGTTTCCTTCAGATAACAGCACTAGCCACAAAAAGTCTTGAGAAAGTATAATACTGAAGATTAAAATGCAGTTACATACAACTGCACTTCAGAAACCACTAACGACACAAGAATGGTAAAACCGTCTTGTGTGTGTGTGCATCAAGCTCTCTTTATAAAGGAAAAAATAAATTAAAAAATCTTGTGCAGTGAGCTTTAAAAACTGAGTTTGCCCAAGTTCATCACATCACCAGGTGCTATCACTATATCTTACAACCTGACATCTAATCTTGCAGAATCCTGTTTACTAATGGCTTGGGACTAATGAATTCCTACTGTTTCCACGTGCACATGCCTTGCTAATCATCCTCTCCACAGGCAGAGGAAAGCTACACTTTTCTGGATGAACCCAGGAAACCCCCTGATGGATCTTTTTTACCACTATTTTAACAGTCTCTTTAATGTGACAGATGCAACTTGAAGATCCTTTCACATTGGCGTTTAACTTCCCCTTTCCACTATCTAATAGAGTCTGATGGAGTAAGTTGAGAAGCATAAACTGAATCTTTGAACCGACAGTAATGAACTGTTTCAAAGCTGCCTCACAGCACACACCTGCGGTGCAAGATTAAGATCTTCTTTTGTAGGTCATTCCTACTTCCATACATCAATTCCTCTCAATTATGCAATGTGTATATGCAGTACAACTTGCCGAGTCCTGTTAAAGCAGATATCAATATCGTAAGGAGTCTCCTAAAGGCAATGATACAGTACTGCCAAAAGGATAGTGCGTAAAATCTATGCAGCACATTGCAGGTACACTTAGGAACTAAATCAGCAAATGATCAAGCTGTATAAATGCATACTGTTGTCATTTTAATTTATGGCGAGGGAGGGAGGGCGGTGAGGAGCTTCATTCATAAATATTTGCATAAATATTTGTAAGTATTCTTAAAGCAAGGCTTTTCATTGACAGAGTACAGACACAGCAGGCCCACTCCTACATGTATTCAAGCATGAACAGTCCGACTCTAAAAACAGACCTGCATAAATCATTTCTGCCACTTGACAAAAATCTATTCCTGTCCTGGAAATCTATGTAAAAGTCAAAATAATTTTCTTTCAGTGAGAAGAAAAGAAGTATAAGTTTTCATTGTCCCCATGCAGAACAAAACTGGGTGCGAAGCACCAGCTTGTATCAAAATAGTTGAGCCTTCCAGAGGATTCAATGGGAAATGAGCAAGATAAGCTATAAGGACTCTACAGGTTGTGATTTTTCTAAAGCAGATCTAAATTCTTCAAGGCATCTGCGTTTGCCGCATTCCTGTATGACTAGTAAAAACACTGGTTATAGTTTATGAAAAATAAATTTTTTTTTTTAAATAAATAATAAAGTAAAATTGTTCTATTGAGTAGATGAAGAGAGACAAAACCTAAAAACAAGACTTTCTGGGAAGACTGAGAATTTTGTATAGCCTCAAGAACACATCCATGACAAATTTCTAAATAAGGATAACCAATTACCAGAATCACAGAAAGCAGCAAATCCACAGTTTCAAGACTGAAATGCTGGTGGTGAAAAACTTGGAGATTAACATGAAGAACTACTTTCTGTAGAACTTCAGTGCAATAACCCAGGCATTCTGTAACTGTATATCCCTGTATATATTGCCATTGCTGGCTACAGGCCATAAATCTTCTAGGTTAGTTTGCAAGTCCTTAGGATTAGGCTTGTCAGGCTTCCTCTGCCTGAACTTTTCTTGACATGCCTGCAGATTCATTTCACCTGGTTTAGTGGCAACAGCGATTTTGCTAGTTTATTTTACTTTCTTCATATGGTACAACCATAGCATTATACAAGTAGCAGTAATAAGCCCTTGTTTTCTCTACAATGAGATATTTACAGCCCTAACATAATAAGGTAGTGTGTAGAAATAGAGAGCTGGTACAATAGGAGGGAGGTTCAGAACTGCAGACACAGGATGTGCGGAGGAGTGACAAGAGACTTGGCACTGGTACCCCCTGGGTATAAGCAACCTACCAATGGTCAATTAAAGTCAGTTAAAGAAATATCTCAAACCAGACAAAACTGGGTTTAGGGTTAATAAAGAGAAAAAAGAATTTTGTAATCGGCATCATAAAACTGTAAATTCAGGCATAACATGGAGTTGCAGATCAATGAAAAAAGAGCAAAGGTGAAAAAGTGTGACAGCAAGAAAAGAAAAATGATCCCAGGTGAAACCTAGAGAAAACATAAACATCATAAACATCATATTCCTCCTAGTGAAGGACCCTAGATACCGATGACTCATCACAGCACACCAGCACAAGGATGAAATTACCAACATTAGACCCAAGAGGAACAGAGGAGGGATGTGTGTGGCACCAAGAAAAGGGCTACAAAATGAAGAATTTGAGGTTGGGTATGTTTTGTTTGGGGTTTTGGTTTCTTGTTGTTGTTGTTGTTTTGGTTTTGTATTCTTTTTGGTTTGTTTTGTTGTGATTTTGGTTTGTTCTGTTATTTCCCTTCCAAATAATTAAATCTCAGCTATATTAACAATCATTTCTTGACTTATCTAAGGTGTACTATCTCTTTGCCCATACAAAGAACTTTAATTATATAATAGCAAGTCAAGACTTTTATTCATCCAGTCATGCCATAAGCATTTGCAATAGGAAGCTCAGGCAAAGGTGATGATTGATTTTATTTTTACATAGAGGTACACAATGCTGAAAACTTCCTACCAGAGATAAACCTCTAAAGATTATAATAATAAAGCATGCTTCAATTAGATATTGGTTGGAAAAATCAGCTTTTTCTTCTCTCTCCTTTCTCACATAAGAGCCCTCCTTGTACACCTTCCACCTAAAACTCCCTTTCTCTTGGCAGCAACAGAGTTGTGTACACATCATTGACAATAACTTCATGTATATGACTTTGCTCTTCAGGACACTAGTCTTTTCTGATCTAAGAAGGAATCTACAACTAAGTTTAGTCAATAAGATGGTATTTTTATATTTTCATTATTCAATTTTCGTCGTAATATAACTTGTAAGTCTGAAACATAGAGATTAACTTTGGAAAAAATACATTGCTGTAACATTTTTCCCAGACAAATTCATTGAAATACAGGGGAGAACTGGGGAGAACAAAGAATACCTCCAGATAACTCCTTTAATTCCAAACCAACCCAACCTATTCCAGGATTACCCTGTCTGCTCAGTCCCAAATTTAGTAGCACTTAATCCACTGCAGTTAAATTGCTTCACCTTCTATTTCTATATTTTATTACATCTTTTGGTTTTTTAATTATTTTTTTTTTTTAATAACAGGTTTATATGCTAGCACCACAGTCTAATTTGGCCTGTTCTCTGGACTCTTCATAGTCTATTTTCCTGTCTAGCATATTCTATATTTGCTATAGCAAACTATCATTAATCAGAGCCTCTGTGTGAAACAGCTTCTAGGCTATACCCTGTGCAAACCATTTCACCTTTATTTGAATTGAACAACGATAACATCTGAAGTGAATACACTCTATAAATATGGTCTGTTGATAACATAATAGGTTTATCAAGTAATCATTGTAGACCAATACAGAGTGTATATAACAGATATGGAAATTAGTAAAGGAAAAGAAGCAGAAGCTGTGTGCTTCACATGTTCCATTTAAATTTTGTTAGATATCTGATATTTAAATAGAACCAATTTCCTTGTACGAAGTCCTTAGCAGGTTCATGCAAAAGGCACTGCTGCAACAAATGATGGCATACATGTTTTCCCCAGATCCACAGTTGTTAAATTCACACCACTTTCTTTACAGCATATGCACAAAACAAACACCTCCCCTTTTCTCTTTGCTAAGTCAGTTTCAGCATATAAGCTGCCTGATCTTAAGAGCAATTATCCCTTTCATGACACAATCAGGCCAAGAACTTGCTAATTATACCTTATTATAATGGTCTTCCTTCATTTTGAAATTTATGCTCTCTCCTGTATCCACAGAATCACTGAATCACAGAATGTTAGGGATTGGAAGGGACCTCGAAAGATCACCTAGTCCAATCCCCCTCCTGGAGCAGGAACACCTAGATGAGGTTACACAGGAAGGCATCCAGGCAGGTCTTGAATGCCTCCAGAGTAGGAGACTCCACAATCTCCCTGGGCAGCCTGTTCCAGTGCTCTGTCACGCTCACTGAGAAGAAGTTTCTTCCCAAATTTAAATGGAACCTCTTGTGTTCCAGCTTGCTCCCATTACCCCTTGTCCTATCATTGGTTGTCACAGAGAAGAGCCTGGCTCCATCCTCATGACACTCACCTTTTATATATCTGTAAACACTAATGAGGTCACCCCTCAGTCTCCTCTTCTCCAGTCTAAAGAGACCCTGCTCCCTCAGCCTTTCCTCGTAAGGGTGATGCTCCACTCCCTTAATCATCTCTGTTGCCATGCCCTGGACTCTTTCCAGCAGCTCCCTGTCCTTCTAGAACTGAGGGGCCCAGAATTGGACACAATATTTCAGGTGTGGTCACACCAGGGCAGAGTAGAGGGGAAGGAGAACCTCTCTCGACCTACTAACCACCCCCCTTCTAATACACCCCAGGATGCCATTGGCCTTCCTCGCCACAAGGTCACAGTGCTGGCTCATGGTCACCCTGCTGTCCATCAGGACACCCAGGTCCCTTTCCCCTACACTGCTCTCTAACAGGTCATTCCCCAACTTATACTGGAACCTGGGGTTGTTCCTACCCAGATGTAAGACTCTACACTTGCCCTTGTTATATTTCATTAAATTTTTCCCTTCCCAACTCTCCAGCCTGTCCAGGTCTCGCTGGATGGCAGCACAGCCTTCCAGTGTATCAACCACTCCTTCCAGCTTCGTGTCATCAGCAAACTTGCTGATAGTACACTCTATTCCCTCATCCAAATCATTGATGAATATATTGAATAACATAGGCCCCAGTACTGACCCTTGAGGCACTCCACTAGATACAGGCCTCCAACTAGACTCCGCACCATTGACCACGACTCTCTGGCTTCTTCCCTTCAGCCAGTTCGCAGTCTACCTGACTACCCGTTCATCCAGACCGCACTCCCTCAGTTTAGCTGTGAGGATGCTGTGGGAGACTGTGTCAAATGCCTTACTCAAGTCAAGGTAGACCACGTCCACCACTCTGCCATCATCCATCTATCTTGTTATGTCCTCATAACCTCAATGAGGTTGGTCAAGCACGACTTCCCCTTGGTGAAGCCATGTTGACTGTCCCTAATGACCCTCTTATCCCTGATATCCCCTTCCTGGTTTTCCTGAACACAGAATTCCTAAAATACCAATTGAGAAACAGAAGCCATAGAGAACAGAACAAAGGAAATGAAGACGTTTGGAAAAAAATGTGGAATACAATGAGTACATGAAAATTATCATTGCATACAGTGGAGACCACAACAACAGCATTGGCCAAGAACAAACATTCAGTGTGTCCTGCTCTGTAGGTCCATGCACATCCCAAAGCATGGGGGCCTTGGTGGTTTCTTCACTCTCCTCTTCACAAATTCTAATCCTGAACGGAGGCAATGAAACAGTTTCCAGGAGCCTGTTGTAATCCATCAGCCCACTATTCCTTCTTTTACACTGGTATACAGAAGAAAGAGCTGCCAAAGGGCAATAGATTCCTGCCTGGAAGGACTCTCATCTGTTATCTCCAGAAGCTGGGTGTGTCATTAACCAACAAAATTGCTCTCCTGGATTTCAGCATAGAGTATAGATAGCACAAAATATTATTTTTTTTCCCCCGCAGTCATGCAGGCATGCACCGGACAGGTACTGATGTCACTTACTGCCACTTAAATATTTTGACATTAACTTGCCAAAATGTTGAGATACTATTAAAATATGCACAAAGCCTGAAATTACCTATATATATGTATATAAATCAGTACACTGCTTCAGTGCACATCATCTGAGTTTGCTGTGTTTTCAGCATTTACTATCAAAATCTTTTATCAAAGTCTGAGCTATATATTCAGGCTACAGAATTCAAATTAACATTATAGAGAAATCATCCATAAAGTTGCCAAAAAATAGCAAGTTGAACACCCTCTCTGATAGGCTGTTTCAATGTGTAATTATCCTGCGAGAGATTTGCATCTTATTTTAATACTGAAATTACCAAATTTCAGCTTCTAGCCACTGAATCTCATTATCCCTTTGTCTTGTAAGTTTCTAAATATCTCTCTTCTGCCTTAGTACAAGTCACCTCTCAGCGTTCTCTGATAATATGAATTAATTTAGCTTCTCAGGCCTGTTTTCCATTCTCGGGATTATTTTTGTAGCCTTTCTTTTAACACTCTCTAGTACCACTACTGTGTTCTACGCACTTCCTGGAATTACAGGAATCAATTAGTAGGGGTTTTAAAATGCAGCAATGTGATGTCACCACACCCTTTTCTGGCCAAGGACTTAGTTTTTAGACTTATAGTAATTCACTTAAAGCTTATAATGTAATTCTTCTCTTTGGTCATCTTAACCTTGGGTTTGCATTTCTGCTCTCCAGAGTAATTCTTCACCCTCAATGTATGTCAAGGACAGATGGTGGAAGGATGGTGGTGAAGATCACCAAGTGCAATGAAGACATTCTGGTGTCAATTCTCCAGGTGATACAAGGAAACACCACAAAGTGACAGAACTTCCTTCTCCTAAACCCCAACCAAGGCATCTACTATTGCTTTGCATTTGTTATTATCAAATGAAGATGGTATTTAGTGATTATTTAAACAAACAATTCAGATCTCTAACAGTAATCTCATAATCTCACATCTTCTATAAATTCTCCACAGTTCAGTTCGCAGAACCATATATTCACAGATTAAGATTAGAATGATAATTGAGCCAAAAACTAATCCATGAGGCCCCAGTGGTAACATTCCTACTCATTGGTATAACCTCATAAGGACCCATGAGTGAGAAAACAGATGGGCTTAACTGTATATATGGGCTTTCATTGTACCAAATTATTGTAAGCAATGATGCAAGTCTACTGAAAACTGAATATATCACCAGTTTCTTCTCTTAGTTTTTCCTTAAGACTACATGGTTTAGGTGAAGTTGGTTTGTGCAAATATAAAGAGAATCCATAAAGAAAAATACTGCCTGACTTTATATGGCTATTTGTTATCTTGGAAGAAACACAAGAATTCTGGCAATATAAAAATGTAACCTCAGAGTAAAATGAGTGAAGTGTCTTTGAGAAGGGAAAGGTGAAGGAAGCAATGCATCTCCTACACACACCTTCAGCAAAGTCTGCGGGGAAAAAAAGGGGCTGTTGAATTGTGTATAAAAAGGTAGTGTTTGGAAATATAACTACAGTACACAGAGAGCAAAGACTATTACAGTTTCATACACTAGATAAGCTCAAGAAGTATTTGTACATGTAAATGTTTCGTAGTCAGCAATAACGAAGGAGGTTAACTTAATCAGTAACTGATTAACATTCATAGCACAGTAGCAAAAGCAAAGTGTAGGATATAAGAAATAACCAGAGGAGCTACTTGGAGAACTACACCCGTCTTTTTAACTTAAGTGGTTTTTGAGGTAAATCTTAATCTAGGAAAACTTGAAGAGTTTAACTGCCAGAAATAATACAAAATTACTTAACTACACAAGAGAAACAAGAAAAGAAGATCACAGTGAGAAACATATCTAGAAAAC
Organism: Nesoenas mayeri; assembly: GCF_963082525.1. Lineage (NCBI taxonomy): Eukaryota > Metazoa > Chordata > Aves > Columbiformes > Columbidae > Nesoenas > Nesoenas mayeri. The sequence goes on along the minus strand of NC_137542.1, from coordinate 31,335,161 downwards.
AGTAACTCTTACATAATACTGTTTTCTGGGTCAGATTTAATCACCTGACAACAAGAACTCTTATAGTGCTGGGTTGCAAGGATCCAGCAGCCTTTGCAAAAATAACTATCCAGTTATTTGGTATTTTGAATGACCAGAAGAGGACAGACAATCAGCTAGTCAAAGCCAGGTTTTACACCAAACAACACATGAAAACACAAGTTAGTTTTTCTGAATCTATTGGACACTCAGCAATTTAGGTAAATCTATGCTCTGCTATCAATGACACATTCTTTTTGCCTCAAATGAATAGTGCATTTATATAGATATGCTCCCATTATACCTCTTTATTACAGACTGTTTTCTGAAGTCTGGAGAGTTCCACCTGTCTGGAAATTTGCTAAGCGAAGAGAATTTTAGGTGGAGTTTATTTCACCTCAAATCCCATGGTACTTTTTGCACAATCTTCTAACTTGCCACAGCTCAAACACAGAAATAGCACAGGTACTGTTCTGATCATTGAACTGGAACAGATACTGGTAAGGGATATATATATTTAGGCAACAATAAAACCAACCAACAAAAATAACAGGAACAAAATCCCAGCACATAGCAGTACAGGATGTTTGCAGTGCAAGAATTTAGTCATTCTTCATGCCCAGTGGAAGCAGATTAGTGAAATTCCATGAAACTGCAAAGTCTAGAGGGCAATGCTTGTCCAAAAGGACATAGAGAATGGTTACACACACACACAAATTTGACTAATACTGTTGCAACTCAACCAACTGAAGTTGATAATATGACTAACAAAGTTAAGAAAAAATGTTGGTTTTTTTTTTTTTAATTTAATGATGCTAAATACCGCCACAGTTTAGTAACTAATTCAGTATGTTGCAATCCTTTCACATAAAGCCATTAGACTGGAAATACTACGTAATAGATATCTAACAGCTGATTTCCAGGTCTGTAGAACATCCTAAGGCATTATTTAATCTGTCTAGTCAATAGTGAGTTGGAGATACTTTAATCACTCCTTATTTATAGCAAGACTACACCAATAGAACAGAGAATCTAAAGCAGGGTCTTTGCAGCCCAGATTCTGCTGCTGTCTCCTTAGGCATTGCTACCCCAAACCCTGCCGTACCCTGTCCATACCACACATCAGGCTGTTATTGCCACGCCTCTCTCACAAATGCTCAGGACTACTGGGTTCTGTGCTTTCATGTTGTTCAGTAAAAGGGAAATTCAAATTGTAACTGTTCAGCAGTGGTAATTCGTGACCAAGGAATGATCTGGCACGTAGAGCAAAAAAGGGGCCTGTAAGAAAGATCAGGGCAGAGTTTCTAGCAAGGCCTGTTACAATAGGAGAAAGGGTAATGGTTTTAAAATAAAAGAGGGGAGATTCAGTTTAGACACAATTTTTTTACAATGAGGGTGGTAAAACACCAGAACAGGTTGCCCAGAGAGGTGGTAGATGCCCCATCCCTGGAGACATTCAAGGCCAGGCTGGAAGGAGGTCTGAGCAACCTGATCTAGTTGAAGATGTCCCTGCCCATTGCAGGGGGGTTGGACTAGATGACCTTTGAAGGTCCCTTCCAACCCAAACCATTCTATGAATCTATGATTTTATGACTATGAATAAAGTGTTCCTGAGGTTCATATGAATCCACTTCTCAAGTTTGTCCAGGTGCCTCTGGATGGCATCCCATCCCTCAGGCATGTCAGCTCGGTATCTCTGCAAAGGCACCCAGCTTGAGCAGACCCTACTTCTGTACTACTGCATTAAATCATTTCCATCCACTTAGATGCCTGAGAGAGACCTTGCTTCAAGAGACCTAGAATCTAGACTTCAGAGCAAGGTGGCACCAGACACCTAGACAAAGGGTTAGCAGGCTGAAATGCAGAATGATGAAACTTTGAAATCCTAGCCAAGCAATATAAAAAATTAGGTGTGTACATATAATCCTTTATCCATAAATACATAGAATGCCTTACCTGTTTTCCCTTACCCTCTGTGTCTCCTAGCCATGAACCATTGACCAGGACTAAGTTTGGATCCAGCTGCACCTGGACTCCTCTCTGAGACAGAGTTTAGAAAGCAAGAGGATCCATTATGAACCTTGTGACTTAACAGAAAGACCTCCTTCCTCTCACATCTCCTGTCCCCATATAAATGACTTTATGACAATTCTCACCCTATTCTGCTTGGTGTGTTTCCTCTACACATTAAGTAATAGAGTGAACCTTGCCATCAAACTCTGTGAAGTCGCACTTTTCTCTAAGTGAACTAAATACTGTTCTGCGGCAAGCAGGACCCTGAATCACCCATCTACAATCGTGGTATGGATTGTATGGTATGGTATTTTTGTATTTTCTATAGTATTGTGTCTAGTGTATAGTATTGTATGTATTCCATGGTAAGGTGTATATTGTACGACATGGTAAGTATGGTATGATACATATGGCATGTCATGTATTGTATTACGTGCATTTTATTATCTTTTGCATATGTATGGTATCGTATGTTATTTATTATATTGCCTTTTGTACTGTATTTTGTTTACTATTATATTTTGTAATGTATTAGACATATTGTATTTTATATGTTTTAGTCTGTGTTGTATGTATTGGTTTTTGTATTGCATATTATGCATTAGATTTTACACATTGTACTGTATGTATTGTATTTTCTATTATACTGCATTTTGGATTTTATTGTATAGTATGGTACAGTATTGCTTTCTGTGGTATTTTATGGTATAGTATAGTACACATCTTATAGTATACTTTATGTTACACTATTTTGTAAGGTATGGTGTTTTGTAAGGTATGGCATTTTCTATGGTATGGTTTGTACAGTGTGCTTTACATTTTATGGTATGTATTGTATAAATGGTATTGTGTTTATAATATGGTTTGTATGGTATGGTTCATAGGTGCACAGGATGTTAGGTATGATATGTATGCTACACTATTGTATGTATGGCATGGCATAATATTGTATTTTGCATTGGGTGTGTGGTATGTATAATATTGTATTGTATTTTATATTGCGTGTGTGGTACAGCCTGGAGTATGGTAAAGCATAGGGTATAGTATTGTGTTCTATGTGGTACATTGCATTTAGCATTGAGTTGCATTTCATGTTGCATTTTTTGTATGTATGGCATGGTACGTACGGTGTTCTGTTTTCTATGGTATGCTGTATTTTGTATAGTGTGTATTTTGTATTCTGTGTATGGTGTGGTATTGTATGGTAAGTTATTATATGATATGGTATTGTATGGTATGGCATTTTATGGTATGGCATGTTTCGTGTTATTTGGCATGTGTGGTATGGCATGTGTGGCATGTATGGCATCTGTGGTACTTATGGCTTCCTTCATTTTCTGACAGGGCCGATGCCAGCCGGCTCCAAGAGGGACCCACTGTTGGGCAAGGCTGAGCATGTTGGTGATGGTGGGAAAGCCGTTTATATGTTTGTTCTTATTTCTCATTATCCTACTCTGATTCAAAACTGTGTCAGGGGAGGCTCAGACTTAACATTTGGAAGCATTTCTTCACTGAGAGGGTGGTCAGACACTGGAACAGGCTCCCTATAGAGGTAGTTGATGCCCCACACCCGCCAGTGCCTTAAAAAGAGGTATTTGGACAATGCCCTTCACAACATGCCTTAACACTTAGTCAGCCCTGGGAGCAATCAGGCAGTGTGGGTCCCTTCGAACCAAAACTTTTCTGTTCTGTTCTATTCTATTCTGTTCTGTAAATGAAAGCAATGAAAGCTGTTTTATAGAAGATTTTCTTTAATGTAGCGATCACCAAGAGTTTATATTGACATCTGAAATTGTGTGCGCCATTGTGACGTCCACTTACTTTTCCAGGCTCAATGCCTTGTCTTCTAGTTGCAAACACTTCCAGATACAAATGCAAAGGAAGGTATTTGCACCCTGTAATGTTAGACATAATGTTAGACTCTGAAAAGTCCTGCAGAGACACTTCTTTCTTAGATGCAATTGCAAAAGAATGCTCTAAACTAATATCCTCTGCAGCCAGACTTCTAAAATAGGCTTTGAATATTTCTCATTAAAGCCAATAGGTCTATTCATATAAGTTAAATGTCATAGTATTCTTTTAGCTGGGGATCAAGATACCCTATGTAAGATAAAGGGCATATGAGCATGGAGAAAAATTTATCATGGGACTTGTCATTCAAAACAAACTTGTTATTCACTTCTGATATATTCTTTCAGATTATCTCATAAAATGTGAATTTTTACATGAGGCAATATAAAAGAGCTCATGTATTACACATTATTAGAAGTAAGTAGTATTAAAGTACTCAGTAAGCATTATTAGTATTATTAAAATTTTAAAAAAAATAAAATATTATTAAAATATGCAGTTCCACAACTGGTGTTGGCTAGATAACTGCAAACTCACCATTTATTCTGTGCTCACATAGGAAGCAGTGTTATCATATTGTCTCCTCACAGTAAGCAGGTTCATAAAGCATTCCTGTGATGCTGATCACAGTGAGATTTTGATAGTTTTCTCCTGAGATTACAAACAAGCCAACATGGGCACAGAAGTTACAAGACGTAATAAATTGCAATACATATGGGCCTCTTGTGGGGTTATTTCCCACATTTTCTGGTGGTGCCTCTCACTAAAAGGTCCTTAAACTCCCATTTGGGGAGTAAATCGGGAGCACATAGAAGGAAGCTCCCTTCCTTCTTTTCACTGCCTCTGACCAGATTTGTTGCCAGTCAGCAGGTAAAGACAGGAATGTGAACGAGTCAGAAACAAGGTCTGAGCTGTGAGGACTGAGGAAAGTGTTTCACTCTCAGGAAATTTCTTACAACTAGTTAACTCTTAAACTGAGTCCTGTTTCAAAATGAAGGCAAACTAGGAATGTTTTGTTGACTCTATAACTTTCAAGCAAAGAGTTTTTCACTCAGCATTCCAAGGTAACACCAATTTTTTACCTTTTTCCAGACAGCTGGCCAGCACTTCCAACAAACACCAAAAGCAAAGTACAACACTCATTCATGCAGCTTACTCAGAAAGGATAAGGAGACCAAGGGTTTGTGGCCTCAGAAAGGTGATCAACACTGTCAGTGCTTTATACCCAGCCTGTCCTAGGCTTCCACCACTTGCTCAGCTAAGCAGCCTTACCAGAAAGTTTTTGCATAAATGAATGACGATGGACCCATCTGCAGACTGATTCCTAAAATACTAGCACAGCATGGGTTCACACTAAACATATAAAAATAAACAAACATCTGAATCATTGCACAATTGAATGTTGCAAAAGATGATCAAAAGTCAGTTGTTTCCTTTTATCCATTTTTTCCTAGAACTAGTGATGAACTGATTTTTGCTTTAATACGAGCCATCTGTGTCACATACACTCTAACCTGACTAAATCTAATTGCCTTAGGTTTTGATTTGATTATTTCATCTCCAGATTTACTTATGCAACTGAAGTAAATTTAGTATTTTCTTTAAAGTTAATAAAAGATGTACAACTACCTAAAATATTTAATATTTTGCAAACTAAAAATTTTAATCCCGATAAGCCGTAACACTTTTATGTCTTTAAATACTCTAATATCTGTTATTGTTTTATTCCATCGAATGTCAGCATTTAATGTGCCGCTAATTATTTTATCTTTCTTTCTGTAAAAAAAAAAATAATAAATAAATAAATCTTCCAGATGATTTAAAATACTAACAACTATTTTATCTTGAGTCCTTTTATTACATCCATCTTTTACTCATCTTTTCTGAAACAGCCCCTTATGCAAAACCAAACAAAACCACGTGGGACTCGTCACTTTGGGGTGGTCAGTACAATGAGCAATTCTGGCACCAGTGATAACTTATCTCACATTCTCTGCAAATATCATTAGTATTTAGAGGCCTCAGCAGGTGTTGTGTTTAACAGTGTATTAGGAGTAAGAAGGCACCTCAGCTTGCAAGACTTCAGCACACACTGAAGTTTGGCATGTAAACCCGTAGCTGATGTGTCTACCAGAATACAGAGCTTTGACTCTCTTAGAAAATTATGTTATTGAAACCACTATTTCATTTTTTTTAAGTAGATGTGCAGTTTACAGAGATTAATAAAAATTACTACAAAAATCAAGTAACCTGGATATCATCATATTGATAGTGGTATTCACATGTCTGAAGCCACCACAACATTTGGCTGTCTATTCAGTGTTCTTTGAGAGTTGTGTCACACACTGGTCAACCTTCAAGTAGAAGTGGACACATAAGAACATCAGAAGCTGCAGAGTGTGAAAATTCAGTCCTCTACCATTAGGTCTCATTGCATCTGTAATAAGATCCAAAAGCAGCTTTTGGGAAGAGCATTAGCTATATTCCTACCACATGGCCCATGGCAAATTTTAAACTTGGTCCACTGGGAGAGTTTGTACTACAACAGCCTGTGAATTTACTCAGTCAAAACAGTTTCTAACTGTGAGCCTGTTTTAGATGCTAAAACCAGACCAGAACACAATTGCTGCCAGCTTAACACCTAAGGATAAGCTCTTCTATAAATGTGAGCAGGTCCCAGCTGATTCTGTACCTGGTATTGATAATGCAAATTCAAGCACTTGAATGGTAACTTAAAATAAATTTATCTGGTTGCTAAAATGCAACTATTTAAGTTTAATTTCATTATATTTTTTCTTAGCTAGGGAAAGGAGTTTTTGGCTAGACAGCAAAGCATGAAAACAGGTAAGGTTTACCCAAGGAAAGATTCAGCCCCTTTGTCTACAGCATCAATGGCTATTCCTGAGCATCTTACGTGGGTAAAAGAGGGACAGCAACAAGTCCAGCCTAATTGCTCCCAGTTCATGGAATTTGCCCAGCCAGATAACACTTGTTGAACTTCTCAGCCTCTCTCATGCTCCTATAGCAATAGGCAAAGAGTCAAGCATTAATTTTTCTGGTTTATGTCTCAGTATAGACACTCATCTCCTCAAGGAAGACTTGACAGCAGCTGCCAATCAGCCATAAACAACAGCAAATCTTGGCCTGTTTCTCCCCAATACTGAAAGCAGTAGAAGCGCAATACTATAACAAAACAGCTCTTAAAAAAAAAAAAAAATCAATGAAAGTAAAACCTGGCACACTAATTCTCAGCACCAATATGAAGGTCCTTTGGCTCACCCTTTGCTCACTCTTTGCCCTCCTGAAAGAAACAAGAGTAAAGAGATATCACAGCATCACAGTACAACAGTGCTGTGGCATTTAAACAGAGGGCATTTCCAGACTCTGTTTTTGAGTCCTATTAGACAGACCGTGAGAAAAGTTTAGATTTCATCATTCTTTAGTGTCAGTCATCTGTACATGGACAGGGAAGACATTTCCACCCTTCTTTCTTGTGCCCAGCTACTTGCAGAGCTTGCAGCCCCACACAGGCTCTAGTCTGTTTCCACATCCAATTAAGTCCTCATATTGGTGTCAATGACATTTTAGTTTTTAATAGAAAATGCAGCTCGTATTTTCATGCATTCCTATTCATGCATGTTTTGGGAGGCAATTGCTAAGTGAGAAATGGAAACCCAAGGCAAGGGCTGAACTAGACCTGACAGCTTCAGTTTCTGTAGGTTAGCAGACATCTCTATAAAAGGTTTAGCATGTTCATCTCTATTATCAGAGGAAGTGTGTCACGGAAGGATTCACATGTTACTTATAACAAAGCCTAGCTCCTTCTTTCAATTTGTTCTGAACAGCAGAACTTGTCACCCCCAATACAATATTTTGATTGTGTTCAACTGTTATGAGGGAGCCAAATCCTGAAATATTAACTCAGAGCCATACTGTCTCTCAGACTGTCTCTCTTTAAGGCATTGAGCTATGCCAATAGCTTAGAGCAGCCAATCTTGTGCATTAGACAAAATTTCAGTTTCTGTGCAGAGTCCCTGGGAAAACTAACAGTATGACAAGTAGAGCCAGGTGACATTCTTACAGCACAAGGAGAAAGCACTCACAGTCCATATTCCCACAGGAATATGAGCATCCACAGCCAATAAGTGAATTTTGTTCACTTACATCTTTGGCTGGGGGAGAGAGTCAAGGAGGAAGTCTTTTGCAAATTCATATCATGAAATGATAATTAAGGCAGAAATTTCTTAAGAAGGTCTCATCAGCCTCCAAGAAATAACTTTTTGCTGTCTGCAGGGAAGTGTATCTTCCCGTTTCTAGAGTAGCTAACTGCAACTGGTTGCTGTGCTGATTTAGCATTTGGACAGAGGAATGAAAAAAAAAAAAAGGAAGCAAAGCAATGTCAAAATCTGCCTCCAGGTATTTCTGAACAGGACACATTGTGAGGCAAAACTAGATAACAAGCTACTGAATGGAAGAATAGCATCACTGAAAGCGCACACTAAGAGATTTCATGCAGTCTCTAAGTGATGTGTGCAACAACAGCAGCTAGAAATCAAGTGTTTGAAATCAAGTGTTTGAAACTAGTTGACTGTGAAACACCAGGCAGCCCGAGAGGAGGATCAACTGTCAATGCAATGAGAAGGAAAAAAAAAAAAAAAAAAAAAAAAAAAAAAAAAAAAAAAAGAAGTAAAATTTTCTTCAGATAGGACAGGCAAAAGGTAAAAGCTCTGAAGAGCCTCTGCTGAATGATCAAGGGTTGAAGAGGTAGATTAGAGTTGCAAGAGCTAAATGGGTCCCACACATAAGCCCAGTTTAGACTAGGAGAATAAAGGACTCTGAAGAACTCTGAAGATGACAGATGCTCCTGAAAGAGAGCTAGTCTCTGACAAAGCAAAAAGATTTGCTAAACAACAGAAATTGACTGGTCCAGAGAGGAAACATAATTTCCTGAATTGCTGGCTTAAAGAATAAAGCTGGCAAAATAAGTTTCCACTTCTTTTCTCTGAAGACTTGGCCACAACTTCACTGAACTGTACCTAAAAGTGTTTCTCACAGAAGATGGTTGGAAGTGGCCGTGCTGAGCTGAGGACCAGGGCCCCAAAGCCTGAGCTCAGGTGCTTCAAAGGATGAAGGAAACTGGTGTCAAAATCCCAGGCTCTGAACTGTTTCTGACCAGGAACATGGTTTCAGGCAAAACACATTAAAAGCATTCTGAGTGGAGGAAAAGCATGCACTAGGACTGCATCAGTGAAAGAATTCACTTAAGTAGTCTTTATTTCTCTCGTAAGGAATTTTCTTTCTCATGTAAGAAATCTTTCTTTCTTTCTTGAAACAACCAAAGATTTATATCACAAAACTCTAAACTGACTTCACTACTAAGGCTGGCATCTCACAAACTGTACCCCAATATGTACAATGGGAGGACTGATAATGTTATGCTGCTGTAATTTATGATTCTTTTTTTATGATGTCCATTAATATAAAACAAAAAAAAAAAACCCAAACCTTCAGTCAGAAAAGAATGTGGAGCTTCATGTTGGAGCTCAGAAAAAATACAAACATATCACATGGGGCTACACATGCTCTGGTGAACATCACAAGCCAAGGAAATGTCCAGCATTTGGAAAGCCATATAACAACTGTAATGGATTACAGCACTTCATAAGAAGAGTACGCAACACCACGACATGGACAAAGATGATGGCAACAGTACTCACCATGAGGTCAGAGGAAATTTTCTAGCAGCACACAAGCAGCAGATACAGATTCAGACATCTCCACCCAACTGCAAGAAAATGCACAGATGTGGTGGCAGAAATACTGACATTAGTACTAAAGAGCAGTGAAAGCTAAAGCAAACCATCATGACATTTAGCATATGTATTTAAAAAATATATAACTAGGTAAAATGCAATCTGATCTAACACTCTCTGGATACACATTGGTAGTTAGTAATGTTTTCAAACTTACATGCTTCTCAAATATTATTATTGTTCATTACTGGTTTTAGTTTGCTAGGAGAGGAGCAGGCAGGGACCTAACCCCTTCAGAAGGCACCACACAAACCAGGTGGCACCAGGCTCGATGTTGATGGTGAGGGGAGGCTGTGTTACACAGAGCCAGGCAGCTGAAAAGCATATCCTGAACAAAAACATTTCTGGCTCCAGGTGATTGCTGAACTGCATACAGTTCACCTCAGCCACAGCATCTACATGTCTGAAGAGTCTTAGAGACAAGAAAGCCCTCTAGAAAACAAGGTGGGGTTTTACCAGATAAGGAAAGAGATTATACTAATAGGGATGGATCTAGATTTCCCAGGATATTCAGACCACCTCTGCAGACCTCCCCCAGCTCTCACAAAAGCATTTATGTAGCAGCTCTGGTCATCTACACTAACAGCAGAGATTACTTTTGGTGCAGCAAACTCAGGGCATAACTCAGATGTGCTGTCAATATACTTCTTCATTTAGGGACTAGAAACAGGAGTATGACAAAGCAGAACCTCTTTTACCCAGCAAAGATGGCCTGCAGACAAGATAGATTTATGCCCCAAGAGAAACAGAGCATAAAACTGAAAATCTGATAGACCATCTTGCTTTGATCATTAATAATTCAAAGAGTTTCCAGCTTTAAAAAAAAATAATTAAGAATCATCAATAGAATAAAACTACCCAGCTGGTAATGTCCCCTGTTTGAACAAGTTCCTCATAATTAGGCAGGAATAACATTTTTTCTTTAATGAGCTGATTATTTTCTAAAGACACTTTATGTATTAATATCTCTTGATTGTCCCTGGCTTTGTTGCTGTCAAACAACCATTTTAAGTCACAGAGGAATAGTCAGTCCCACTTTTCCCCTCCTCACCTTAATAGCAATTTTCCATTTTCCACTTAGAAATATTTTTAAAGTGGCAGCCGCAAGAGTAACAAGAGGTAGAGCCTTTAAAACTTTAATTTCCAGTTGATACAGTATTCACTTGAGTGATTCTGTGCTGTGGCTTTGAATGCCTTCGGCATAGCAGAGATTAATTACTGGACAGTGACTCACAGAGACACTTGGCTGCAATGTGCTGGATTTTGTAATGGAAAGGGAGATAAGGACACGAAATTAACTGTTTTGCTTTTCATAATATGCAGTAACCCTCACTTCATGAAGTTTCATCCATGGGTGTTGTCTTTAAATGGGAGAACTATGCTTACGGTGAATGTGGTGATATAGCTGATCATCAAAGCTTTGTGGGACAAGCCTAAAAATTAATGATTTGCTCTAAAATAAATTATGCAAGTAACACCAGTTTTATACCTGAAGAGCTAATGTCTTTGTCCACAGACACACACATACACACACACACAAGATATTTACACCTTCAACCCATACAGAGAGTACTCTGCAAGGTGTTTGATGCCATAGAAAGAGGAGGAATGCTTGTACACCCCATGCTGCACAGGTGTCCCACGCTCTAACTCTCAGCCTTGGCCAGTTTTCTGCACTGGTGAGATAAGGATCCTCCTTGCTTCTCATCTTCGCAGTCCTCATTGCAATCATTTGCACAGGCACAAGGCTGCACGCACAGCCCTCGCACTAGGACATGGGTTTTTTTCTCCAATTTTGACTGTATTTCTTGTAGGCCTCCAGCAATGACAAGTGGATGGAAAACACCATAGTTCAGGTAGTACCCTATGCCTGCCTTACAAAAGCATGGAACACTGCTACCTGCTCTCTCCCTTCCAGAGTATTTCTTACTTACTAGAAGCAAAGAGAAATTTACTTCTTAGTTGCTATACATTTAAGGTTCCTGTATATAGTAGTCTCCTACACCTATCTATCTAAAAAATAAAAAGTCACTGCAACACCAAAATTTTTCCAGAAAAATAATGAAATGCTCAGATAGAGTTACTACTTGTGCTAATAGAAATTTTCAGAAACCAAGGCAGGTAAGCAAGGTTTGGTCTTTAATTCAGTCAGGCGATTTGATGAAGAAAGATGCCAGGGCCTGTGTCCCACTTCACCAACACCCATTTAGTGTGCACAGATTTGTGTATCTGTATTTTTCAGGGCTTTCTGGGGTTTATAAGTGTATTTCCATTAGTCTGAAGGCCAGTTTTTATTTCTGCATATAACATTCACCAGTAGAGTTGTTATGACCAAGATTATGGATTGAAATCTGTGGCCTGTGCAATAATGCAAATAGCTTACAACCCACTTCCACGCAAAGATTCCCAACAGAGCATTTCTATGTCAGAGGCAAATATCTGAACAACAACAGAGCCTGCTGTCTGCTTCCCTCCTGTTATAAGGGACATCATACAACTTGAGAAACAAGGAAAAGACACTCATGAGTATTTTTCCACTAACACAGGACCCTGTGAGGACCATTTGTTTTTTGCTTCAAGGACCGCAGAGGCTGACAATTAGGGTGGCAGGTTTGCTGTCTGATACAACTAGTCAAGAATTTTCTGATAAAACTGAAGTCTGGGAGGATTTTTGAAACAAACAAACAAACAAAAACAAACAAACAAACAAACAAAGAATTTAACTTTCTTTATTACTTCGTGGTGCCCAGCAGAAGAGTTATTTAATGCAATACATATCCAACAAATACATCAATCCATATGTGCCTATCCAAATAATTTATTTTTGCTATGATACACAATTCCTACAAAGCTGCTGTACTTGGAAGTAGGGTTTTACTCCTGCTTGTCAGCCCATGCATCCCCTTGCAGACACACGGTGGCAAGTAAGTCCTGGCAGGTAAACAAACCACGGAGGAGCCTGCATGAACAGAGCCAAAGGCTACACTTCATATAAGGTAAGAATTTGATCCAAAATGCCCTCTTACCTTCAGCATCAAGCCAAGATAAAGCTTAAAATGCCCTTCAGTCTTGGCACAGAGTACAGAGCTGATGAATAGTCCCTCAATTTAAAGCACTTTCTTCCCTGTGCCAATGCCCCTGATGCGAGTCAGAGGGCACTGCACAAGTCACAGTGGCTTGAGGACTGCCCAAAAAATAGAGAGATTCCTGTGAGAATTGTCCCAGGGAAACGGTGGTGCTCGAAGCCCCACAGCTTCCCAAGGTTACGGTGGGATCAGCACCACTAAATGCACTAAATGACTGTGCTTTCACAACTGCAAGCTGATGACAAAACATGCAGAAATCCATTTAGCCCTTGCAAGACAGTGGCCAGGTAAATATCTCTTGCAAATACATAAACTCAAGTGTTTTGCCTTGCAACTGCAACATGTCATGCAGGTGAACCGCACAGGAGAACAGGCCATCACCTTTAACTCCCAACACATCTGTTAACCTGCTCTGCCAGGCACAGCAAAAGACATAAGGCAGTCATGAAACAAAAGCCCCCAAAGCAGAGAGTCTTTGGTCATTTAACAGGCTTACACCCCTGGGAGATCTTAGAATCTACCTTGAATAGCTGAATAGTTGATAGAGATATCCTCAATGAATAGAAAAGGGTTGAAGATCTGTCATTAGTACATACAAAATTACAGATATGCATCTCTTTTTGGTCTAGTCTAGCAAAAAACCTGGCTGTTGAGAAAATGCCACCACCACACATATCACCCAGTGCCAAATAGATCAGAAAATGACCACAAGGCAAATATTTTAAGAGACAGTGTCCAGATCAAATGCAGTACTGCAGAAGGTACCAGTGCAGTACAGTGCTTGTGAAGAGATAGATGAAACCATCTACATGAGAAAAAGAGACTCATCATATTATTTATGGTTGGGAAGTTAGTCAAACTTTGCATATGGCATGATGGATAGGACATAATGAGATGTATCCATACAGAACTTTGTGAAGGATCAAGGCCTGAGTCCAAAATTTCTTAAACCTTCAAAATACAGGGTAGACTCTATCTTACTTTGTTACAGTTTCTTCAACAAAAACCACTCTGAAGAGTCTGATTTCAAAACAAACCCTAGTATTTTCTACAACACACTCCCTCAGTGCTCTGGGATCTTCATGTTCTCTAATGCACATCTGTGATGACCCATTATATCTGAACTTAGATAAAGCCTCAGACAACAGGAAGTTCCTTAGACAAGGATTTGGTACTACCTGAGCATGTGATGAACTTCAAGTGACCTAGAAGCATGACTCAATGTTGTTATTCTTAAAATGTCAATGTTGGTGCTACCTGCACTGTTTTCTTTTAATGGTTATATAAGATTCAAGTCCTCCCTTTTAAGAACCTTATATTGAAATCTTACTTTGCTGTAGTCCCACAAAGAGACATTTTGTCCAATTAAGTAAAATGAAATATGAATTATATTACTTTGTCACAAACCTAGACATCTGACATGACTAAGGCCAAATATGGGCTTCAGAAAGGCAAGCAGTTTACCTTAGAGGAGTAAATTACTGAGGTACATACAATGGACTCACCACCTACTTTGTTGCCAAGGGGTGGAGAAGAGCATCCAGTCCTGGGACAGGGAGGATGTTTCCATCTCCTGAGAGCAGCAGAGTCATTTTGCAGAGCTGTTCCTCTGTCTGTTTGACCCAGCATGTCTGCAGTGGGTGGCTGCGGAGGTGCAGTGCAGACCCTGGTGGGTTCTCAGCTCCCTCTGTACCCCATGGAAGCCTTGAGCTGGCTCATAGCAGGATGCCCTGTCCAGTTGCACTGTATGGGACATACACACTCCAACTAGAAAATACATATTAGAAAAAAAAATACATAATTTGGTTCATTATAACAATTCCAAAATGCTAGCAAATATTATCACACATTGAACTGAAAAAGAGATTGAAAGTTAAGACTCATCATACCACCCTAAGCAAAACTAAGTGTCTCCTAATGGTAGCTGCTCAGAGCCTAGGACTGATTGGGGATCGCAGGTTTGTTTGTTTATTTACAGAGCCTGCACACTGTGTGCATGATCCTGTTCTCATTGATTTCAGTGGTTGTTTTTCCTTCAAATTTAGTGGACACAAGAGAGGGTCACTGAAGAGGAAACTGCTTGAGATATGCGTTCTTGGTTTGGCAAAGTAGTAAATAACTCCTACAGTGTGAAGGAGCTACTGTTTCCTTTAAGTGTATTTGGCTATTGTTTGGATTTCTGCACAGGCATGTACCTTTTTAATGTCCCCTTCTTCTACCTCAAGGAAGAAAAAAAAAAAAAAAAGGAAATTTCAATAGTCAAATGAGAGACTTTGAAAAAAAACTTGTTATTCCAAAACTGACAGATCTGCAGATTTCTAACAGCAGATTCCCGATTAGTGAACTAGCAAATGACAAATGAGTAGCAATGCTTTTGACTTTGACCTTGCAAAGAACTTTTCTGGTGATAGCAGTAAAGTAGGAGTCTCTTGCACGCAGCACAAAGTAATGCACTACATAGAGAAGAGGCAGATTTGCCTGCTCAAGTAATGTAATGTGGCTAATGTACAAATGCAGTTGCAGGGTGTTTCAAAAAGACAGCCATCAAGTTCCCCAGACATTACGCCCTGTGACTTTTTCTTGTGGGGGTACACCAAAGACACATGTTTTTGTGCCGCCATCAGTGACTTAACGTGGCTGAGCTCAAAAACAGAATCAGGGCAGCAGTGACCTCAGTGGAAGAAGACACTTTGAGAGGCATTTGGGACAAATTCAATTATTGTCTTGATGTTGTCCGTACAGCAGGTGGAGGGAACATAGAACATAAAAAGGTTACTAAAACTTGATAACTCATTAAACTGTCTGTAAATTTTTGTGTAATTGTAAGATGTTGCCATTGTGAAATATACTGCTTTGAAATTGGGTCCATCTTCCTGAAACACCCTGTATTTTTCCATACCAACATCTGCCAAAGGGATCTTGCACTTTTAAAAACAGATTCCTCCAAGAAGTGATTGTAAATATTAACTGCCTCAAATAATAAAAGCTTGTAATGTCAGCTTTAAGCACAAGCAAAGCTGACTTTGGTAGCCAAATAGCCTCCAAGTAGAAGACACTCCAGATCTTAATCCTTCTCTTGTGCCTGGTCAGTGTAGCATTTTCCTTTCCCCTCCTTGGAAATGCTGGGAAAAAAAGAAGTGGAAGATATCTTGTTGCCTGTGTGGCCTCTCTGCCCCAAAGACAGAAAATGCATGTGAGAGAGCAGCTGGACTCCCCAGCCTAGCAGACAGGGCTTCAAGGAGATTTGGGGTTTTTGACCACTTCAGAAACTTGCAGCTGGAGTAGGTGATGGAGACTGACAGCATCAGCAGATTCACAAATGGATCAGGCATGGCCCTGTACAACAGGTTCATAAAGAGGCACCACAGGAAACAGACAGGGATGTAATCTTTTCACATCCCTAATTCAACAACAGTGGATGCAAAGGGAATACAAAGGGAATGAAGCACGGAAAGAGGTCAGGCTCCCACATTTCAAGGCACCACAGACAGTGCCCTGCCTCTGCCTGGGCTAATATCTCAGTGCCTCCTTGTAGGGTAATGCAGCAAAAGGCCCAAATGAAAGCACCTGTGAGGGTGGTGGCAGTGTCATCTTAGGAGTAGCGGCATTACCTGTACATTAGAGACGTACACTCTGCTCCTGTGCCAGAAAGACCGATCCCTCTGCTCTCAGGCTGACCCCTTGCTGAAGGGGATCTTGTAGGTATCCCATGGAGGTGTCTTCATGGGTGCAGGGACAGGGCAGAAAAAGACTGAGTTAAGAATTTCCTCTCACTATGAAGAATCCAGGACTTCTGCCTTCACTGCTATTCCTTTAGCAAGTCTTTTCAGTGGCAGACATGCGTGCACCTCCATCTGCTTGCATCACCACCTTTACGTGTAGTAGTAGATTTGGGAAGGGCATTTTGCAGCTGCAAAACTGAATTTATTGCATAAGAGGAGAAATCCAGAAAGAGAAAAAGGAAAATCCATTTTGCCTAGTCTACTGGTAGGCCTTGAACTGACTCTGGGCATCTGTCATGTCTTGCTAAATGTATTTGGTGGATGGGAGGAACCTAATGTGCTCTTATCCCATACAGTCTTGGGGGGATTGTTCAAGAAGCTGTCAGGAAAGTTTCTGAAACATTTGGAGATTTTTCATCCCTTTTGACTTTCTTACAAACCACACTGAGAATGCTCACATTCTTCACCCTAGGTGTCATAGGTATATCACAGTGGACAGCTAAACCTCGTAACCAGTACTAGTATGAGGACGTTTACATAGCAACAGCTCATCTATCCCTATTGAAGCCCAGATTCCATTTCCTGACACTCAACAAGCACAAAGTCCTGGTCAGCACAGTTGCTGGCTAGTTAATTAGTTGATTTTCATGCAGTGCTTTATGGGACAACTTCAAGCAACACTAGATTCTATAAAAGCTGTTAATATCTGTCTAAAAGTTTCTTTCTCTCCTACACTGGCTACTGATGCAAAAGTGACAAGAGAAACAGTATTAGACAAGGTACAAATATAAAAACTGCATCCACCTTCAAACATATCTGAGTTTGTTGACATTGGTACTCATAAACTTGATTCATTGACCCACAGCGATAATGGCCACATTCTAATCTTCCTGCCTTGTCAAACTCAGTAATCAGTCACAATCATGACTTTAATTAAATTGATCCTTTTAAATTAATTTAATTCTACTGAAAGAATAAAATGCTTAGCTCCCTTCCTCTGATGAGCCTGGGCCCCTGAGTGAGACAGGACACGGATGCTATCTGGCAGATTAAAATGAATAAATTCAAATTCTAAAGTAATTTCTCGGGTTTCACAGCCACAACTTTCTTCCATTAAATATGATCATGCATTTCACAGACAAGGAAGCAAGGTTCCTGACATTTCCAGGGCTATACATTAGTCCGGATCTTGGAGAAATCAAACTGCACAAAGTGTTTGTGCAATCAGACCAGAGTTTGGGGCTTGCTTGTCCAGCTCCCTGAGTTTTTGCTTTCAGGCCTATGCTCAGAGCCGTGAGGCATGTCACAGTCACAGATGTCTCCCACACCTTGTCACTGATAACTTGCAATGAAAGGTGCTCTTTTACAAGGGAGGAACAATATTTTATTTTGACAAGTTGCCAAGAAGTCCAATTAGAACCTCTATGTCTGTGGATTATCTCTTCTACTTTCATTGTTTCTATCTTTTTCCTCTTTTCAAATGGATTATTTTTTGTCTTTTATTATTATTATTAGCTTTCTAAGTCTCCTGCAGCCCCCAAAACTACAAGCTGTAAACTAAGAATTTTATTTCAGCAGGGTGTTTCTAAATACACAAAGGTATGAAAGAGATTGAGAGGACAGAGGGAGCTTCTATTTGTGCTCTTAGATTAACAGAAATCCAGATAAGACTCCATAGGGCAAGAAATCTTTTCCAAGTTTTAATCAATGGATGGCCTCTTTTACAAAGATACTACATTATCTTCCCCTCCAGTATCTGTGATATCTGTATGTCTTAGGAAAAGAAATCTTACCTTGCAGTGGTGCTCGGAGGTGCTTATACCACATTTGCACAGGCAGGGTGAGCAGGAAGGATGAACATGAAGCATCCTGTTACTCCAGGCAGAGGCTACAACCCACTAGCAAGGAGCCAAGAACAGCAGGAGGCACAGTATCCACCCAGTGAAGAGCTGTGCCTTCAGCATCCCTTGTGGTCCCTCCAGCTGCAAGAACTGTTGCAGCCACCTAAAACGAGCTCGCATGGGAATGTGCAGCTGTCCAAGTCCCAGGCTGCAGACCGTGCCCGAGTTTCTGCGCAGGAACTGATGGCACCAGCAAGTTCACCTGTGGGCTATGTGCTCAAGTGAAGGAGTTGCTCAGCCTGGTGACAGAGCTTCGGGAGGAGGTGTCCAGTCTGAGGATCATCAGGGAGTCAGAGAAGGAGATTGACTAGTGGACTCACACGCTACCATCCCCGAGGCAGGTGCAGAAGCCAAGCATGGCCCTAAAGGACCCCTGACCCTCTTGCCACCAGGCAGAAAGAGGAGACCCATGAGACAGCAGAGAATGGAAACAGGTTCCTGCTCGGGGTTGGCAGGCAAATCCATTCTCAGACTGCCTCCACCTTTCCAGGTGCCTGTACACAACAGGTATAAGGCCCTGGAACTGCGTGCGCAGATAACCGATGTTGAAGATGAAGGCCCTTCTGGGATGGATACTGAACCACACATAAAATGCTTTTACATTAATCCATGCAGCATGAGGAAAAAGCAATAAGTAGAAGCCTTGGTCCAGTCCCAGGGATATAACTGGCATTAGTGAAACCTGTGACTAGTGTGCAGTGATGGATGGCTACAGGCTATTTAGAAGGGACAGGCAGGGCAGGAGCAGCAGCGGGGTGGCACTGTATGTAGCAGAGGTGCTGGAATGCATGGAGCTGGCAGTTGGCGATGGCAAAGTTGAGAGCCTCTGGGTAAGGATTAAGGGATAAACAAAGCAGATATTGCTGTGAGTGTCTACTATAGGCCACCCAGAGCCCTGGTCTGGCGAGGGATCTGGGGGTTCGGGTCAATGGGAAGTTGAACATGAGCCAACAGTGTCCCTGGCAGACAAAAGGGCCACCCGTGTCCTGGGGAGAGTCGAGCACGGCATTGCCAGTGGGACGAGGGAGGTGATTGTCCCGCTCTGCTCTGCTCTGGTGTGGCCTTGCCTGAGGTATAAAGAATATAAAGCTACTGGAGAGTGTCCAGAAGAGGGCCACAAAGTTGGTGAAGGGTTTAGAGGGGAACCCATATAAGGAGTGGCTAAAATCACTCGGTTTGTTCAGCCTGGAGAAGAGAAGACTGAGGGGAAACCTCATGGCGGCTACAGCTTCCTCACAAGGGGAGGAGGAGGGGAAAGTGCTGATCTCTTCTTTCTGGTGACCAGTGACAGAACCCAAGGGAATGGCAGGAAGATGTGCCAGGGGAGGTTTAGGTTGGACATTAGGAAAAGGTTCTTCCCCCAGAGGGTGGTGGAGCACTGGAACAGGATCCTCAGGAAGGCATTCAGGGCCCCAAGCCTCACACTAGTCAGGAAGTGAGTGCACAACACGCTCAGACATATGGTGCAAATTTTGCAGATGTCCTGTGCAGGGACAGGACTTGGACTCAGTGATCTTTGTGAGTCCCTTCCAACTCAGGACATTCTATGATTCTATGCGCTATGCACTACACAGCATAGAGCAAAAAGGTAGCCTGTCCTGGAGTGTTTCTACTGTCTCCTATTTTTTCCTTTTTATCTCTACAAATACTTCAGCTAAGTATTTCATCTTTCCCCATACTTCTAGTTCTCTTGGCTGTTGCCTTGGGCAAAAGCCCACAGTTCTGCAAACTGTCCTGGCAATCACCATCCATGATGTGGGTGTGATTTTCTGAACATTGGCCTTAGTCTTCCCTGGTTTGAAGGAAAGAGAAACTGTCTTTTGGCAACTGAACAAGGTCAGTCAGAGGCAAGAAAATGCTGCTTCATCTTCCTCCTATTAAATTCCATATAAAAGTTACTATTAACTGCAACAAGGCCAGCATCGATCAGTACTACTGCAGTCACTACTTCACATCATACTTTCTTTCCCAAGTAAACACCCAAGCAAGCTTCAATTTTCGTCTAGCAATTTCAACTTAATCTGTTTGCACTACTTATCCTAATGTTTTGTTGCTAAATGAATACAGTTGAAACAGTTGTAAAATATACTTAAATATGTCAGGATTTGTTTGATCATTATCTAACAGATATAAATCCTGGTTCAGGGGAAGGAAAAAAAAAAACGCTTTTTTAACTATGTAAATTAGACAATATAATGGAAACAGCTATGGGGACTTGTCTGAATGTCTGAATGTCAAATAACTGTTTCTTTCATTATGCTACTAAATTGTTACCTCTCATGCATAAATAAGGTTAGCATGGTCAACAGCTTAAATTAAAATGAACCTTTTTTTAAATCCAGAGATGATATAGGGTTAGCTTTTTGATAAGGAGGATAGCCCAACCCAGAGCACAATTGAGCTGTGTAAAGCATTTCTGCATAGCAATATGTAATTTTGTCTTGGTTTCTGTAATATAAATTGCTGTCTGCCAGTGAATTGAATGAGACTGTCAAAAGATTTTATATGGGCCACAACATGAATCATATAGAAACTGTGGTACCTGACCAGCTGAAAATTATTAAAATAGGTAACTAGGTAATTACAGACATTTGTGATCATCCAGTCCCAAAATAAGCATCCAGCTGGGACCCAGGAAATTTTGTACCTAAGCATCTTAAAAACAAGTCTCTGCCAGATCTTCACTGGTTCAGTTTCACTTAGTACTTTGTAGAAGAAATTGATGTAAATTAATTCAGGTATTGTGATTGAACTAAATGCCAACAAGTGGTATTAACACACATTAAAAAAATATATTGAAGCACCTATAAAATATCAAGTATTACTTTATACTAGTTCACAGAGCAGCAGAGAAGTGGTTTCAGTAGCACACATTATTTCTGGCATAAAATCTACCAAAATCTAGGCCAAGAGCACTTCCTATGCAAAGTTCTTAACCCAACAGAAACCTACAGATCACTCTACAAGTAAAACAGTGTAAAAAGGCAGTAGCCTTGCCCTTCTCCCCTTCCAAGAAGGTAGGTTCAGTTTTTTAATAAAGTGATGTGAATGGAACAGAAAAAACACCTGCCTTTAAAATGTCAAATTTAGCTTCCTGTTTGAGCTATCTGTTACACATCTGGAGCTGTGTGTATTTGTTGCACTGTATCAAGCGAAAATGACTGGGACCAAACAAGTTCCTACTAATAAACCACGGAAGGCAAATACAACAGCTTCTGTTATTTCATTAAAGAGAATAATTTTGCTTTCTCTTGCCTGCAGACAGACAGATGTGAAGTAGTAATCCCTGAAGTACATTAAACCCTTATTTCTGACATTATAAAAACAAATCTTCAAGGATTATATTGTAAAACAAGGAAGTACATAATATTACAGATAATGACCCACATATCCATATCTCAATACATAGGGTAATCGCCTGGGACTTTCTGACTTTCCAGTTCAGAAAAGAAAAGGTTGTGATGTTATTTTTCATCATATTTCTACATTTTTGCATTCTGTATCCATAGACAACTTCTTCCCCCATTGCAGTTCTCCCTCATCAACCTCAAAGCCAGAAATAAGGCAGCAAGCAGTGTGTGTCACGGGAAAGCCTTGACAAAGGCATCGCAGCATCACGGAATGGTTGGGGCTGGAAGGGACCTCTGGAGATTGTCTGTTCAAACCTACCTGCTAAAGCAGGTTCACCTAGATTGCACAGGAATGTGTCCAGGGGGGTCTTGAATGTCTCCAGAGAAGGAGACGGGAAAGTGACAGCACGGCAACCTGCTCCAGACAGGAGACAAGCTCTTTTTTCCTCAACATCACACTTGGATGTCTCACAATTGTCCTGCCAAATCTGATTTTTTTAAAGAGCTGTGACTACAGAGGAACTGTCAGCCATGTAGTTACTACAGACTAGACTACAATGGTCCCCAGCATTAGGCTGAGGGCCAGTTTCTGGACAAGACAACTAAAATAAAAGACCTCTCTCAATGGGAGAGTTTTCATTTTGGTTTGGTTTTGGGGTTTTTTTTGTTGTTGTTGTTTGGTTTTTGTTTGTATTGTTTTGTTTTGTTTCAAGGGAAAAAAAAAATGTACATTCTTTTCCCAGTTTTGCTGTGTCTCCTCTTTTAGAGCACATTTTATCCAAAAAACAGCCATGGCTATAAATTGGCATGACCCCCACAGGCGATGCTCATTGCCATCAGGTGGAGTTCTGGCACTGGAAGAGAATTGCAGTTTGGCTGAACGATTCACTCAGATTGTAGTTGGTATATTGACAATGAGGGTCAATAAACAGCAAAGGAGTTTACTAGGAATCAAATGTTATATCCATGGAAGTTATCAAGTAACCCCACCTCCCTGCACTAAGTCAGCAAGGGTTTGTTGTGTCAAAGGTTGTGCAGGTTTCTGCCCTACTGAAATTAAAATGAGCATTGCTATTAATGTTAAAGGACATGGTGTTAGATGGCTGACACAAAAAAAAAGGTAAACATGTTTGGAAGAAAGCTTTCGAAGTCACTCTTGAAAACTGTGTAACCTTTATTGGAAAACTATCAAATTAGACCACTGACTTGTTTGCAATATAATTGGTAGATATTTATCAAGGAGAGGATTAGCCAAGCAGAAATTTGATCCTAGACACGACAAAGGACAGAGTCTGATGACCCCTGCTATTCACTACAAGGCTAATTTTGTTAATCTTGCTCTAATTTGGAAAATTTCACTGTCCGAATAGTCCAACATCTACAATCAGTGCTTTGAATTTGAGAAAGTCAACAGATATGTTTTTAAATTAAATTGAAAATGTCAAAAAATCCCTTATTATTCTGAACTAGAAGTCTAAAGTTTAGTGTTCAAAGTTATTTGAAGTAACATACGTAAAAGCAAATAAAAGCAATATGCAAAAGCAAATAAAAGACTCCATATCTACAGAGATAAGAACTCTCTTGACAAAACAACTGTTCATCATAATCCATTGACAGCATTTTGTCTACTGAGGAAACATAGCAAATTTTCACATTTCCTTGAAACACATTTTAGCACTGCAAGCATTAGCTCTGGGATTGAATCTGCCTTTCAGAAGCACAGATTAATATGCATCATTCCTTGCACCATCTCAAAGTGCATGACACCATGCCAAAGTGCATTTATATGAGGTCATTACCACTTCTTGTCTGCAGTTTAACTACCGAGCTGTGGCAAAATGAAAGAAAATATTGAACTCTCATAATAACAGGGATACAAATTCAAGTCACAATAATTAAGTTATTCCAGAAGCCCTAGTCACAACAGTACAGACATACTGAACGTAATGAGACTGCATGGATGTCACTTTGTAGAATTCTTCATCTCACCACATAACCTCTGCAAGTTCCACAAAGTGAATGGATCGCGCAGAATCACTTCAGAGCAAGAATAATTACATGTGCCAATAGGCCTCTTCCTGTATCATAATTCTGCCATCCATGAATCAAAGGCCTTATGGCCTTAAACGAAAACCCATTAAAATTAATAAGGAAAAAAGAAAAAAAAAAAAGACAGGAAAAATTTTTCATGAATTCAAATGAGCTTTGAATGATTACATCACTTCATTGATTTGGGTTTGGTCTGTAACATCTGGACATACATTTTACAGAGGCAAAGGCAAAGGGAACACAGTATGAAGCACCCTAAAGCCCAGCTCATGTTCCAGGGCTGGCACAGAGGTGGCAGCCCGCCACCAGCTGCCTGCAGCGCCCAGCCACAGGCAGAAACAAATACCCAGCTCTGGTGTCCCTGCTTTTCTCACAAAGCTGAAGTGAAAAGAAGTGGTGGGGAAATTTGTAAGGAAAGTACATGTCCTGTCTAAGCAGGGCCCCAAGGAGCGAAGGCAGCTTGGAGGCAGAACCAATTGCCACTGTACTCATGGCTCTTTTATATCTGAATTCCACTTTTCTCCAGGCTCTATGCTGCAGCTCAGTCACTGTGCTGTTCATCATGCTCTGCCTTGTTGTTCTTGGATAGAGCCGCTAGTGAGATCAGCCTGCAGCTTTGTATTGAAATAAACAGGAAATCTAATGCTTAAACCCAGTCCTCTTTTCTCCTTTGTTCCTCCAGTGCGGGTGAGCTTATTTTGCATAAATGTCAGTTGTTTAAGTTAAAGATACACCCAATGAGCAAATGCCCATAAGCAGAAAGTAGTGTTTATATCTTAAAAGTACACTAGGAAGGATAAATTACTATAGACAGGGAGAGGTCAGACCAATGTGTATGAATTATAGAAAAACTGTAAGGAATTACAAAGTTTGCTCCTGCAAAGTCCTAGTAACAGCAGAAACCACAGGTCTCACAGTGAACAGAGAAAATGTGTTAATTTCCTGTTTCTAATTCATGTAACCCCTTCCTGCCCTCAAGAAATCTGGAGATAACTTGGCTTAGAAGCACTGATTGGTAATTCACTTAGGCTGCTTATCTGCCCAAACCCCTGCACTTAACATGAAGGATCATCTCAGCTGAAATGTCTCTCCACAACATCATGGAGACAAACAAAATACATTTGCAACCTTAACATAAAGCATATGAATGACTGATCTTTTTCAGTTTTCTGTCAACTAAAAAATTGTGGAAAATGTAGAAAGTTACATAAAACACTTGATACATTCTAAAATGTAAATTTGTTTCATCTTTAATCTGGAATATATTAAATTATTTTTAATGCAGTCAAGAGATTTTTTTTTTAGAGAAACTCCATTGTTTTGACTTAAAGACAATCTAGTTGGCAAAAACAATTCAGAAAAAGAGATGAATTCTTGGAATTTTTTTGTATTGTCACATCCATCTCTTGTCAGCATAGTCACAACTGAGACACTTGCATCAATTATATGTACAATACCACAATGCATTGATACAACTTCTTGCTTTTACTCACATGCCTATCTGCACAGTTGCTGAAGTCCCCCATCAGTAAATATGTGGGGAAAAAAAAAAAATAACCAAACTTCATTGACAGACAAGACTTTAAAATAAAAATTATAGGACGTTATTACTACCACCAACCCTCCCCCAAATTTGAAGACAAGACTGATTTTGAGAAGTACATAAGCCTCCCATGGTGGCTATGTAATTCAAGTGGGAAAATAGTTGTTTGTGGGATGTAGTAGTATATCTCTTTCTTTGTGGGGAGTAGCTAACAAAGTGCTTCATCAGAAGTGGTTCAGGGCGCTATTGAAATCTCCAGCAGAAGAGCCAGAAACTGTGTTTCAGCTGGCTTCTCTCATGGAAGTCATCTTCCTTATTACTCTTGGTATTGTTACAAATGGAATATCTAATGACACAAAGCAGATTATCAATTTACGCCAGTGGCATCTACTTTAGGATGCGACTACTCAGTTGGAAGAGAGAGGAGGAACTGGTTTGCTGCAGCATAAGTTCTGTGAGCAAAAGCTAGCTGTCACACAAGAAACGTCAGTGCAGTCACACCAGATCCTTACACAGTCAAGAGAAAACAAAATCACCAAAACAGACTAGAGAATTTGACAGTGTTAGGTAACGGGGAGGAAAAGGCTTTTAGAGAAATATATGTCTTTGGTTTTGAGTAGATGAGGTAAAGGAGATGGTACCTGAATTAATTAAAAAAAGAAAAAAAAATTCTCCACAGTTACTTCACAGAATCACAAAATCCCAGAATGTTAGGCATTTGAAGGGACCTCAAAAAATCATCTAGTCCAATCCCCCTGCCAGAGCAGGAACACCTAGGTGAGGTTACACAGGAATGTGTCCAGCCAGGTTTTGAATGTCTCCAGAGTAGGAGACTCCACAACCTCCCTGGGCAGCCTGTTCCAGTGTCTGTCACCCTCACTGAGAAGAAGTTTATTCTCATATTTAAGTGGAAACTCCTGTGTTCCAGTTTGTACCCATTGCCCCCTTTTCCTATCACTGGTTGTCACTGAGAAGAGCCTGGCTCCATCCTCATGTCACTCATCCTTTACATATTTATAAATATTAATGACGTCACCCCTCAGTCTCCTCTTCTTGAAACTAGAGACCCAGCTCCCTCAGCCTTTCCTCATAAGGGAGATGCTCCACTCCTTTAATCATTTTCGTGGTTCTTAACTTCTTAACAGTTATATCTGATGGTTAGTTACAGATGGTAAATAAGTCCTCTAGAAAAAATACACAGACTTGCACATAAACTCAGAAAATAGCTTTGCTATATGAACTCTTTCTTCATCATGTGTTTAATCTCCATTTCAAATTTCAACATACTCCATTTTTTCCCAGCAGTCTGTCCACCATCCAGCAGCAATGGTCTGAAAATATGAACAAGATATGGCTCACAGAAAGAAGTAGTTCCATCTCTTTGTAAAACATAGCATTAGTTTGTTGGGATTTTTTTCTGAATTTTCTTTTTCATTTACTTTGCATCCAGACGTCAAGTGGCATAGCAGAACATCTGGCAACACAAACTGAAATCAATAAGTAAATGTATCAAACTGGCAAATTATTCTCTTTGAGAATATGAAAGCCGTAAAGAAAATTAAATTACAATTCCATTTTAATGCACATAAAATTTGTTGATTAAATTCGAGAGCAGGAACAATTAGAAGATATCAACCCAAAGTTTAACCTCTAATATAAAATAACAGCCCACACTATAATCTCTACACTGTATACGACAATATAGCAATAATGGTATTGAAGTCTGGAGTCAAATTGCCTTATTTATGTAGAAACATGTAAGCACAATGAAGCAGCATTTACCTATACAGAGTAAAACCAGTTTGGAGATGCAGAGGTACAACAGCGACATCAAATTGTACAGCCCTCAGGCAATGTCAGGCACATTTTTTGAAGACTGCTGAACCAGTGAAGAACTAAGATGACTTTTAGCACTCTGTATGAAATTCTACTTTGTGCAATTTATTTTGAGACATAAAAATAAAATTAAAAATAATGCTTTTTAAGGTGCTAAATATAGAAGGCTTATTCCAGATGGAATACCAGAAGGAAAAGAGTAATAGGTTGCATAAGTGTTCAAGACATAACGTAAGAACAAAAAACATTCACCCTGGCAGTTTGCTATTGACTTTCAGTAAATTGATTTTATATACTTTGACCAGAAATCAAATGGGTCCACACACAGACTTACACCAAAGTAATTGTTTGCCATAATTCATAGTTTTTCTCATTTCAGCCTATTTTTGTTGCTCAGACCTTCTTTAGCTTCAGGCAGTCTGTTAAGCTAAAATAAAAACAATTGGCAGCTCCTAAAATCAAATGAGAGTATGTTTACACAGACTTGCTAGATTTTCTACTTTAGTTAAAGATCATACAGCTAATGAAATCAGATTAAGTGTGTGCATCCTACACTGACTTCTCTCTTGCTCTTTTGCTTTCTTTCTAGTGATGGAGCACACCAGCTCCTGCTTGGTTTGGATATGTGTCTGGAATTATGAAAACTGATTTCCATGGTGAAAAAAGAATGATATTTACAGTGTTATTTCCATAATTGTGTTGGCCTGAACACACAGTAGATTTTTCAAATAATTAAATTCAGGGAGAAAAATCCAGCTTTGCCCACATCCTGGATGCTGGCAGATAGACCACGCAGACTCATGAGCTGTAGCAATACCTTTAAGTAAGCCCTTCCAGCTGCTGGACTTTTAACCTCACAACAAAGCTGTTGTCCATTATGTATCATATTTAAGACTACTGGGCTGAAATCATAAGTGCAGTGAGACTCAGTTATGGTATTTGGTGGTGAGGAAGGAAATGTGTGGAAGTGTCACTCAGTGCTGCTCTTTTTTCCACCACAGTAACTCAAGGCAGTAAAGATCCCTTGTCAGCATTTTGGGAAGCAATCAGGAGCTGACTGACATTAGCCATAGCTGAGAACTAATTAAGAAAAAATATAGGCAACTACTTCATGAAGCAAGAGTGAGGATACCTCAATACACTCCTTTGGGGTGTGTCTGGTGAACTCAGAAAACACTTCACGGAGGTCCTTTTATTGGGGCTTGTGCCAGCCCCAGGACCATGCTGAGGAGGACTCAATGGGGCAGCAAGTTGGCCAGCAGAGCTCAGCAGCAGACCCGGCTCATAAGAACAAGTGTTCAGAAAAAACACTTTTAAATAAAATCCTCAGTAGCTATTTTCTTGTGAAAGAATTGTTTAATTGAAAGGAAAAGCTTTGGGTGATAATCATAAAAGAGTAGGAAACTGGGAAAATCTGAGTAGAGCAAGAGCTGTAGAAATATTGTGGTGCTTGCCAGAGAGCCCAACCCGGGGAGGTGTTGAGCACAGTAGCTCCTACCGACTTCAACATTTTATTCTGGAATGTAAAGGTTACATTAGGGTTTGTACTGGGTACAAGAATTTAAACCCTCACTAACTACTGCTGTCATTTGATAGCTCCTTTCCATCAATATTTCATTTGTGCAGGATTCTGAATACTAAAGGGAAAAATCTTCCATATATCACAACAAAGAAATAAAAGAAACGAGGGTGTGCAAGCTGAACACCACATGTCTAATGCATTTATTTTTCCAATACTATATATAAACTCAAGCTACACAACAAAAGCCACTGAATAATAAAACAAATTATAATAGACCGTTGGGTAGCAGAGGCACTAGAGCATAAAATAACTGGATCAGCAAAGTAGGATATGAAATTCCAAAACTTATTTACCTTCCTTCTTGAGTGGGTAGACATAAAATCTGCTTGTGTTATTTAACATTGCTATTACCAAAGAGGATTCAAACATTTGAGCGTTCCCTTCCTGTTCCTCTACAATAAAAGTATTAATATCTTGGAAAAAAAATAAAAAGGAAAATAAAAACCTACTTTTCAATCCGCTCTTGGGATTCGTCTTACGCTTTTAACAGTTCCCTTCACATTTGCAGATCTCATCCTGGTCCTCAGGAAATACAGTCCACACAAAGTATTGCCAGTAAAGACCTGTTCTTGCCTGCAGTCGCATTTACCTTCATGGAGGTCATGTCACCCACTCAGCAAAGAACCAAATCACCTGCCTAAATTTACCCCTGTGAATAAGAGAGTATCTCTGTTTTGGGATACTAACATACTTTGGGATACAACATCTGAATTAGTGTACTACCTAACACAGCCTAAAGGGTTTGTGCAGAACAAACTCCAAGAGCTACTTAAAAATCAATATTCATTCAAAAAATGAAAAGTAGATGTAATTTCCATATTGGTGGACCTCTTAAGTCAGGAATAAACAAAGGGCAGTGGAAGGAGACACTCTATTCAGCTGTTTCTGTGAGTGCTGGGAAGAAAAAATGTTTGAATATATTACAGTGAAAGACTGGATACAAAATTTGATTTTATCAGTGACTCTTCAGGCAAAATAGCAAATGAAGCATATCTTGCTTCATGCTAGATGTGCAATAAAATGAAGAATATACTACCCTATCTCTCAAAATAAAGCATTTTAAGGAATTCATTTATCAGTGTTTTGGGGAAAGGTTTTAAAGTTCATTCTGTTCAGCATTCTGCTTACCCATCATGTTTTTAGCATTACTGTTCTCTCCATCTCTACTGAGATACATTTTCATGAGGGGAAAAAAAAAAACCCAACAAGTACTATTAACAGCTCATCATCTCCTCAGGACTATGTCAACAACCTCTGAGAAAGAATGACAAGAGGAGGCCCATTAGTCAGGCTAAGAAAACTTTTCTAAATCATTATTTCTGTTTCTTCACTCAAGTCGATTGTACCATTCCAACTCTGCTCCACTTACCTATGCTTTGCTTAACAGTCATTTTACGCACATTCAGCTAAAGAAACTTCTCAGAAAACTGAGAGCAGACATACATACTGCACCCTACATACATAGTTTCAATGGTAAAAACTTCAAAAACACACACTGTATTCCAGAATTAAGGGATAAGGTGGTACAAAAAGGTCAGTATTGACTTTTTTCTTGTGCTATTCACAGACACATAGAAATGTTTTTAAAATGGGGCTTTGCCAGAAAGTGTAGTAAAATTGGAAAAGTGAGATTTTGCCAGAACTCTGCTGAACACAAGGCAGTGTATTCTGAGAGAGAATTCTTAAAATTAAAAAAGCTAGGAACACCAAGAACTTTGATTCCTCTCATGTCCTGGTTTCCCCATCATATGCAGAACATTATCCACTTCAGAAGTACAGTGAAGGGTAAATATATAAATACATACAAATACATAAATAAAAAATAGAAGTTCCGGACAATTGTGATTTGGGGTCAAACTCAGCAAAATCTTTCACTAAGGAAAGAAAAAGTATCTGGAACCTTTCCAGTATTTGACTACATTAAAAAAAATCCAAAACAATATCTCAGAAATTAAACTACATATTGTTATTCTTACAGACTACAAGAAAATTAACCTTTGCTTTAGTTCAGTTGATACATTAAAAGATAAATAAATTAATCCTCTTCATTTTAATTTATTTTCTTGGGTTTTTTAGTGTTTTTCCAGTGTTCCTATGTGGAACCTGAATCCCCTGCCATGTATATTGCTGGCGCAGCACTATGTGTCATCTGTTTCAGCAGGGAGCACAAACATCCTGCCAAAGTCAAGGAGAATTGCTACCTTGCAGGATGCTCTGATGGATTACATGGCCTTACCCGGCACCAGGGCAGCACCATGGCATATCATAGAATCATAGAACAGTCTGGGTTGGAAGGGACCTTCAAAGTTCTTCTAGTCCAACCCCCCTGTAATGAGCAGGGACATCTTCAACTAGATCCGGTTGCTCAGAGCCCCTTCCAGCCTGGCTTTGAATGTCTCCAGGGATGGGGTATCTACCACCTCTCTGAGTTGTGTGACTCAAAATACACACACGTACAGTGCATGTATACCAGTGAAGTGCCTGGGTATACTCATCATGTAACTCCATACACTAACGTCCCCTGTATTAAGAAAAAATCTTGTACAAAAAGCTGGAAGTGGGTTTTACGGAAGCCTCAGAGTCAGTGGAATTCTCTTTAACTCATACAAGCCACGTGAAAATCCCATGAAATGCCTGTCTCTGTTTATAACCTGGTCACTATTGCCCTTTGGTAGCAAATACATGTTAATGGTGTATTGCTCAGAAGCACCTGGAACAATAACACCAGCTGGTTAAACACAAGAGCTGTACTAAAAATGTCATTGTGGAAAGCCTCATACAGAGATAAACAGTGAAATTAAGGCTCTCAGAGGGAAGAATGTCAATTTAAGAGATGAAAGGAAGGTAAGGTGAAAGAAAAGAAGTTGGGCGAAGGTGTAGCCATATCTCCAATACGTTCTTCTGTAAAACTCAGGATCAATAACAATTTTACTCTCATTTAAACTTGATAGAAAGGAAACGTCCTCGGTATATTATTTTGGATGGGGTACCAGACTTCAGTTGCTATTTTATCCTGTCAGACAAGGAACATGACAACTCCTTAATTGGTTTCCATAGAAAAGTTTGAAGTCAAAAAGCAGAGAAGGTATCTTGCATAAGAGGAACAAAAGAGCTGGAAAAAAAAAGTCCAGAGAAACAATATTTGCTCTATGCAAATAATCTTTGACTTCACTAACAAAAAATAAATGTGTAGGAAAAAAGCATGGCAGAGCCACAAAATTATTCCCTAACAGTGGTTTTGAACACTTATGTTTTCAAAGATTCTTTACCATACTAATACAAATTGGACACAGTGAGGGATTAACAGGTAAGGAGTAAGTGTAGTTTTGTGGTCAGAACAGATGACTTGAGCCTCTTTTCTCTCTGGCTCTGACAGTGACTTCTCATGTGATACTGGTTAGATACATCATTTAGCCTCTCAGTGGTTCATGATCTTTATCAATGACCTGAAGAGAAGTTTTTTGATGAAAAGTACCAGAGCTCAGTATCACTATTATCAACTTTCAGCTTTAGCAGCTTTGAAAGGCAGAGATGCTGGACAATAAGCTCAATGTATGACTCAAACAGCAGGTCCTCAATATCCTGTGCAAGAGGCTTAGATATTTGTCAGAAGCACTTTAATGCTAAGACACTGATAGAGATGCACAGCACACTCCCTTAGTACAGCCAAATGCTACTTCAGGCATTTGCCAAGTCAGGATAAAATTAATTACAATATTTTTAAATTAAAACAACATGCAATGCAGAGCTTTATCTTACTCTCTTAAGCCACATAACAGCAGAATGGCACATTTTCTCTTCATTGAGACTTTTGAGGTATTAGTCATAGATTAATACTTAAAACTAATTAGTCTCATTTTCACAACTAATTTAAATATGAAATATTCTCATATTCATAGCTAGCAGTTGCAGCAGCACTAATGGCAGATATTTACTGTTTTTTTAAACAAAACAAATTATCTGCTAGCCATGAAACTAAGGGACCTG
Source organism: Nesoenas mayeri (assembly GCF_963082525.1). Lineage (NCBI taxonomy): Eukaryota > Metazoa > Chordata > Aves > Columbiformes > Columbidae > Nesoenas > Nesoenas mayeri. The sequence continues at coordinate 31,302,410 of NC_137542.1, read as the reverse complement.
TGTTCCTGACTCCAGCAAAATACTCAATGAGAGAAGAGAAAGAAAACCTAAGAACTTTGGATAAGTCTGCTTCCCTGGGAAACAAACAATTGGGCCACTTGAAGTACAATCAGATGTGTGTTAGCTACGGCTGCAACAGAGCAAAGAACAAAAGGATTGCAGTCAATGTCAATTAAATCACAAGTCAATTGATTAAAGGCTAAACAATTTATTAGAAATACAGTGCAGCACACTTGAAAGGAAAAGCCCCCGCTCTACCAGTGTAATCCTCAAATCCTGAAACTCCTCATACATGCAGATTGCCTACTGTTTATAACTGGTGCTTTACATGTATAGGGGTAAATGAATGCTAGAGTCAGCTTTCCTTTGTGTGGCTCAAGACTCCTTCACTGAAGTATGCCAGACTTCATTTTATATGCACAAGAATAGAATAAAGCAAAGGCTGTTAAGGAATTTTCTTTTCCCTAGATTTCCCAATGCAGAGACTCAGACATGGATTTACAAGGCAGAAAAAAGAGCTGGAAGGAAAGAGAAAAAATTGAAAGGTCTGGAAACATCTGGGGGTTGATCTTGCTCCCAGTGCAGCCATTGAAAAGCTCCTCCTTGTCTCTCTTTAAAACTGGATGAAGCCCAACTACTGATCATAAGAGCACTTCATTATTTGAGGTGTTTTCACAGTAGGTGGCATCTGCTTCAGCACCCAAACCACCTCTCAACCACGGCTATGACCTTTGATTTCCAGCCCCTGAGGATGTCCACCACATCAGAGCATGAGTAACTTTGTGTTTTTCCCCTGTGATGGCAAAGCATGTGGTCAGCCATGATGTTTCCTACAGGAGCAAAGGAAGCACTTCACCCAAGTCCTGCTTGTTGCCAACCCCCGAGGTTCAGGGTGCCCTCTGATAGGGACTAACCTGCCCTGATAAAATGGGAAGGCACTCAAGAGAATAATTTTCATCTAGGATAATGCAGACCCCAGAACATTTGTGCCTTACTGACACATTCTGTATATTTTTTTAAAGTGTCTTCTTCTTCTTCTTCTGATATAAATTTGATAATCCCTAAATAAATCCTTACATTTGAAGGTTATCAGGCCCTGGGCACACATTTACTACAAAGTGCTTGCTAATGCACTTTACTTTGAGTCCCTGAATAGCAACTAACACATCTCTGCCTGAGATTTCTCTGTGCTCATTATTTCTATGGTTCCTTTGAGCAGATTCTTCCAAATTTCTAAACAGCAGCCCTATCATACCAGAGAGGCTGAAAATAATGGCTACGCACCCCCAAGCAGCATGAAAACACCTCCCATGCCACCTCAGTCCCTCAACTGAGCAAAAAGGACTTCCAGGCCTATAAATACACAGAGGCTGTGACACAGCATTACAACTACTAGCACTGTAAACAATGGAATTAGGATTATCTGAGCGTGATGGTATGCAACAGAACAAATACAGAGCCACAAACAGTAATTCCACCATCCTTCTTTTCCAAAGCGGCATTACTACATCTTTTCCCTGTATATTCTCATTGAGTCTCACTGTACATTATTTTTGTGCCCTATCTCAATGTACTGGCAATGATGTCTCTACTAAGTATAGGTATGCTCTTGTCTTTAAATAAAAGAACAGGTGATGTGGCTTTTTATTTAAAATGATTTGACTAGTATATTAACCAAACAGTTTGAAAACCTACAGATATTCTCATCTTTTCAGTGAAAACTCATTACAACATGACTAGTTATACATTTGGACTTTCAGCTTAGCATTGCAGATCTTAAAGTAGTGTTTAAATAGCAATTCTGAGAAAGCAATGTGGTTGCAAGTAAAAATAGCTGAAGTGGTACTTTTTTTTCTGCGCACCCATACTTGAATATTTTTAGTTCTAAACTGTAATCTCCTTAAAATTCAACTTATGTTCTCCTTGATTTTGAAAAATTCCATCTAGTAAGTAATGTTTAACATTTGTGCTGCATTTCATCAGTTGAACTCTCTTCTGACTTAGATGCTGAACAATTCTATAAGACCAAAAAATCCACTGGACCACAAATCACTTCTTATTTTACTTTTTCATTTAGTGTATGTTTAGGGTTATGTTTAATATTCCATTTGATACAGTATGTTTATATTGTGCTTTGTATTTCTTTTACTGTTTGCTCTCCCACTTGCTACAGTTTATTACCTTGTTTACCTGCAAGATAACTTTAAAAAAAAAAAAAAAGTAGTATTTTTTTTTAAATCCTGTTTTCTAATGCTTCAGAAGGGCATCAAAAAATGGGAAGAAGGCTGAAGCAGAAGCTCAGTGTCAAAAAGTAATCCAGAAGACTCCAGTGTATATGAAATATGAGTCCCATACAATTAAACAGCTGACATTTCCCAAAAGGAAGGGAAATGTCCAGCTTACAATAGGGTCTTAATTCTGTATGTTCCTTCTGAAATTAAAGAGATGCTCAATGGTAGAGGTGTTTCTTGAAGGACAGAGAATTGCCACACATTTCTTTATAGAGGAATCCACTTATAGGAAAGCCCTTATTACCCAGGTTTCCTATATACGTATCTAAACATGGATGTTGCTGAAGGTGTCAAGGGACCCAGCTTTATTGTGTTGGCTCAGACAGCTAGGAAACACCAGAACCAACGTGGAACCTGTTTCTGTCCCACCCAGCCGCCCACATTCCCCGCTTTGAACAATATAGGAGAAATGGAGAAAACAGGAAGTCAGAAAAGAGTGAGAAGAGAAACTTTACATTTCTGACTGGCGGCACCAATTATTTTCCTCAAAATGTTGAGACTACCAGGGATGAACACGCCTAAAGGAAAACTGTGAAGCAGAGTGGTGGGAGGAGGCAAAGAAAATAAGATATTTCTTCATTTCCAGGCCTTCCTTATGCTTGGAAGGCCAAAACAGACCAGCTACTGAGTTAGCAAACCTGAGTGGGGAAGGAACAGACAAAGCCCCGGGGCTCTGAATATTTCTTCACTGCACACTCAGTGTGACCTCTGTAAGAGGAAAAGAAACAGAACAAGTAAATGCTAAACAAGAATCAAGTTTTGTGTATTTTCCCCTGCTGGCAGCCACCCCAAGAAATTAATGGTAGGCAGTAAGAAGCTGTACCATAGTTGTATGCTACATGGAAAACAAGAGATTCCACAGTACATGGCAGACCTGTTGTGGTGCCACACCTCATGGTCCTCTTCTGCTTTGTTTGTATCTGCCTGGCATGCAGGTCCAGCTGTTAAAACAGACACCATCTCATCTTAAAGAACTTTCATTTCAGTTTGAAGGTAGCTTGTAGAAAGGTCATTTTTCTAGTTATTTTCTCAGGTTGGAGTGACTATCTGCCTTATCAAGCAATGAACTGAGACTTTGATTCATGAGATCCCTGAGTGGTATTTGAGATAAATTCCAGCAGACTCTGCATCATCTCCTGCACTCCTACAGCTGCAGAGCAAGGTGCTGAATGATAACAAGATCAGAAACATCATGGATGGACATGAAGCAATGCTAAGGGGAAGGACCTGTATATGTAATCCATATCATACAGATCCTATAAGGCTCCTGCTCTTGAATCAAATCCTGAGGAGGTTAAGATCACACATGTTTTCATCTCAGTTTATTTTAATCCTCCTGGAGTTAAGGTCAAGAAAAGGGCATGTAAAACTACTGCAATCAAATGGGAGGAAGCTTCTCTTGCTAACAACATGGTACCATGGAGCTCTTAGGTGACATCTCTCGACAATTAAGCACTTGGCAGAACACAGGTATGCACAGCTTGCCCTTGACAAGATTAGGACCTATTGCTTTTTTCATTTTTAAATAGCTACCCAAAGCTAGGCATCATTTGAGGATGCCATTCTGAGACTTCCTTTCATAAGACCAAATATCTTGTTTCCACATTACTGCTTTTCTAAAATAGGAGCTCTGACCCAAACTTTTGGCAGGTATTTCCTAGGATTCAGATCCCAGTGAGTTACTCAGGGATATACATTAAAGTAAGACAGAGCGCTGCAGTTCTCTTAACCCCTAGGTTAGGCCTATTCTCCTTTGACATCATTGTCCTAAGAACCAAAAGATGTCCAGAAAAACACGTCTAAGGGAAACTAAATTTTTTAATAATGTGAAGAATTTGCCATTTTAAATATGAATAAAACTTATTCTGACTTTATTCTCAGATCTGTAACAATCTACCAATGAATATTTATTATCCTACTATTCTATGATAATTGCTCTGCTGGCAACACACCTCATTTGAGGACTGTTGTACATTGCTTTGAGGCAAGACACTCCGTACAAAGACCTTTCAAAGCTTCTTCTAAAAAGAATTTAAAATCAGTTCTGCTGCTAAAATTTCACAGGAATTAGGAGCCAAAAATTAAATTTAGTAAACAAATAAATGATTCCAAGAAAGAAGATAGATCAAAATTGCCATGGTTTTTATCTACTGTTTTACATATGCGCAACAGCCTACAGGGACCCATTTTGTGAGACACTCACTTTCTCTCCATCTCTCATCTAATTTTCTTCTGATGTGAATTTCTTCTCTGCCTGGGGAGTGTGCAGAACTCTGCTAAAGGCTCTGTAGCATCTGCCTAGGCTCTTAATAATTTCCTTGTCCTGAAATTGTGAGACTGATTCTGTAAGTTTAGACCAAAGGCTGGCGGTCATTTCTTGCCATTTTTAGTTTTTTCCTTCCTGAAAGATAAAGACACATGCCTGTGATTTTATGACCACTGACAAATCATTCCCTAGCCCTTTCTTACCTTTATTATTTTACCCATTATTAAACGAGCCAAAACCTCTTCTCTTTTTTTTTCTTCTCTTTTTTTTTTTTTTTTTTTACTAGCAGGCATGTACAAACACAAAATACACACACATCCCCTACAACTAAGACATCTCTTTTTGAATCTTAGTTTCAGATATTTTAAGCTACACTTCTCAGACTTTCCTTTTAATATTTAATTTGCCTGGAAATCATTAATGTACTAAACCAAGACATTTTACTAATTAAAGTCATAAGTGATTTAAATTTCTGCTGTAAAAATGTCTAGACAAAAGTCCTGGATGATAAATCAGGCAGAACAAACTCTTTCTTCTCTTTTAAAATGACATTGTAGATGTCTCTCATGCTTCACCTAGTACTAGTTTCTACTTACCATGAAACAGCCACCCAAAAGTACACATTTAGAATTATTTAGCTATGCTAAAATTACCAAACTCACCTTTTGTACCACCAAACACCTGCCTGGGGGCTGCTGTAGGTTGGGATGTCCCAGGGAGGGCTGACAGGGGCAGAAGAAAGGAGGGTAAGAATAGCTGGAGATGGGAAAGGAACAGCACAGACACCTGAAATGAGAGGATTTGGGAATGCCATAACACCTGTGAGAACTGGCAGAAACCGAAAGGTATGGAGACAAGCATATGGAAGCAGGCAGGATGCTACACACAAGCACTTGAACATATGGTCAAAGAGAAATGGCAGCCTCTGTTTACCTGTGTTTTGTGTGATCAAATTGTAATCAGGATGTGTTTCTGGTCAGGATTCAAGTCCTTGCTACTATTTATACATTTGGTACAAATTTATATGTAACATAGTTATATATTAAATATACATTTCTGTTTTCAAACACTATACTGCTGGATGAAAACTGCGGTTTGTGTAGTGTTCAGACTACTGAAAGGCTAGAACTCAGGCAAAAGGCTCCTGTTTGAAAACAGCCATATGCAAATGCAGGCAATTTTCCAGTGTTTTGAAGAGTTCAAGAACACAGTAAGCTGCACAGGCTATGCATCTGGCACCATACAGAATTCCTTGAGGCACATGTGTGTCCATACCTCAAAGGTTACCAAGACACTTAAGACCCCACAAAGCAGAACCAGAGGCTGCACAGAGAGGTGAAAAAATTGGTTAGGCAGGGCTAATCATCAAAGCAGCAACAAACACACTATGTAAGCACCCTCTTTATTTTACTCCCCACCAAAAAAAAAAGCCCTTCAGTGTGCAAGTTGTAACATTCAAAAATATGGAAAAAAATATGGAAAAATATGGAAAATATGGAAAGACAACTGACATGGCAAAGGACATCATTGGGCAGTTTGAGTTAAACTCTCCAGAGGCAAACTACAACGTTGTCTGCCAGTAAAGTCTGCCTGACATCCATGTACCACTTGTTCACAGTCAACACTGCACTTGTCTTTTAGGTTGCTGAAATGCATTCTAGGGGAAGAGAGAAAGTGTCTGAGTTGCCCAAAAGCTCACCTTTATGAACCCACTGTTCAGGCTTTGTGGGAAATTACTGACACCAGAGTGGTACTGCTCACATCACTAGTGATGCCAAGGGCAAGTATCACAGAGGATGGATTTCATGGCGATGGCTGAGGCATTCACATACACAAGAACAAATGAAAAAATGTACCAGTAAACATAGGAACAGTTATTTTTCAGTGATTTTCCAAAAAAACCCCAGTTGTTTTGACAGTGAAAATCTCAGGGACTTTTTCCTTGTTTTTGATGGAAGCAAGCATTTGAGAAGTTCATTGCAGCCTGACTAGTTCCTCTTCCATTTGTTAAACACTTTCTTGAACACTTTTCACAGCCAACTTGACAGGTATCAATGAGATTTAAAAAAACTATTTAAGAGTAACCAAGATCACAAATACTTTCTGTGTCACAGAAGGGCAAGCAAAGAACAGTAGAAGCAGTGCTGGGTCTTCCACCGACCTTACGCAAATGTGTAATTAAATTAATCACTGAGGATTTGACAAAGGAATCCAAATCAAGGTTAGCAAGGTATGCAAAGCTCAGTTTAACTGTCAGCCTTTCACATCTGTCTGATGTGTTGTTAATCCCATATAGCAGTTATTTAACAGGCTTTCTAAAGAACAGGGCTTTTCTCCAAAATTTTGAATACTGTTTAAATCTCTTTTAAAATAATGGCTTTCTTTGCAAAGACAGATATTTTTGAATTTCCTCATTGTGATGCAAGCAGATGTGAGAACTGGACTTATTGCACTGAACTTACTGGAATCTTTCTCTTTGCCTCATGACCACCAAAGAGTTCATCAAGAAATAACACAGCAAAACACAGGCAGGAAAAGTTATAGTTTGACTAATATGTAATATACTGAGAACTCAACAGGGCTTTTGCAGAATCCATTCAACGTATTTTCAAAAACATAAATAAAGCTTTGGAGAGGACTGCTTTCCTGGTATCTTTTATTTTCAACATTTTCTGTTATTCAGGAAGACTACCTGAACAAGAAAATAAAATTTGAGAGAGTACTTCAAAAAATTTACCTTAAAATGTGGTTAATGTTAATCTAGTATCTTGTATTACACAATCCTGTATAAAGGACTGTTTTATGACAAGGTAAACAGAAACAGAATTTGCTTATTAATTAAAAAAAAAAAAAAAAAAAGAAGAAGAAAAGACAGGTAAGCACTGAAGATTCTGTTTGATAAATATGACTAACATAAAGCTTAGGTATTTCTTATGCAAAAGCCATGTGGAAAACAGAGCTGCAAAAAACTGCCTTGCCTTCAAAACTGAATTCACAGTCACCTTTACAAGCACCAGGACTTAACAACCATATGTCTTGTTTTGCATCTTGTACTAAATTTTATCTTTGCATAATGGCTCGTTTTATGCCCACAGTGAATACTTCCATTTATTTTAGTTCTGATTTCCAAAAATGTGGCTGGTTCACATCAGTGACCCTGTTTTAGCCTTCTCTTTTCCTGTCCCAGTCATTGCACAGATTCCTAAGTAGTAGCTTTCACCTTCTGTGGCTATGGCATTTGCCCAGACCAGAGGAACACTTCTGTTCACTGCTTCACCCATGTGAGATGCTGCCTTGTGCATAGCGAAGTAGGTAATTCCTCAAAACTTGGCACGTGGCCACACTAGCCCCCATGCTGTAATCTTCAGACTGATTGTGGTTAGTAATATGATCAATAGACACAAGAAATAACAGTCTGAGTACATAGCCATATGGTGTCCTGCTATTAACCTTTTGCAAAGACAAAACTGACCTTTTACTCCCACTGCATTTGCAAACTCTTAATGAGGTTTGTACCTATTTTTAAAACTTCTCTTTACTCTCCTGAAGAGCTCTGACAAAGGTTTTTAGATGTCAAACAAGTTTTTGAAAGGCATATCCTCATTGCACAGGGGTTATATGCTTTGCAGAGTGACACCGCTTTTAGTTACATGTCAGAAATGTAAAATGAAGCTAATAGAATGCTTTATTTATGTACTCAGTTATTTAAAGTGAGGTCTAATGAGGTAACAAACACCTGACTAAATATTTTATAACTGCTAAGCTATAAAGGAAACCCTAAAATTAAATTACACAGGACATTAAGCATTAATTCATTTAATGCTACCTGCATAATCTGCTGAAAGAGACTAAACCCTTCTGAGACTTCTACCCACTGGTGGGTCCTTTCCTTTCAAACTTCGCCTCATGTTGATCATTGCCTGCCATCCTCAGCTTCTCTCCTCTGTCCCATAATAGTGTCACCAGCTTCTTGTCCTTTTCATGAGGTTGTGAGGCTTGTAGCTTCTCTCTAGAAGTGTCAACCTTGACCAAGCAGCCTGGCTAACTCACACAAAGAGCAGAAAGGAAGCAGACTCAGCACCAGAGCTCTCTAGGGTGCACAATGATTCATAGCTTGAGGAAAAAGTTAATGAAAAACAAATCATTCATAATCATTCATAATCAAAAATCATTCCAATTTTTCAGTAACTCAGTTTATTTCAATTCTGATTATCTTTTGCTTCATTTGGGAATTCAATAAAAGACTAAGTGGGAATTCTCTAAAAATTAATAGATTTTAAGTCTCACTTTTTCTGTGAAATGTGAGATTTTTTTGTTGCCATAAGGACACCAGGATTGAAGATATAGGCGCATAAACTGAATATATTGCAGAATATTATGGCTAAAATATAATTAGTTCTGTGCCCACATATGGACACAGAGAACGGAAATACTAGTACAGATGAGAAAAAATAAAGTTTATTACACGTCCAGAAAGTGCAACTTGTTACAAGGTCTTTTCCAGGGACTAATTTTCCTAGAGGCAATCTCAATTTGCTTGCAGTACAGAAGCATCCTCAGCCACCCTTGGGCAGGAAGAAATTTGGACAATATTTCTGCCTCAAGGAGTCAGCAATATGAGGCCAGAGCCTCTCCTTGGAGCTGTGAATCTGGTGTCTGAGCTCCTGCTAAACTTCCATAGAGCTCCTACAAGAGGATTCTTTTATACCTAGAGTACAGCTGAAGTTAACGTTGGTATTTGATGTAGTGTCTGTCCACTACACTGTAATGTCAGGCAAGAATCAGATAAATTAGAAATTGAGAAATTAGGTTAAGTCATGGATAATTTGAGAGATGAAAGAGAAAGACAGTAACAAGATCTGCTCTTTGAAATAATTCAATTTATTTTCTTCTTATTACATAATTTTCTTTGGGGTTTTCTGCCTTGCTTATGTGTTCAGGATAAGTAGGCTTTTAGAGAGGATAAGTAGGCTTTTAGAGAAGGAAAAAGAATTCATTCTAAAATAAACTTGCTTCAAAGTTTGGTACATAGTACTGTTGTCTCATTTTTAATTGCTGTTTGTACAACAGGGTTTCAAAAGCTTGTTTTAAATAACTTAATATTAATGGACACTAAATAGGTAGGTAGGTAGGTTGGTAGGCGGGCAGGCAGGCAGGCAGGCAGAGAGATAGATAGGTAGATAGATAGATAGATAGATAGATAGATAGACAGACAGACAGACAGACAGACAGATAGGCAAAGGCCCAGTGGAAACAGGAGAGTCCTGTGAAATAGAACAATTCTACCTACACTTCCATAAGGGACTTTAGTATTAACTAAGTGAAAGATGTAACTGTTCAGGGAGGTATCTTTCCTTAGTACTTCAGTATTCCTTGGAAATCGAATGTTTATAGTGTTCACAGTATTAGATCAATGTCAGAAAATTTGCTTTATTTATTCCTATTTCCATTAAGAAAGGCTTGTTATACAAGAAAACAAGAACTCACTTTAAGGCAAACGTAACCCAACAGAGTCAGTCATGTATCATTAAAGCATTGATAACAACACTACTGAAATGATGTATGTTTTAAAAGCATGAAAGAGGGACATACTTCATTTATTATAATTTATGGAAAACAAGATATAAAGGCATACATTGGCAGGCAAATAAACAGCAAAACAAAGCAAAATAAATCTTGTGTTAGAGGCAAGGAAAAACTGCTAGAGTAGGATGAAAAGCAAAACTTAAACAAAATTTCCAAGCAGGTTATTGACTGTTTTAGGTTAATATCCCTAAAGGAGGATTAAAAATCATTGTACCCAGTACACAAATATCACTTCTTGTGTAAGCCTCCCATTTAATTTAGCACATAGACTCTTTTTACCAAAAATGTTTGAAGACCAGTCCCCATTGTTTCCACTGAATTCTTGCTTAGTTACTACCCAGAGAGAAGAATCACCACTATGAGCAGATGTCTTCTTTGATATGGACTTGAAATATCTTGTAGTGCTAACTGTTAAAAAGTCAGTAGAGCTTGTGCTGATGGTACAATATTCAGCCTCCCTTACACTGGTGAAACATGGATAAAAAGATTTAAGGCATGCTTGGTAAAAAATAAAAGCAGTTAGAGAATCCAGGAAAGCACTTTGGTAAAAATCCATTCACCTTCACCTTACAAGCAGGAGCCATGCTCATTTTTCAACATCTGCATGGATCTGTTTCATCGAAGGACAAAAATCAATTATTTCCTCCACCATATCTATTTCCCACTTCATATATTTAAAAGTGGGTTTATTTTCTCATAATAAAGTAGAGTCGTTGAAAGCATTGTATAAATTATCCATCTATCTGGCATGTTTCACCATGGCTGCCAGCCAAACTAAAATATATATATCTGTATCACTGTAGAATTCAAAGGACATAGAGGACTCAGGGAAAACTAAATTCCTCTGCCAAACAGAGAGATATGTGTTGACTTTCAAAGTCCTTGGTCTACAAGATAAATGTTAAAATAAATTCTACGAGCTTCTTCGTGTCTTACAATTTACCTTCAGCTATATGTTTTTCTTCTTGTGCAAGATAAGAGAATGCTTTCATCACCCACTGATGGGCTATTCATTTTAATGAAAAAGTTTTCATTCTGTTTTATCTATTTTCTTCTAGAATACTTTGTTGGTGTGAACCTCACTTTACTCTTTTCTCTAAATTAGAATGGTATTCATTCACTGCTGTTGTTGTGAAGGTTACAAAACGAATAAGTATTAGAAAAATCACACAGGATTTGTATGTCAGAGACATTAGACTTCATTCATCTCATAAATTTCTTTTTGAAATTGAAATTTGAAAGTGTTGAACTGCAACAATGAAAAAAAGTATAATTATTACATTCTGAGGTATCTCAAATTAGGCTTTTAAAATGGCAATAATGAATATTCTCAGTTAGAATGAATGTGGGTGAACAAATAGTTATTCTCAAACTATAACACATAGAAACCAGTATATCAAACAGTTGTGCAAGGAGAAGAAGCAATAATGCTAGTTAGTTCTGTGTAAAAATATCCCTCAAATAATGAATTCTATGCAGAAGTATCACTCTTTGTACCTAAAAAAAAGACATGCAATTATGGAGGGAATGCTGACTTCAGGAAAGCTGTCTTTGTGGGTTTTGAGTTTCATTTTCATGTCAGATTTTAAGTGTTGCCAAACAGTCATTTTAAGAAAGTGACAAACACTTATTGTCGACATGATGAGTCGTCCAGCCTTCTGTTTCAAGAGCTGATCAGTTCTTCTCTTGCTCTGACCATACCCTCCCTCATAAAGAAAAAACAAAACACTATATCCATAGTTAGCAAGAGAGGCTCAGACCTTGTATTGCCAACTCCTTGAAGCAGGGACATTGTCCCAATTTTCTCCCATCCAAAGTGCCAGAGGTTGCTTCTGTATTGGAAGCACATGTTTTTTTCTGGATCTCATGGAACTGATCATCTCGATTACCATCATGCAGCACATACAAGACAAACAAGCCATCAGGCCCAGTCAGCATGGGTATATGAAAGGCAGGTCCTGCTTGACCAACCTGATCTCCTTCTACAACAAGGTCACCAACTTAGCAGATGAGGGAAAGGCTATGGCTGTTGTGTACTTAGACTTCAGTAGAGCCTTTGACACCATTTCCCATAGCATTCTCCTGGAGAAGCTGACAGTTCATGGCCTGGATGGGTGTACTATTTGCACGGCTGGAAGCCCAGGCCCAAAGAGTTGTGGTGAATGGAGTCAAATCCAGTTGGTGGTTGGTCACAAGTGTTGTTCCCCAGGGGAACAGTTCTGTTTAATCTCTTTATCAATTATCTGTATGAGGGGATTGAGTGCACTCCTAGTAAATTTGCAGACGACATCAAGTTGGGTGGGAGTGTTGATCATTCAGTCAGCTGATCGGAGCCAGCCCAGCGAGAGCCAGAGCCAGCGGGGTTCAGCCGACCACGAGGTTCAGCCGAGATTAGGAAGCTCAGAGGGGAGCATGGACAGTGTACAAGGACAGCGTGATTCCCGGTTGGTCCCGATCCCCGCTGCCCCAGCAGCCATTGCGAGAGAGCGGCTGACGTGGCAGGGGGCATTCCGACGGTGACGGCGACCACACCCCCTCCCCTTGCCTTGAAAAATCCTTTGGGAGTCGCTGCCCACCAGGTGCAGGGAGGAGCAGCCAGCTTGTGTAGCGGGTGAGTCCCGCCCACACTGTGCTGCAGCAGCGGGTGTGGCAGCTTGTGCAGCAGGGTGCAGAGAGCACTTGTTGCTTGTCAGCCCCTCTAACTTATTGCCAGCATCCCAGACTGCTGACAACCATGGTTGCCTCCAGGAGGAGAGCTTGTCTCAAACAGACTGTGGCTACGCAGACTGAGGCTCTGTCCCGAACGGTGGCTGTTCAGGTCTCTGGCTGCAGGGAGTGCCAGAGCCTGCTGCTGCTGGGGGAGGGAGGCCAGCACTCCACCTGCGTGAGGTGTGAGCAGGTGCAAGACCTGCTCGACATGGTTGTGAAACTTAAGGAGGAGGTTGAGACGCTGAGGACCATCAGGGAGTGTGAAAGGGAGATCGACTGGTGGAGTAACACCCTGACGTGCCAGTCGGAGAGGTCTCAGGGAGGTACCCCCCAAAAGGAGATGGACCTCCTGCCCTCTCGGACAGAGGCGGAAGTCCTGACACGGCCCCACCCTTGTTGCTGTCGGGCAGAGGTAGGGGACCTAAAAGACGACGAGGTTGGAAGCGTATTCCGGTTCGGTGTCACAGGCAGCCCCCCTCCCTGCCTGCTTTGTCTCCCCAGGTGCCCCTCCATAATAGGTTTGAGGCCCTGGATCTTGAAGAAGAGGTAGGTGAGGAGGCGGTGCCCAGCCTGCCTACAAGATCACATAGGAAGAGGCGGTTGACTCCACAACTTAAGACTGCCTCTGATAAGAAAGAAAGAAGGGTGATTGTAATAGGAAATTCCCTTCTGAAAGGAACAGAGGGCCCAATATGCAGAGTTGACCCTCATCTTAGGGAAGTTTGTAGTCTACCTGGAGCCCGGATCAAGGATATCGCTAGAGAGCTCCCCAAACTGGTGCACCCGACAGACTACTACCCGCTGCTGGTCTTCCAGACAGACGGGCGGGAAGCTGCTTCCCGTAGTCTGAGGGGAATGAAGAACGATTTCAACGTCTTGGGAAGGATGGTGAAAGACTCAGGGGCTCAAGTGATCTTCTCTTCACTCCTTCCATCCTCAAGTGATGATGTGGGATGGAATAGGAAAATTCAGTCTCTAAATGGTTGGCTCCAAGAGTGGTGCTACAGGCAGGGCTTTGGATTTTTTGATAATGGTTGGTTTTATAAGACACCAGTCCAGACAGTGTCACACGGGAAAGGTTTATCTTGCAGGGGCACAAGGATGCTGGGGCAGGAATTAGCTGGGCTCATTTGGAGAGCTTTAAACTAGGCTCGAAGGGGCATGGGGTTGTAGCTGGGCTTGTCCCAGTGGGGCAGCATTCTAAAACTGATGAGGACTGAGTGGCCTCCTACGCCCCTAGGGAGAAATGGGTGTGCTCTGCTCGCTCCCTGAAATGCCTGTACACCAATGCACGCAGCATGGGGAATAAGCAGGAGGAGTTAGAACCCTATGTTCAGTTGGGAGATTATGATCTGGTGGCAATTACAGAAACATGGTGGGACAGTTCACATGACTGGAATGTGGTCATGGATGGCTACATCCTTTTCAGGAAAGACAGGCCAGCCAGGCATGGTGGTGGAGTTGCTCTCTATGTGAGAGAGCAACTACAATGTACTAAATTCTGCCCAGGAGTGGATGATGAGCGAGTTGAGAGTGTATGGGTCAGGATCAAGGGGCAGGCTGGCAGGGGTGACACTGTTGTGGGCGTCTGTTACAGGCCACCAGATCAGGCTGAGGAAGTTGATGAGGCCTTCTATGGGCAGCTGAGAGTGGCCTCGCAGTCACAGGCCCTTGTTGTTGTGGGTGATTTTAACTTCCCTGATGTTTGCTGGAAGGACCATTCAGCCAGCCAGCCACAGTCCAGGAGGTTCCTCCAGTGCATTGATGATAACTTCCTCATGCAGATGGTGGAGGAGCCGACTAGGAGAGGTGCACTGCTGGATCTCATCCTCACTAACAAGGAGGGTCTGGTCGAAGCAGTAAAGGTTGAGGGCTGCCTGGGTTGCAGTGACCACGAGATGGTGGAGTTCAGCATCTTGTGTGGCAGGAACAGAATAGCGAGTAGAATTGCAACCCTGGACTTTAGCAGGGCTAACTTTGGCCTTTTCAAGCAATTGCTGGAGGAAATCCTATGGGCAAGACTGCTTCAAGGAAAAGGGGCCCAAGATAGCTGGATTGCATTCAGAGATTGCTTCTTCCACGCTCAGGATCAGAGCATCCCCACACGTAGGAAGTCAAGGAAGGGAGCCAGGAGGCCTGCTTGGTTGAATAGGGATCTGTTGGGTATGTTCAAGCAGAAGAGGAGAGTTTACAGGTCATGGAAGCAGGGGCTGGCCACTTGGGAAGAATATAAGGCTGCTGTTAGAGGATGTAAGAAGGCAGCTAGGATAGCCAAGGCCTCCTTAGAATTACAGCTGGCGAGAGGGGTCAAGGACAGCAAAAAGAACTTTTTCAAATACATAACAGATAATATTAATACCAGAGGTAATGTAGGCCCACTGATGAACGAGGTGGGTGCCCTGGTGGCAGAAGATACAGAGAAAGCAGAATTACTGAATGCCTTCTTTGTCTCTGTCTACTCTGCCGGAGGCTGTCCTGGGGAGCCCTGTACCCCTGAGACCCCAGATGAAGCCAGGTCAATGGAGGAGTTTGCTTTAGTCGATGAGGACTGGGTTAGGGAGTAATAAATAGCCTGGATATCCATAAATCCATGGGTCCAGATGGGATGCATCCACGGGTGCTGAGGGAGCTGGCTGAAGTCATTGCTGGACTGCTCTCCAACATCTTTGCCAAGTCTTGGGAAACGGGAGAGGTGCCCGAGGATTGGAGGAAAGCAAATGTCACTCCAGTCTTCAAAAAAGGCAAGAAGGAGGACACAGGTAATTATAGACCGGTCAGCCTCACCTCTGTCCCTGGGAAAGTAATGGAACAGCTTATCCTTGGTGCCATCTCAAGGCATATCAAGGATAAGAGGGTTATTAGGGGCAATCAGCATGGCTTCACCAAGGGTAAGTCATGCTTGACCAACCTCATAGTCTTTTATGAGAATGTAACAAGGTGGATGGATGATGGCAGAGCGGTGGATGTGGTCTGCCTTGACTTCAGTAAAGCCTTTGACACAGTCTCCCACAGCATCCTCACAGCTAAGTTGAGGAGGTGTGGTCTAGACAATAGAGTAGTGAGGTGGGTTACAAACTGGCTTAAGGAGAGAAGCCAGAGAGTGGTAGTCAATGGTGCGGAGTCTAGTTGGAGGCCTGTATCTAGTGGAGTGCCTCAGGGGTCAGTACTGGGGCCAGTATTATTCAATATATTCATTAACGATTTAGACGAGGGAATAGAGTGTACTATCAGCAAGTTTGCTGATGACACTAAGCTGAGAGGAGTGGCTGACACGCCAGAAGGCTGTGCTGCCATCCAGCGGGACCTAGACAGGCTGGAGAGTTGGGCGGGGAATAACCTAATGAAATTTAACAAGGGAAAGTGTAGAGTCCTGCATCTGGGCAGGAACAACCCCAGGTTCCAGTATAGGTTGGGAAATTACATATTAGAGAGCAGTGTAGGGGAAAGGGACCTGGGGGTCCTGGTGGACAACAGGATGACCATGAGCCAGCACTGTGCCCTTGTGGCCAAGAAGGCCAATGGCATCCTGGGGTGTATTACAAGGGGGGGTGGTTAGTAGATCGAGAGAGGTCCTCCTTCCCCTCTATTCCGCCCTGGTGAGACCACATCTGGAATATTGTGTCCAGTTCTGGGCCCCTCAGTTCAAGAAGGACAGGGAACTGCTGGAGAGGGTCCAGCGTAGGGCAACGAAGATGATTAAGGGAGTGGAGCATCTCCCTTATGAAGAAAGGCTGAGGGAGCTGGGTCTCTTTAGTTTGGAGAAGAGGAGACTGAGGGGTGACCTTATTAATGTTTATAAATATATAAAGGGTGAGTGCCACGAGGATGGAGCCAGGCTCTTCTCAGTGGCAAACAATGATAGGACAAGGGGTAATGGGATCAAGCTGGAACACAAGAGGTTCCACTTAAATTTGAGAAAAAACTTCTTCTCAGTGAGGGTGACAGAGCCCTGGAACAAGCTGCCCAGGGAGGTTGTGGCGTCTCCTTCTCTGGAGACATTCAAAACCCACCTGGACATGTTCCTGTGTGACCTCACCTAGGCGTTTCTGCTCCAGCAGGGGGATTGGACTGGATGATCTTTTGAGGTCCCTTCCAATCCCAAACATACTGTGATACTGTGATACTGTGATCTGCTTGAGGGCAGGAAGGCTCTACAGAGGGATCTGGACCAGCTGGATCAATGGGCTGAGGCCAATTGTATGAGGTTGAACAAGGCCAAGAGCCGGGTTCCACACTTGGGTCACAACAACCCCATGTAACTCTACAGCCTTGGGGAAGAGTGGATGGAAAGCTGCCTAGCAGACAAGGATCTGGGGGTATTGATCAACAGCTGGCAGAACATGAGCCAACAATGTGCTCAGGTGGCCAAGAAGGCCAACAGCATCCTGGCTTTTACCAGAAATAGTGTGGCCAGAAAGACTAGAGAAGTGATCATCCCCTTGCACTCAGCAGTGGTGAGGGTTCACCTTGAATCCTGTGTTCAGTTTTGGACCCCTCGCTATAAGAAAGACATTGAGGTGCTGGAGACACTTTGAGAAAGGTGACAAGGCTGGTGAAGGGTCTGGAGCACAAGTCTGATGAGAAGAGGCCGAGGGAACTGGGGCTGTTCAGCCTGGAGAAAAGGAGGATGAGGGGAGACCTTCTGATTATCTGAAGGTACGTTGTAGCATGGAAGGTGTTGGTCTCTTCTTCAAAGTAGCAAGTGATAGCATGAGAGCAAATTGCCTCAGGTTGTGTCAGGGAAGGTTCAGATTGGATATGAGGAAACATTTCTTCACAGAAAGGCTTGTGAAGCACTGGAACAGGCTGCCCAGGGAAGTGGTGGAGTCACCGTCCGTGGAGGTGTTTAATGATGTATACATGAGACTCTTAGGGACATGGTTTAGTGCTAGAGTTAGGTTATGGTTGGACTTGACCTTAAGGGTCTCTTCCAACCAAAATTATTCTATGATTCTATGATTCTCTGCTACCTATTGCTCTTAGACTGCACCACCTGCCTGGCCACCAGGAGAAATTTCTTTTGCTCCCCAAGAACTGGATTGCCCCCATTGGGATCCCACACTCTCCATAGCATCAACCCAACTGCCAGTGTAGGGAAGAGTTTCAAGGCCTCTGAGGATGGGATGAGGATGGGTTCTGGATGTCCCCATTACCAACCTGTAGCAGGGCCTCACAAGGATTGAGGATGGACATTGGCAACAATTTCCAGTTACAAAAGTAGAAGAAGACAGGTAGACATTACAGAAATTTCACATTGTCAAAGATTTCTAGGAGCTGTTTGGTCTTTTGCTTCATTGTGTTACTTCAAAATAAACACTTCACCACCAAGCAGATACTTAAACTTCTATCAAAACCAGTCCAAACCACTGACCAAGCATTGACGCTGCGCAAAAGCAAACTTACCTCCTGTGATTGCAGAACGGACAACTAACAGAACTTCTTATTAGACCTACAAGAAAAACAAAAACTAATCTGGCTACAGTGGGTCCCCTGCTGTATTTAAATCTACACTTAACATGATGAAGAGCAGTAACTTTCGCCTCTACCAGTGGAGCAATTCTTCCACCAGTAAAGAGTTTTTGAAAATACATCTTTTGTGGACTCAAATATATGCAGAGAAAGGTTAAGGACTGTGTTCCACAAGTTGTTATACAAGCAGGAATCCCACCTTCAGTAGTGTAGAAAATGCTATTCCAAATTAATCTACAAGAGAACCTAAGTATTTTGACACATCCAAGTGTGTGACACAATGCAAAGAATTTCCTTCTGGCCATGTTGTTTCAGCATGGTCACGCCTTTCCTCCATCCTGTGTACTAGTTTTAACTGACAGTCTTGTTTAGCAGAGTGTACTGGGTCTGGTTGGGCTGGAGTTACTTTTCTTCATAGCAGTCTGCATCATGCTTGGGTTTAGATTTGTAACCAAAACAGTGTTGATAAAACAATAATATTTTGGCTATTGGTGGACAGTGCTTGCACAGCATCAAGGCCTCCTCTGTTTCCCACTCTGCTCCCACTGTCAGTAAGTTAGGAGTGGAAAAGAGCTTGCAAGGAGACAAAGTCAGGACAGCTGGCCCAAACTGACCAAAGGGATACTCTGTAGGACAGAATGTAGTTTTCAGCAATAAATCTCGGGGGTAGTTTTTCCAAGGCCACAGTTCCTCAGAGACTCTTTGGTCATCAGTCTGCTGTGACTGCCTTTGCATCGCCTCTTTTTTTCCCCCTTCACTTACTAAACTCTCTTTATCTTGACCCCTGAGTTTTCTCACTTTTGCCTTTCTGATTCTAAACCAGCTATTATTTGCCTACAGACAACCAAAGTTCTCACCCCTTAAACTCTGAAAATAAGAACAGACCAGACTTTGCTGAAGGTTGTACATCAACTATATGTTATCAATATCAAATCATTTCTCGTACTCTGCAGGCTATTTTCACCAATAAACTGACTGCTGACTTGAAAGAGGTGTTGGAATAGCTAACCTTTAAATGCTCCTTCCAACCGAAACTAGTCTGTGATTGTTTCCATGTTTCTATGAAATGTGGGGTGTTGACCTGTTCACCCTTCTCCTGTCTGGTGCTCTGTAAGGTTTTTCCCATGGTGGGCTCTTTTTGTCTTCCAAGCACATATCCATCCCTCAGCACAAATCAGTCCCTCTGGTCTGAGAAATGAGTTAAAGGATGACATTTTAAGACTAGTCAGTCAGGTCATATGGAAAACTTTAATTGTTTTTATAATGCTTTAACACAAACTAAGCCTCTGAAAAAAGGCTCTGTATTAAGCTGCATTTCTGTATGACTGCATCATGCTTTTAGTTGCTCAGAGAAGTCTGGACCACATTAGGACAAATCAGGTTCTTAAACAAACATAATCTCACCAGCAAAAATTATTTACAAATTGTTTCTCAGCTGCCCTGTTGTGGCAGTCATTACTTTTTTTCCTACACGTTTGTGTTTTTTTTTTTTCCCTTAAGTATTTTTTTCTATTTTTTTTCTATTTTTTCTTTTTTTTTTCTCTTAAACATTTTTTTTAATTGTTAAAGCACATCTTAAAAATTCTACTACACCCCTCCTGCTCAGTAATCTAACTTAAAGTAATAGAAGATTTGAGAAATTTTAAAATTCCTGTATGTATCATAATTACTGACGGAGGCCATAGCTAGAAACAGCTAAAAGATTAGTTATATCTTGAGTTATAGTGGCTGCAGCTTGAGGTTATCTAAAAAAATGAAACATTTGTTCATTTTATAAAAGTGTGATGTCAGCTTGTATACCAAAAGCCTCCAAAAATCTTGCTGAGATCTTTGTATGGCAGTGAGGAAACATGATATATATTATATTAACTTGAAAAAAAAATTACAGAAGCAAAAGTATTACACAGGCAATTGAAGTTTCTTTCAAGCTGAATTTGGCAGCAGTGCCCTGAAATTGCAGAAGGCCCACACTCCATTAATTCTGTTGCAAGGGGTCCCAAATAGTCACCTTCAGAATGTAAAGATCTCTTGCCAAATTTTTAAGATAAGAAAGGGTTAGTACATTTTACTCTGCTAATTTTTTCTTTCATCAAATAAGCAGCAATGTTAGAAGGCTTATACTTCTGATGCCAGGGAGCAAGGAAGTGTATGAGGACAGAGGCATTCATGCAACAGAAGTTCTATAGTTCTATAGTTGATGGACAAATGCTCAAGTGAGTAATGACAATACATCTGTAAATGTGTGCATGATTGACTTGCAGAGAATGAGAATCCTGAGTTTATTTGTTGCCAAGAAAAGCAATCTGCTTCTACATGTATGGTTTTCTTTCTTAACATTTTTAAATGAAGAATATATATTTTGTCACATGGACATCCACCAAAAAAGGAGAAAACAGACATAATGTCTCAGGCTAACATAACAGTCCTATTTTCCACAACCATTAGAGCTATTTCACAGAGTTATATTTAACTCATTTCTCAAGCTTTGCCACCTGGGGCTTTTATTCAGCTTGCTGAGTTGCTTTCTGTGCTGCGTGGAGTGTCCTGACAGCAAGATGAATGACTGTAAGCTCTACTGCTTTTGGAAATCAGCTCATTTTGCAGAATACACTTTCAGCTCTGTGGAACAGTTTTCTCAACAGCTGGTCAGAGGACTGACTACTGGGCAGGTCTTCCTGTGCTCATGCTGGTGCTGTTTTTCAAGAATGAATCAACAAATTTAATGCACCCTCGGAGCAAAGGAAACCAACAGTCTTCTGGGTTTCACTAGAAAAACCATCACCAGCAGGTCAAGGGAATGACCCGTCCCTTTACTCAGCACTGGTGATGCCACATCTGGAGTGCTGCGTCCAGTTCTGGACAAGAGGGAGATGGACATACTGAAGCAAGCCCAGTGCAGGGCCACTCAGATGGTTAAAGGACTAGAGCATCACTTGTACAGCCTTGAGAAGAGAAGGCTCCCAAGGATCTTATCAATGTGCATCAATAGCTGCCTGGAGGGAACGAAGATGAAGATGAGTGGAGATGAGAGACACAGACATTTCTCACTGGTGCTCACTGAGAAAACAAAAGGCAATGGGTACAAAATGAAAAAAATAAATTCAGTCTGACCACTTTTTTACTGTGAGGGAGACTGAGTAGTGGCACAGATTGCCCAGAGAGGCTGTGGAGTCTCCATCCTTGAAGTGATTCAAATGCCGGCTGGACACAGTCCTGATCAACCTGCTCTAGCTGACCCTTCATTGAGCCAGAAGATTAGACTACAGGATATTAAGAGGTCCATTCCAACCTCGATTCTTTGAAATCCTCAAGTATGCACCCAACACCTTGCTTCTGCATCACATCTGAACAACAGGGAGCTGCCTGCTGTAATGTTTCCATTCACAGGGCTGAAAGGGCTGTAGGTTCCTAGAATGGTTTCCAGATTACTAATTAAGAAGAACTGATGAAGTGGGGACAGTGCAAGATCCCCCTCCCACTCTGCACCACAGAAAGGGCTGCCAGTCCAGCTGAGGTTCACTTACTGCTCACTGCCAATTACTGGGAATAGGCTGAGCCGAGCTCTAACAGCCTTTGTCACCAGCCCAAGAGATAGCGGTAGGAGTGCTAGAAGATTGGCAGCATTTTCCTCGGGCAATCTGAAGAAGCACCAAATAAAATCAGGTTTTATACATAAAAACTGAAATCTAGTTCCAAACTGTTACTGTACCTTCAATATTCAGGATCATGGCATGCAAAAGAACCCTCTTGTGTATTACAACATAAAATGCCTAAAAATTCTTCAAAAGTGAATGCTTTTTCTCAAAGAAAATTCCACAGTTTTTCACACTTTAACAGATCAAATCTCCAGCCTGGGGGTGAGGGGGAAAATTTCAAACTATCCCTTATGCCAGGGCAGGTCTCCCTGTGCTCATGCTGGTGCTGTTTTTAACGTAGTTAATCCTGAGCAATTTCAGATAGGTAGTCAATAGAGAAGTGTATAACACTTGGAACATTTATATTGCTGGTACCTACCTGAGCTATCCAGAAGCAAAAATCATTATTCAAGTACAAACAACAGAGGTCCATGACTTTGGAGGGCACTTGTGTCTAGAAACCAATATATACAGGAAGTTCTATTAAAAATAAATTGTAACCCAGTATGTAGCAAATTTTAATTCATATAAAAGATGAGCATACTATTACAAGTAAGTAATATGAGAACATTCCTGTTCTTCAGCAAGAACTATTGGAGAGAAACAGCAGGGGAATGCAATAAAGCACTTCTCAGGTAGAATTTGAAACACCTGGACTAGCATTAAACTCCCCAAACCAATGAATGCTGCCAACCTACTGATGTCTGCACAGCTATACTGGCACAACTTTGTCCACTGTTCTTTATAACACTGTAGGAGATGACTCAAAAAAATGAATCCTGCAGCTTCAGAAATTTTGAGTTTTTTTCATTATATGTCAAGTCAGTATTTTCATCAAAATACCAAAACAAAGCACAGGACCACCAGGTATTCTGGAACCTTGCTCCTAGAATAATTATTGAAGCCTCTTACACCTCTGAATGGAAATCTGGATGAGTGATCTGTCGGCGCAGCTCCCAACTCACATCCTTCCTCCCCCATGTGCCCAAACCCACACCAGCTTTGTTCAGAGCTTTCTACAACTTCACTGTGTCACTAAGTGCAGGAGCTAAGGCACCCTTTGTGTTGGTGATGGATTGCTCAGTTATTAAGGTGATTTATGTTTTGTCCATTAGAAAATTCACTCAGAACTCAGTTCAGGACTAGGCAGACAGCATGAGAATAATTGCCTAAAAAGAAAAAATAAAAAGTGTGCATTTTATCTGCAAGGAGGTGTCTTACAGAGGGGACATCTATCAGGGTGTGTATCAGTTAGATATTGTTTAATCAGACCTGCAAGCAATTCTACCAAGAAAGAGTTTTAAAAATTAAAAACTGACAAATTCCTTTGTTAGATACAGCAAGGTGTTACCCACGTATTTTGCTCCTTGAAGAACACCACCTCTTCCACTGTATTCATCATACTGTACTTCTGTTTCTCTTCAGGATCATAAAGTGATGTTTCTGTGGAAAAAAAAAAAAAAAAATGCTAGACTCTGTCCTTTTCCCCACAGAAACTCACAACTCCTTCAAGGACAACAGAAAGGCTTCTCCCTGGGTCACCTTCCCACGTAGGCTCTGAGCACTTTGCATAAGCAGAGCAGTCAAGTTACCACTGTACCTTGAGACCTCAAACAGCCCATGGTGTGGAAGGACACTGAGCTCCAAGAGTGGTAATACAACATGATCTGCACACCATGACTCTCAGCGCTGGTGTATTATTCCCTTCGCATGGCAGGACAGTCATGCTGCTGAGTGAACTGTCACACTGACGATGCTGCCTTCCAGCTCACAATACATAATATTCTGCTTCTGAGTTACCCAGGGCTCTCCACAGCAAGAGCAGCAGCTCCTTTG
Organism: Nesoenas mayeri; assembly: GCF_963082525.1. NCBI lineage: Eukaryota > Metazoa > Chordata > Aves > Columbiformes > Columbidae > Nesoenas > Nesoenas mayeri. The sequence continues at coordinate 31,278,618 of NC_137542.1, read as the reverse complement.
GAGGGCTCCCCTGCTCCCCAACATCTCTCCCATGCACACTGCCAAGGTGTCAATCGACTTCAGAGGATGTCACCTGGCTGATGGTTCAAAAGCCTTACAGACTCTTCCACTTCCTCTCCAAGCCCCTCCTGGGCACAGTGGACGTGTAGATGTCGAAGGAGAAGAGAGGGACTCCCTATTTCTCTTTCAGCTGAATGATCTGGTCCAAGAATCCATATTACTTGAGTTTGTGTCCTCAGGCTCATCTGAAAAACAAAGTAAGATAACACAGCAGCCAAACAAAATCTTCATTCTCTTCAAGAAGAGTTATTTACAGAATCACATAATGGTTGGGGTTGGAAGGGACTTCTGAGATCACCCAGTCCAACCCATCTGCTAAAGCAGGTTCACCTAGAACAGGTGGCACAGGATCATGTCCAGGCAGTTCTTTAATATCTCCAGAGAAGGAGACTCAACCTCTCTGCACAGCTTGTTCCAGTGCTCTGGCACCCTCAAAGTAAAGAATTTTCTCTTTGCATTCAGATGGAACGTCCTGTGTTTCAGATTTTGCCTGCTGCCTCTCATACTGTTGTTGGGCACCACTGCAAAGAGTCTGGCCTCATCCTCTTGGCATCTGCCCTTAAGATATTTATAAGAATTGATAAGATGCCCTCTGAGTCTTCTCTCCTCCAAGCTGAACAGACCCAGCTCTCTCAGTCTCTCCTCATAAGTCACCTAGTCATCTTTGTAGCCCACCACTGGACTCCCTCCAGTAGTTCCTTGTCTTTCTTGAACTGGGGAGCCCAGATCAAGACACAGTACTCCAGATGCCCCTCACCAAGGCCAAGCAGAGGAGGAGGATCAACTCCCTCAACATGCTGGCCACACTCTTCCCAATGCACCCCAGGATACCATTGGCCTTCCCTTGGCCACAAGGCTACAGCGCTGGCTTATGGCTGACTTGTTGTCTATCAGGACTCCTAGGTCCTTCTCTGTAGAACTGCTTTCCAGATCAACCCTCAACTTGTACTGGTGCCTGGGGTTATTCCTTCCTGGGTGTTGTTCCCTAGATACGCTTTTGTTAAACTTCATTAGGTTCCTCTCCTCCCAACTCTCTAGCCTGTCCTCGCTGAATGGCAGCACAGCTTTTTGGTGTATCAGCCACTCCTTCCAGTTTTCTGTCATCAGCAAACGTGGTGATGGTGCACTTTATCCCTTCATTCAGGTCACTGATGAACAGGTCAAACAAAACCGGACCCAGTGCTGACCCCTCAGGAACACCACGAGCTACAGGCCCCAAGCCAGACTCTGCACTGCGAATCACAACCCTATGAGCTCTGCCATCCAGCCAGTTCTCGATCCATCTCACTGTCCACTCATCTATTGTAAAAGTGCATTACATTTCCTTGATCTTATTTTTTCCTTTTCAAAAAAACCCACTAAAAATAGAAGCTGATTACAATGGGAGACCTATAAAGGTAATGTTTAATAGCCTGTATAGCTCTGTCAGCCTGGAGACTAAATGAATTATAAAACTGTCAGAATATGGCACCTACTGCTTTTTCACTGCTCTGACAGGAGGAAAAGATCATCATTATCTGCCTGATGCTCTAAGGGGAGGGCTCCTAACAGCACCAGAAGCCATCACTACTGAAATGTCACTGGCCTTTGGCCAACAGCTTCAAAGACAACTGAAGCAGAGCACATGGGATCCCTTCTTATTATCTTAGGCAGACAAATGGTAAGTAATCTTTTTAGTATAGCACAGCAAGGAAGCTAGGAGATGTTAATCCTTGAAATAAGTGCTTCATCAGTTACTACAGTAATGCCAGGATTTTTAAATGGAACAAGGAATTGATGTGCAGGTAACTGAGGATTATGGCTGTGAAGTGTATTTTATCAAGCTTTACAGAAGAATGTCTGGCATAGAAAATGTACTTTGCTATACTCAGTGTTAGTTTGCATTGTTTACTTATCAAAAACACAATAAAATAAAAAATATCTCTACCAGGAAGCACAGCATTTCTATTTCTCCCACAGGAAATAAACTTTATGAGACAAACACCAGTAGCTTTTAGAAGAAAATGCAGCCATAAGGCCGTAGTTTGAAGTCACGTATTCAGAAGACTGCAGCTGCCAGCACAGGAAAGTGTTCTCAAAGCCTTGGGTAAGAGCAGATCTGTCAGAATAAAACCCTGGAAGGATGAATTACAACTTACTGAACATAACTGCAGGATTTATAGATATGCTGGCACATGTAAGTAAAGCTGCCTGTGGGAAACAGGTGCAGCTGGCGATTACAAAAGCCCACCATTTTCCAGGGAAGGACACAAACTGGTTCCACCATTATCTCCAGCAAAATTCCGCATTTAAGGCATGACACTGCAGCTCCCCTTTTCTACAACCAGCTGCTTTCAATAGACAGTGTGGGCCAGTAGCTAAAGCCTAAGTCCAGAGCTCTGGGCACACCTCTGCCACGGACCTGTTCTCCATCCTTAGGCAAGGCATTTGACATCACCGTGCTATTTAGTCTGTAGAACCATTGGCATTGCAGTTGTGACAATGTATTTTTATTTTGTCCTGCCAGACAGGATATGATCTCAGCTGAGAACTCCCAATACCACAGTAAAATAAATGACTTAATAATTCAGAACAGAAAAATAAATCAAACTCTCCCTTCTTTTCCCAGAAAATCAAATAAAGAATGCTTTATATCACCCCAAATTCCAACGTAATCTAACAAAACCACCCAGTCAGCTGGACTATTTCCCAGATCCAGCCCTTCTGAGAGACTACACAACAGCAAGACCTCTCTCCAACCAATAACTGAAAAAATATAACACTGAGTTTTTGTCCTTCTCACTATTTCTGCCTTCGTGTTGCTGAGAGATCTTAAGCTTCTGTCTCCTGCCTTCCACCAAATAAATGCACCTCGCATAAGCTATCATCTATTTTACTTCATGACTATATACGTGGGGGCAGGGGAGGGGAAGGAACAAACCACAACCTGCTGATTATTGACTTTTCAAAAGTACAGGTTGAGAAACAATACAGGTGTTTTCTCAGGTTGGCAGCCTGTCACAAGTGGAGTCCCCAGCAATCAATACTAGGATGCACGCTGTTCAATGTCTTCATGAGCAACTTGGGTGATGGGACTGAAAGCAGCCTCATCAAGTTTGCTGATGACACCACAAGTGGTGTGGTGGACACATAAGAATGGAGAGCCATCTTACAGAGACACCTGAACGTGCTGGAAGAGTGGGCTTAGCAAGAGCAGTATGAAGTTTAACAAAGACACACATAAAGTCCTGAACCTGGGTCAGGATAAGCAAAGAGCCCAGTACAGACCAGGATTCCTGTGGCTGGGGAGCCACATTAGCCACTCCCCAGGGCCCTGGGGGTCCTGGTGGACACCAAGCTCAACACAAGTCAGCAGAGCACTGCTGCTGCAATAATGAAGGAAGATCAAATCCTGGGCTGCATCTGCAGGGGCCTTACTAGCAGACCATTCTAATTACTAGACGTGACCATCCCAATCTGCTCAGTGCTTGTCAGGCTGCACCTGGAGTATTGTGTCCAGTATTGTGTCACAATTCAAGATGTGCACAGACTGGGGAGGGTCCAAAGGAGGGCCACAAAGATGACTAAACAGCTGGAGAACCTGCCCTGCTAGAAAAGACTTGAAGGAGTTAGGTCTCTTCTCCCTGGAGAAGGCTCAGGGGGGATCTTCCAGTACTTAAAGGCATCCAAAACAAGCACTGAGGCTGTCTCTCCACATGGAGAAAACAAGAGGCAACAGCTACAAGTAGCACCAGAGGAAGTTTCAGCTCAACATAAGAAAAATTTTTTGCAGTGAGAAATATAATCCATTCCAGTGAACAACCTCCCCAGGGACATGGTGGAGTCTCCATCACTGGAGGTTTTCAAGATGCAATTGAGCAGGGTTCTGTGTAATCTCATCTAGGCTCCCTTTCCCACAAAAGATTCGACCTGATAATCTTTTGAGGTCACTTTCAATCTCAGCTATTCTATGATTCAAGGAAAGGAATGAGGACCATAACTACATTTTATTTCAATTCATTCTTGTGAATGAGCCCAAAGATGCAATGTTGCACTTTGGATAAGTTCCAAGGTTTTAGCTTACACCATATAGTCCTATCTGAAGTGGTGAAATAAGAGATAACTGAACTAACTATACAGATCTGAAACTGTAAAAATCAGGATAGAAAAAATATTAATGCAAATAAATAGGTAAAGGTGAGTGGTATGGCTAGGAAGTAAGAAACTTCATTATGTTTAGACAAAATTTATGGAAAATAACCCTACAGCAGAGTCTTGAAATTTGAGGGTAGGCACCAGAAAGTAGATCATATAGATCACAGAGATCACAGAGATCTATGGGATCATATGGATCACATAGTGTGATCTAGTGCACCCCCAGCAAGTTCACGCACGGCATCAAGCTGAGTGGTGCAGTTGACACTCCTGAGGGACAGGATGCCACCCAGAGGGGACCTGGACAAGCTTGAGAAGAGGGCCCATGTGAACCTCATGAGCTTTAACGAGGCCAAGTGCAAGGTCCTGCCAATGGGTCAGGGCAAACCCCAGTATCAATACAGGCTGGGGGATGAAGGGATTGAGAGCAGCCCTGCAGAGAAGGACTTGGGGGTACTGGTGGATGAAAGATTGGAAATGTGCCAGAAATGTGCGCTTACAGCCCAGAAAGCCAACTGTATCTTGGGCTGCATCAAAAGGAGCATGGCCAGCAGGTGGAGGGAGGTGATTCTGCACCTCTACTCTGCTCTGGTGCGACCCCACCTGGAGTCCTGCATCCAGCTCTGGAGCCCTCAGTACAGGAGAGACATCGACCTGTTGGAGAGGGTACAGAGAAAGAGAGAGAGAAAGGAAGAAAGAGAAAAAGAGAGAGAAAGGAAGAAAAAGAAAGAGAAGGAAGGAAGGAAGGAAGGAAGGAAGGGAGGAAGGAAGGGAGGAAGGGAGGGAGAGAGGAAGGGAGGGAGGAAGGGAGGAAGGGAGGAAGGGAGGGAGGAAGGGAGGAAGGGAGGGAGGAAGGGAGGAAGGGAGGAAGGAAGGAAGTGTGGACAGTGAGGCTCTCTGCTCCATACTGCATCTCTGAAACAACACAAAATTCAGTGCGAATGCTCTAGTCTGCCATAGGTCATCATTAAGCTAACTCCCTATTTTCCCAGCAGGCCTGGTATACTTTTCCTCCAGAGTTAAAAGTAGAGAGATTTAGCACTGCCCAGTGAGTTTCCAGCATGGCTGTCAAACAATTTTAAAAGCCATTGCCAACCAATGGCCAGAAATATCTCAAGGAAAAGTGTATGACAGGTGTTCAGGATCCTTTTTTGGCCACACAGAAGGAAGCACTAAGTGACTTACGCAGAATGGATATTGATGGAAGCAAAAGTTGAAACTGATCCAAGAAAAAGCACGGGTATATCTCAAGAAATCAAGAAGTCCACATCATAAATACTGGTTTCAGGCACCTACATTTGTCTTCTAGGTTTTAATGATAGGTCAGTTCCTAGCTACAAACTTCAAATTTATCTTTTATGCAAAATCATAGCAAATCTATTTAATAAAAAACAAATTTAACCCTCCTGTCTAACCAGGTGTATGCCATTCTTTCTTAAGGATGTTGGTTAGGGTTAGGGCCATTAGGGTTAGGGTTAGGGCCCTTAGGGTTAGAGTTAGGGTTAGGGTTAGGGTTAGGGTTAGGGTTACAGTCTAGGGCTAGGGTTAGGGCCATTAGGGTTAGGGTTAAGGTTAAGGTTAGGGTTAGGATTAGGGTTTACGGTTAGGGTTAGGATTAGGGCCATTAGAGTGAGGGTTAGGGCCATTAGGGTTTGGGTTATGCTTAGGCTTAGGGTTAGGGTTAGGGTTCGGGTTAGAGCCATTAGGGTTAGGGTTAGGGTTTAGGGTTAGGGTTAGGGTTAAGGTTAGGGTTCGGGTTATGGCCATTAGGGTTAGGGTTAGGGCCAGGGTTAGTGGTTAGGGTTAGGGTTTACGGTTAGGGTTAGGGCCGTTAGGGTTAGGGTTAGGGTTAGGGTTGGGGTTAGGGTTAGGGTTGGGGTTAGGGTTGGGATTAGGTTTCTTCCTATCTTTTTCCTTCTCTTTCTCTTTCTTCTCCTTCTTCTCTTTTTTCTCTTTCTCTTCCTCTGTTGTTTGCAGATAAGTGGATTAAAAGTCTTTGGAGATGAACATTGATTTACCAAAGTAATCAGGGTGTCTACACATTCTTTTCCTTCTCTGTTATTTCCTTCTCTGATATGCCCGTATGATTGGAAATTGGCCAATGTTACCCCAGTCCACAAAAAGGGCTGCAAAGCTGACCCTGGCAACTACAGGCCTGTCAGCCTGACCTCGGTGCCTAGCAGGGTTATGGAGCAGATCATCCTGAATGGAATCACACAGCACCTTCAGGATGGACAAGGGATCAGACCCAGTCAGCATGGGTTTAGGAGGGGCAGGTCCTGTCTGACCAACCTGATCTCCTTTTATGATCAGGTGACTCACCTGGTGGATGAGGGGAAAGCCGTGGATGTGGTCTATCTGGACTTCAGCAAGGCCTTTGACACTGTCTCCCATAATATACTCCTGCAAAAGCTGGTAGCCCATGGCTTGGACAAGTGTACTCAACGCTGGGTTAAGAACTGGCTGGAGGGCTGGGCCCAGAGAGTGCTGGTGAATGAGGCTGCATCTAGCTGGCGGCCAGTCACTAGTGGTGTCCCCCAGGGGTCAGTGTTGGGTCCAGTCCTGTTTAACATCTTTATTGACAATTTAGATGAGGGGATTGAGACCATCATCAGCAAATTTGCTGATGACACCAAGTTGGGAGGGAGTGTCGACCTGCTGGAAGGCAGGAGGGCTCTGCAGAGGGATCTGAATAGACTGGAAAAATGGCCTGATTCCGATGGGATGAAGTTCAACAAGGCCAAGTGCCGCGTCCTGCACTTTGGCCACAACAACCCCCTGCAGCTACAGGCTGGGCACAGAGTGGCTGGAGAGCAGTGAGGCAGAAAGGGACCTGGGGGTGCTAATTGACAGGAAGCTCAACATGAGCCAACAGTGTGCCCAGGTGGCCAAGAAGGCCAATGGTATCCTGTCCCATATCAAAAATAGCGTGGTCAGCAGGACAAGGGAAGTGATCCTTCCCCTGTACTCTGCATTGGTGAGGCCACACCTGGGGTATTGTGTTCAGTTCTGGGCCCCTCAGTTCGGGAAAAATATTGAAGTGCTGGAGCGGGTCCAGAGAAGAGCAACAAGACTGGTGAAGGGACTCGAACATAAGACCTGTGGGGAGAGGCTGAGGGAGCTGGGGTTGTTTAGTCTGGAGAAGAGGAGGCTTAGAGGTGACCTCATCACTCTCTAGAACTACCTGAAGGGAAGTTATAGCCAGGTGGGGATTGGTCTCTTCTCCCAGGCAGTCAGCAATAGGACAAGGGGGCATGGGCTTAAACTCTGCCAGGGGAAATTTAGGCTGGATATTAGAAAGAAATTCTTTACAGAGAGAGTGGTCAGGCATTGGAATGGCCTGCCCAGGGAAGTGGTGGACTCACCGTCCCTGGAGGTTTTTTTAACTCATATTGGACATGGCACTTAGTGCCATTATCTAATAAACGGACTGGAGTTGGACCAAGGGTTGGACTCGATGATCTCTGAGGTCTTTTCCAGCTCAGTTGATTCTGTGATTCTGTGTGTGATTCTGCTATCTATGATGATTCAGATTCTTTAAAATGCTTCAAAAATAATAAACCTGCACAGTTGTTCAATAGCTAAGTTTTCAGGGATAATGCATCTATGTTGTTGATGGTAGGAAAGGGAACACAGAAATAGCTCCTGGAGATAATATACTAAGCAGAAAATGCAGTTACAAATTAAATGTGCTCAGAAGGAAATCTTCGAACATTTTACACATAACAGAAAAATATTTTATTGAAAAATAATGCTGTGAAGATTAGGAAGCCACCAGCCAGGCATATTATAATTACAGAAATTTGAAAACTAGCTGTCATACAGATCATGCACAAATAGCTGAATAAAGGATATTGCTATTTTAGGAAGTGGCTATTAGGAAAAAACAGAGACAGTAGGAAGCAAGCAGTAAACAACATACTGAAAAAAGAAATAATCTAATATCAAAGTAGTAGTCATATACAGCTGCATTTTAAAAGATATTTTCCTATGAAATGAAATCTCTGAGAAAAAGCATGGGGACAGAAAATAACGTAAGCTTATGTATTAAAAATAAAGAAATGCAGTAATTCAGAGAGGAAAGAAGAGAGCCAAAATTACTTCTCAGTTCCCTGTTATTAAGCATACACAGATAGAACTATTACTAGTGTGGACTGTATGATGGGGAACGATATGAAATATAGGTTGGGGTGATTTTGGGGATCACTGACTTCAGAGAAAGTCTCAATAATGTTTCTTAGGAACTAAATCTAACCTCATAAATCTATTCTGTCAACTCTTTTACAGCTATGCTATTTCCAATGAATATATAAATGTATCAAATAAAATATGAGGACCTGATGAGAACAGAGAACATATACAAACAGGAAAAGGTAGGAATAATAGCCCAATGCAGCCGCTGAGCACCACCACAGAGGGCAGACATGGCCTCTGGGCTGAAAACTTTGTATCAGAGGGGTCAAGGGAGCAGCCTTTTCTCCATCGGCAGGCTGAAAGCAGTATTTATTAGACTCCCTTTTCCATTTGATTTCAATTCATTACATTTGTTGAGCTCATTGATTTTGGCCTCCTAAAAGCCCTTGAAATGAGTTCAAGATAAAATAATCACAATTAAGATAGTGATAGGAAAGCAGTGGTATATGCTTCTGACTTCCTATTTTTAAATAAAAAGTGAATACTCAGCTGTATCAATCTGCAAGCTGTAGATGCAGACATATTAAATTCTTCCCAACCCTCAACCATGCAGCTCTACCTTTCTTGCTCACAGTTGTTGAGTGGATGCAAGCACACTACAAAATGTAGAGAGATATGAAGAGCAAGTTGCAGCAGTGACAAGTTTAGCAAAAGCTCCAGCAGTTTCTGTTGGCTAGGGGCAGGGGAGAAACTAACAGCCACTGAGAACAAAGCTTCTGCTTGGCATTTCATCTCTGATAATACAAAAAGCCCTGACAGAAAATCTAACCATAGGCTGGAATTTGGTCAAGGCACTTTAAGGTACAGAGCAGACAGTACCAACACAGGACTTAGACTGGTGCTTTCATACAAGATTCTGAATATAGTTGCACCCACCATCAGGCAATATTCTCATCACTCTTGATGCTGCAGTGAAGTGCTCTGATTATTTCCATGACATTGCTCAAACCCACCTAAACTATGCCACTGAACTATTTTTTAGCCTTGTGACAGCAAAAGCCAGGGTAAGGAGAGAAAAGGTACGACAATTATGATCAAAAAATCCTGAATTATATTCTAGTCATTTTCAAATGCATGAAAAGTATCTCAGACTACTGCAGAGAAGGCTCAGAGTCTTGTGTTGCTGTGGAAGAGTCTCTACTATACAGTACATCAGGTGGAACTCTCAGAGGTAAAGATTCAAGTTTCTGAATTGTCTGATGAGCTCCCAAAGTACATGTCCTTTTTCACTGAAATTGAATGAAAACAATTCAAGCAGAGATAAGTATTCACAACTAGGAAAAAAAAAAAAGTACTGAAAAGATGCTTTTGACAGGTATAGGAAGAGGAGTGCACGATGCAGTATCATTGGTAGCAACTACTGCTTCAGGAATATGGGAAGCTCTGTGTTGGAAAACAAGGTTCAGAAAGCCACCGGCTTTCATATGAATGCCTTGGAAGCACACCCTTGCACAGGAAATCTGACCAGAAGCTGCAAAGAAAGGTGGAGTTACTGAGAACCTTAGCAAGTAAGACATTAAAGCTGCGTGGGTTTCGTTGTGCCTCACAATTTAGCAGTCCAGGACAAGTTGTTGCTGTGGCTAATGATGGCAGAACCAAACTCCATGTGCGAGTAACTCCACCCAGAACGATTTAGTTTTCAATTACAGAAAACCAGCTTTAGGAATAAAGAAGCATGAAGAATCTGGGGTTCTCATTTGACCTTGAAACTGTTATCTCACCTATTAGGACAACAACAGCTTGTGAAACTCAGTGTTTGTTCAGACTGGGTCATTCAAATCAGTCCTGGGTGTACTCTAGCCTTCTCAGTCCACCATGGAAGGAGTCTTTGCTCAGTGAAAAAACAAACAAACAAAAAAACACTGTATTTGTCTAACTGAAGTTTACTTATTTTTAGTTTGGTTTTTACAACTTCTATTTTCCAAGGAAATAAAAAAAAACATTGTCCACATCTACTTCTCATTGCAAGGCTGTCTGGTGCTAACCTCGGCTTGTTAGAAGAAAAAGAGTCACTCAAAATTCCTGACCATTGTTCACTTTGCTTTATTGACAAATGTAAAGGTGGCTTCAAGGTGCCTCGTGTACACACCAGGATCGTGTTTAAAAATCCAGAACTATTGAAATACAGTTCCAAAGGTGAATCTCTGCTGGTGTATAAGAGTACAGAGTAAGAGAGACAACTGCTTAAACCAGAAAAATCCCATACCTCCTCCACCAACAGACCTGTTAGTCCTTGATGAGCACCATTCAATGCAGCAGGGTGAAGGCAGAAGCAGAGTTGGCTGGGGGCAGGAGAAGGCAGGATGCAGAAGTCTCTGTAGCCCAAATTACTCTGAATGCATCTGGCTGCCAGGCTCTTGTGCATCATGACCAGAATCCCAAATGTTTCTATAGTCTGCGTGTGGTTCCACTCCATAAAGCCTGTTCATACAGTCAGCATTTGTGGGAGGTGTCACACTGCCCAAGCACATGCCATGTAGCTGACATTCATACAGCAGTAAATCTCTCCAGGACTTTGGGATGGAGAGATTTACATTGTCTATGGCCTGTGGTCTTTCTGTATTTAGACAAAAGAAAAGCAAAACCACAGGCTCAGCCTCCAGGAAGGCGCTGGGAATGTTTTTGCCCAGACTGCCTAGTGCTCCAATCTGGCAAAGCAGGATTGTTGGTGAGTCATAGTGCTGAGAGCTGTAACTGAAAAAGCAATCTGAGAGACAATGTCACTAATAATGAAAAGTAAATACCATCAAACAAAGTTTTCTATGGTGACGAGCCTGGTCACAGAACTTTGACAATACCCGTAATATTTTAAGTTAAAATAAAACTGAACAACAGGAAACACTTTCTCGTTGCAGCCAACCACCGGGTCATGAACAGGCATAGAAGTGCAACCTTAAGGATACAGAAGATACAAAGGGCACTGACTGGTTCACTAGCAACACTGAACCACTTCTGTAAAATCAAAAACCTCCTTTCTTCCAAAGCTGGAGTATCTCTCCCCCAAGTACCATTTCTGACAGAAACAATGGGAAGAAAGTAAAAGCAACTAGTGAGCATACACAAGTAAACCATTACATACAGAATATACTAATATTGACGTACTAAAATAAGGTGAATAAAAAAAATTGCTGCCACAAGCACCTTTTGCTAGAGTATTTGGAACTCAGAAGTGATATCTCCCAGTAGCATGTAGTTACTGCTTATTACTCTGGTCTTTTTTTGTGAAAAATCTTGTGGTTTGGCAGACTGTGTTTTGGGGTCCATTTTCTACTATTGTTTCTAACCCTGCAGGTTTGATTTTTATTTTAATTTACAAATTTTACTGTGGACTTTTCCAGACTGATGAACTGCTGATTTGCTTTTTGATGATTTGTGCTTTTGAGAGGACTAAATCAGACCTAGAGCTGAACATGAGGAATGTAAGTGTTCAGCTTTCCCAGTCCAAAAGGACTTGAAGAAAACTTCAAGTTTGTCTTTCGTACTTCTAAAGATTACTCTTTTTATTTGATTTTCTGTGTTTGCACCCAATAGTTAGATTGTGGATAATCTTTCTTCTTACACATTTTTGCCATTTCCTACTGGTAGATATACATAAAGAATCATAATTTAGTTTTTAAGACAGTGGTCTAACATAGAAACCCTAGCTCATAATATTATCAGCCTGCCCTTCTGATTTGCTTACAAGGTGCTTAGTGCTATATGTTCTGCATTTAATAATCACTCTGTGATGCCCAGTGTATGTTGTATCACACACACACAGTGCGCTGGAATTAGCCATCAGCACAACAGGATTATAATTGTGCGTAATCGCACCACCATGGCAAATGGCAAAGCAATTGCAAGTATCGTACTCTAAGCCTTGACCTATCATGGCTGCAATTCTCATCACTGTTTTCCTTTTTCTCTTCATTGGTAAGCCTGTTGGTATTGCAATTTGAGGTTTCAATGGCTCCCCAAGGCCTGTCTTCCATACTCTACCCTCAAGGACTCTAAAGACATGAACACATGTAAAAACAAATCAAGATTCATCTTCAAACCAAAACATAGAAGCTAAAAAGTCTAAGCCCGAATCTACTTTTGACTTTCTCTGGACTCTACATTAAGCCCTCACATTTGTTTCTGTTCCCTGGCCTGTAAAGCTTTAAAAGATGTCTAAAAGTCCTACTGGACTTGTGTGAATTAACATTTTTTAAATTAATGTCTCGCTTTGTTCTTTTTCACAAATTGTTTGCAATCAGAGCATAAATCTATTTATTATTCACAATGATTCACTAATTCCTTCAGTGACTAATTCTTAACTACTCGATAAATTTCAAATAGTGAAATAATAATACTGGAGTCAAATATGCTGTCTGAAACCTTTTCCAGGTTGGTCAACTCCATAAGTCAATCAATTAGAAAAAAACCAAAAGAATCTCAATATTTATAGAATTTGTCAGTAGAGAGCAAGATCAGAATGCTGAATTTTGGTGGCAGTACTAAGCAGTTGGTATATCATTACAATTCACTGCAGATGTTGCCCTGCTCTGCCAGGCAGCTTCTACCGTATCCCAAGGTGTAAGCTTTTTTTGCGAAGCTTCCAGTTGGAGATTATAAATCCATGACACTTGATCTTGAAACAAAATAGTCAGAACCACACAGATTCCAAGCAGCATGTTTAACAAAACAAAACGCCCTCAGTAACTAACAGATTTATTTAGTATGGCATTGGAAAAGTCCAGATGCTTCAGTCCTAACTCTTGCTCCAGACCAAGCAGACACCACTCCACCAGGCATTAGCAGCCTGATGAATCCTTCAAAGCATGCTACTTTCTAAAATGATGCTGAGATGGGATCTCAACAAATCAGATGGAGGACAAAATCAAAATTCATAGTGAACTTGGTAGACTGAAAACATGGTCTAGAAAAAGATAAAAAGAAGATGCAATTCAGTTAGATGCGTGTGCAGCTTTGTACTTTGTGGGGAATAACCAGTTCCACAAACAGGAAATACCAGATGGCAAAGATCTGACAAGGTAATAGATCTTCAAAAAAAGATCTCAGGGACTAGAGCAGACTACAATTGCAGATGACTGAGCAGTGGCATGCTGCTAGAAAAAAAGTCAAATGTTAGACAAATATAAAAATGCCAAAAACATTATCACACACAAGATTTTTTCCATTCTACTCAGTACTAAGACCGGAGATAAATTAGCTGAAGTATAATGCCCAATTTTAGGCACCAAACTTCAAAAACACGTGTATCAAATTCAAGACAGTCTAGAGTGGCAAAACAGGAATGGCGAAGCATCTGTATAATATGAGCTATGAAGAGAGACTGAAATAATTGAGTTTGTTTAGTCTAAAGATGAAAAGGCTACCTGACCCATGGATGCAGAGCGGTGAGGAGTGAAAAGCCTTTAAATATGTAAGAGGCTCCTTCAAATGAGAAAGAAATAATATACACTCTTGTCTATTGTGGCTATAACAAAAAACACAGGTTTATGGTGCAAAAAGAGAGGATAAACTTGGACTTCATGAAAAAACTTTCTAGTACTAAAGGTAGAGAAGTCCTGCAAAAGATACCAAAAGGACACAGGATTTCTGACTAAAAACCTAAAGCTTTTTAAAGAACAAGTTAGATGAATACCTGTCCGGAATAGATGAATATTTCTAATCCTTTTCTGTCACTCTCATCTTCTGTGCTACACAGTTTATCTACTGTGGTCCCACAAACCGCCTTGACTACAGTTCTGTGCTTTGATTTGATTTCATTTATTGGTAAGTATTTAGCTACTTATTAAGCCCTTAGGTAGATTACATTAAGAAATTTACTACAAAAAATGTTATAAAAGAAGTGTAATATGTATTTCTGAAGAAAACAGGAATTTTAGCTAATTAAGTAAGTGTTTAAGAGATCTACATATACTCCTCTTTGCCCATATGGTTATTTAAAATTGCATGCTATGTTACCAACCTGTGATGAGATTTATAATCTTTTACATTTCTCATAGTCATTTGGTATGTGAATATATAAAGCATATCCTCTTGCTTGGAGATATCAGCCTCCTCAAAAGTTCATTTCTCAATAAGTCTTTCATCACAATTTAATTCCCCATCCACTGCACTCCTTCCAAAAGAAATCCACCTTTCTATGGAAAAAGCAAATTTTCAGCATTTTTAATCAATAAGTCCTTCCTGATACAGATTATTATTGACTCCTGTATCAAGAAAATTTGCATCAGTATCCTTCATATCTACTGTCATGTCATGATAAAGTTCAAGGAATAGAGAAGGCATTACTGACTTGCAAAATTTTCATGACAGTGAGCCACCAAACACAAAGCATTTAGATGTTCTTTAACAGGGACATGCGGAGTGGAAAACAATGAAAAGAAATCTCAATCGTCCAATAAATAATTTATAGCATATCAACTAAGTCTCCTTGACAAGAACTGAGGAGGTCAGGAGACCTATTCCTGGTTCTGCCAACAACACAACCATCCCTGTCAAAACACTTCACAACACTGTTTCTCTTCTTCTCATTATCCAGATTGTACAAATCTCTTGGAATATTTTTTCTACATGTACATATAATGACAGTTGAGTTGAGCTTTGATTTCAGCAAGGCACTCATGTAATGGTAATAAATAATTAATTTTTAAAGAATCTAGAGGCAGTGACCTACAGTGGATTCCAAATGAGCGGCTCTGACTTAAATCAAAAAAGCAGGAAAATGTCAACACTGCTAATCTTTATGACATTCAGAAATAGTTATTGATTACTATTAGCAAGAGCCTACATGGTTATATCTTCTGAGTTAAATATTGACAATTCTCCACACAAGCAAACACAGTTGTTACTATTTTTCAGAAGATGGTCATGGGTCAATATTTATTTTGCAGATATTTGTTATGATAATCCATGTTTACTGTCATAGTCATTGAGGAACAGGCATAGATCAGCCATAACTAAATGCACTTTCTAACAAGAGCCAGTGTATCTGATACTTGATGTATTTCATCACTTGCTACTTTTGGAATTTATTTTTTTTAAAGAGTCTAATTGATGGCAACTTTTGGTTGTGATTTACCCCTGGATAGGAAAGAAAAATGCAAGTAGTCATTCAGAGAGATAGAACATCTGTTTATGGGTCTGACAGACTCTGACTAAACCTCCCACTGAAACTGGGAGCTTGCACAAACTCGTGTAAAACAAGGAACACCTTGTTAAAGCTTAAACTCTGGTGCCACTAGCTATGACATGGAATTGTCTCAACAAAACATAGCCTGTAACACAGAACAACATGCAATTATTGATGGCCTTATTTTCACTCCTGGGCTTTCTTAATTCTAAAGCGCGTCACAATCCAGTGATTCTATAGTTTCTATGGCAAAGAAAACAAGCAGATTAGAGTACCCATTGCATAACTTCCCTTTGGGCTTTCCCACTTTAATCTGGCCTGGTGGCTTCAAGACATAAGGAACCATGTTTGCTATACTTTGAATAACAGTTTTGACTGTCGTAAGTAGCGTCATTAGCAATTAGATCATCATTCTCCAGCTGCAGCCTTAGGGCAGATATTGCATTGCAGCCATCCTTAAGCTCTCTTACCCTTAGGCAGCCAAATAAGGACAGAACTGATAAAACAAGAAGCACTAGCTAGCTTCCTGCTACAGCCACTGCCTCGAGAAGACAATACCAACCAAAAGGAGCTGCAAGTGACATGGTAAAAATTCTGTTTAGAGGTTAATATGGAAAAAGAAAATGATACTAAAAAAAGAGGGACTATCACAATGATATCTTCTCTGTACTTGTAAAAATATTTTTATGTCTTTTTTGCAAAGTTATTTATTTTCAGTGCTCACTTTTGCCATCTTTACATCCAGGCTGAGAAGGAAAATACATATAGATCCCTGGAGCTGGGTCAGTGAGACTGTAAAATTCATAAGAGTTTTTGTGGACCTACAAGGCTGAAGGAAGTAAGGGTTCCCTTCTGAGTAGCACCTCATTCAAATCACAGCATGTTTTTCATTCTAATAAACCACACATGTTTTGTGAATGTCTTCTTACCTCATTTTTTAAATCCCTTCATCTACCTTTTTTTTTTTCTATTTCTGTGTCTAAGTTACAGCTTCTGTGAATACATATTAGTAAGGACAGAGGTTAGCCTCACCAACTCCAAGCAGCTTCAACTTTTCAGAGTTATTATTAATATACTTTAGGCAACCAGGTGTCATTTGTTAACAGGTCAGAAGATTTCCAACTGAATAAATACTCCTTATAGGTATCAGACCCTGAAGACATCAGTTCCTCTTGATACTTACATGTTTTGATGATATTATAAAATAGATCTTTTGACCATCTAGAAATTACATAGGTTTTATTGTATTCTCAAGCCATAGAAAAATAACTGGTATTTTCTGTCTGGGTAACAATGTTAATTGTTAGGTTTATTATAGCAAATATGATTGTTATTCTATTTATTGCCATTAGCATAACTTCTAATAGTACTGTTATTTGGATGTAATTGTCAGATAAATATTAATAGCCCAAAAAGTGTCTGTGAAGGAAGGAAAACAGGGAAGAGAATTTTGCACTTGACTGTACAGGATTTGGAGTGAGACCTTGGAAAAATCTTTTGGGTTCACACTTGGACAACATAATATCCTCACAGTCTTCCACTGTCCAAACACTCACCCTTGGTTTTCATAAAGCATGTTCCCCATTATGTGCCACTCCGACAGCAATGAAGAAGCGAAGAGGTTCCCTCGCTCATCTAAACAGTTGAGGAAATGCTCACAGCTCCCTGAGAAAACATGTAAGTGACCTTTCTGCTTGAAGGTTCACTGCCATGCTGCATACCTACAACTCTGAAAACACAGCTGAAAAGGTTGTGATTAAACAAAATGCAGAGAGGGAACCAAGAGCTAGCTGGAGATATTGAGAACCTTCTGCTGGGTGATGGATACATCCATGATCTGAGATATCCCATCCTTCAGCAGCCAAGGACTGCAGAGGAGGCCAGCACAGAGAAATGTTACGTGTTGCATAGAGCACATGGGTTTCATCTCAATCTTGATGCATAATTGCCAGTGTCTTGAGATCTATAATGTGGGTTCAATGGGTATACCAGGGCTAAAGGAGGATAGTACGCTTGTTAATAGAGGGGTTTAAGCTAGGAGACCAATGGTTTTACAGTTCATGGGCTATTTGCATTACCTCTGTGTATGCTGAAATTCTGTCTAACAAATAATAGTTCCAGTCCTCTGTTTTGTTTCAGAAAAGCATGCTGCATATAACTGCATAGCATATGCAGAAGATAAAATATTTATAAATTTTAAGAAAATATACATTGTAGCCCAATTCTGCTTTCATCAAAGATGCACTTACTCCACCTCACAAATAAACATCAAAAGGCACTTGGCAGAAGTAAATATATCATAATGATATCTTTGAATTTAAACTGTGAGCCAATGACTGAATATTAAGTAGCAGCTTTCTCTATATCATCAAGTTCTCCATTTAGAATATGTTTTATTCTTTGAATAAGAAGACAATCCTAGTATTAAAACTCACTAATGAATCATGCTTCAGTTGTAGTTTTTCACAGCAGCTGCATCAACATCACAGAAGTACCTGGGTGCACATTCCTTCAGATCATTTCAACAACCTAGCTGTCCTCAGCTCACTTTTAAATAACTCAGGAAGCTCTCTCTGCAGTTCTATTTTTGGCCTTGCTCTACAACAAAATGAATTTTATGAATTTTATGTTGTAACTGCATGAAATTTAATATTTTTTTTGAAAAAAAAAGATTTCTGCATAATGAGTATAAAGCACAAAGGACTAAAGACCACATGAGAAGACATACTGTAAAGTCTTGAGAATCTGCAATGTTGTGTTTTCATTAGCCTCACTAGACAATTTGAGCCACTACAGAGATATTTTAAGGGATATAAAAAGAGGAAGCAGGCCTCAGATGTACCACTGATTTATATGTTGGCTGGTATTCAGGCCTGGGTTTAAGACCAAACGAAAATCGGATTTGGGGTTGGCTTCTGCAGAATCAAATGTTACAACGGCACTTTGAAGTTTGGCAGTTAAAGTTCTGGTTCAGCACTGTGAAAATCTGAGCTCTGCTCTGAGCTCAGCTCAATTCCCATCTAAGCTTCAGCAAGCCCCTGAGCTGCCCCCACTCTGGTACACTGCCTGCTCTGAGCCACACTTGGCCTCCTTTGTTCAGTACAAATTCCTTAAACTCGGGATTCCTACTATGTGTTTTCTACCACAAGGGGACCCTGATGCTGACTGGAGCCTTATAAATCTAAAAAATGCACACTTTCCTGAATAGTGAAACCTTACAGACGTTCTCTCCTTGCAAGATATTAGCTTACTGTCGTAAGTGGAAAAACAGGGTTCTCCAAGCTCAGGCAGAAGTCAACATAAAGTGAACAAGTGATTACACAACCAGAAATTTGACTCTTTTTCTTAAAAAAAAATTATGAAGGGGGCTTAGCTTTAAAGTTCCCAGTTTAGAATACTTCTATTTTTAAATAAAAACTTTCAGCACTATTGTTAGCTAAGACAAGGACCAGCATTTCTGTTTTACATGTGTCACTTGAATTGTGTGTTACTAATGTGAAAAGAAAAAGCAAAAATTAAAACCACAAAACTTAAGGCTTATCAACTTATAGCATTAAGTGTAGGCCTGGGAAGAGGAGAGGCTGTATCTCACCTAATTATGTTTTTTAAAAGTGGATGTATGTAAGTGATTGTAGCAACACATCAGACTATATTCTGATTAAAATGTCCTTTTCTGCTGGTAGTCTGTGCCAAAGATTTAGAACAGCAACAATTTCCTCTAGAGCTGATCAAGCTATAGTAGCTGGCTATGAAGAATTAAAATATTTACTCAAGGTAATATTTCTGAATTCTTCAGATTTGAACTAACCAAAATTATAAAGTAGAAGGAAGCTGGTAGTTAAAGCAACACCTTGCAGCTGGCACTATGTCAGACTTAGTCACTTCATTAAGTAGGTCAATAAAAATCTTCTGAGACACCCAAGAGAAAAAATACTTTCTGAAAGCTGGAAGAGTAACGAAGGGAACAACAATTACAATACAACAGGGAAGAAATCCTCAACTTTTGCACCCAAGAGATAATTTTCAAATATTTATCATCTGTAAACCTCTTCATTGCATGACTGTATACTACTATCTCCACTGTACAACTGGAGGAACAGTCTAAGAAAGGTTAATCGACCCATCCAAGGTTGAGAAGACATAGAAAGAGACCTTATGACACCTGATTCTGTGTCAACACACCTATACATTTGATCCTTTATAACCTCTAGCTGTAAAATTGCCTGAGACCTTTGACACAGAAAACGCTTTTAAGTTCTTGAGGAACGTTTCAAAACAGGCTTTGCTTTGCTCCTACATAGCTTGAGAATGCCACAGAAAGAACCTTAAGCACTATCATTTGGTCCCAAGAAGTTAGATTTGTGACAATAATGACAAAAATTTAGATGTTCAGTCTGCAGCTTAGCTGAAAAAATTAGCTCAAGTACACAGTTGCTAAATTACCTCATCCATTTTACCCAGCTTTACACTCAGGGCTGCTCATTCTTTAACTTTTCCCTACCAGCTAGCCTGGAGCAGCACAGAGCCCAACTCTCATGGGGAATTACCACCTCTGTGGTGCATTTGTGGGGATATTACTGAGGGTCACCAGTAAAAAGCTGAAAAAAGTACGTCATAGGAAAAAAAAATAACCATCATTTTCAACACTGCAAAAGCACACAGTGCTGAATGAGGCATTTCTAAGAAATCAAACCCAGAATATCTGGCACTCTGAATAGCAGCTCAACAGAAGCTCTAACACCATTGAGCATCTTTCAGCAGTGGCCTCAATCCTGACTAAAACCTCTGCACGGTACCACAATATAAGAGAAAAAAAAGGTACATTACTCAGTGAAGGTATATGGATTACCTACAGGAAACTTCGTAAAAAGATGAGGCATTTGAAAAGTCTAGCAAGAGCTGGAATTAGCTGAAATCTGTGGCATACTGATCTTTTGGGGCAACAGGGGATGAATAGTAAAGGTTCCTGATATCAGGGATCTGTATGCTGATGACAGAGCAAAATTAACATTGGAGTAGTTTAACTGTGAACAACTGAAAAATCCCAAGTGCTAGAAAAATCCCAACACCACTCTTTGTAGAGCTGCTGCCTAAAAGTCCCTTGGGCTTAGGTTCGACTGACTTTATTGCCCAAATGGTCTGACATACTCTTGATGACCATGAGAAAAGCTGCCCAAGCGTTGACAAAGCCAACACAGCCTCTGTGACCACAACTGCAATTGCACAGTTACATGGTGACAATAAATCATTGCATCAGTTTAGCCACTGGTTAACTTAGTACCCGGTTGCAGCCACATTTCAAATCTCAGCCTAAGCATTACATTTATGAGTAGTTTGTGGTTATTGCATAAAACAAAATACATTGAAGTTCTTCAGCTTACAAAACTTAAAGAATTAGGTATTTTGCTTTTGGCTTAATATTGTCATATGCTGTCAATCTGAATATAGAAATTTCTGGATACACTTGTCTAATGTCTGACAGCTAAAGTGACATATTCTAGCATTTTTCACATATCTTTTTGCATTGTTCCTGTAAGACCACTCCCCCTGACACTGTGAAACATGTATGTGCTGTATTTATACTTAATTCACTTATTCACAACTCTAAAGGTAATTTCAAATGGTGAAGAACTGAAGAGAAAGAAGAATACTTGAAAACCTGATTTTTAAACTCAAGTAAATGAATCAGTTAGTTGACCTGTATAACTAATGAACGCTTAAATACTATTTTGCTTGTGTATGCAAACAAATAAAAAAGGCAATACAAGAAAAAAATGAGGAGAAATAAAAACTTATGACTGCACATTAAACATCTTCCATCCAAACAAAAACAAGGGGTAAAATTAATTTACGGTGCTTTCCACAGTTCGTCTGGCCCTAATATTTAATTAGTTAGTTTACATTTAAGTAACAATTGCTCTTATAAACTGATCTATCAGTGTATGTGTAAGTATTAAGAATGCCATTTCTCATCGCCACACAAGGTTGGAACAGGATTTTTAGCAGGCAAATATTAAGATGTATTAGAAAGTCAGAGACTTATCAAATAATCTCCCTTCTCTACCTGCCCTACACACACTGATTCATTTTCGTTGGGTTTGTTTTCTTTTTTTCTCTTAAGGTACACAGTGACTATATGTTCTGGTTTTGTTAAAAACAAGACCAGCTCTCTTTTAGTGAATTTTCCTTCCAGCTAAGTTCCTCTCAGTACCTTCTAAGTAACTGAACTATTCTGAATTTAGCTACATATTTTTGAGACACTGATAAGATGACCAATGCAGAAGAAGCTCATGTTTAGATTTATTACTATGGTAACCAAGGCTAACTGATAACGAGATATATTTGCAAGGAGAGGCGGACAGAACAGGTGACTACAACTGACCAACTGAGTATTCCATCCCATACATGTCATATATCCTATAAAAGAGGGAGATCACAAGGGTTTCTCTCTCTTCAACCCTGGCCGGCATCTAAAGAGGACCCTGCCACCCATGGCGGTAATCGAAGGCCTGAGACCCTGCTTACCTGAATCCATTTCTGGTTTGCTGTGAAGTTCCACCGGGGACTTCCAGGTGCCTGCCCTGCAGCTGCTGGAGCCACACCAGCTCCCAGCTCTGTCACCACTGGAGGCAGCCAACTCCACACGGGGGCAAAGCTATGCTGCTAACCCGGGATACGCAAGATTGGTTTTGTATATTTCGCATCATTTTCTCTATTTATTAGTAGCATTGGTAAAGCCTTTAAAAACTTTCCAGCTGCAAAGTCTCTCTTCTTTCCCCCTTATCACTTTTTCCTATGTAAGGGGAGGGTGAGTGAGGGGGTAACAGAGAGTATTTGCCATGGTTTATTGTCACCTTGCAATTAAACTATGACAAATTTATTGGTGGCCCATACAGGGAAATGAAGAGAAACTGTACGGGGAAAGAGAAGAGAAACTGTGACACTATGCTAAGATATAATCCAGCCTTTTACATTTCAAAGCTTTTAGAGAGGCAAAATTTAGAGAGGCAAGAGAAACAGAAGCTTGAGACTTGTTGAGATCACACTAAGACTCTTTGATAATGTCTTTTTTTCTTTTTTTTTCAGTTATTGAGAATGATATGAAAATAAATTTACAAATCTACCCCCAGGTCAATTTGCTGATCTGTGATACAATGAATCCTTGGTTCTCTTTATGTCATTTAGTCATATAAATTAATACTTATTATCTGCCTACAGGCAGATCTGGCCTTCAGGTCATTTTCTGCTCAGATAAGGCAAACTCCTTATTTGAAATAGAACATTTTCACCACTTGCTTATCATAAAAGAGTGGTGAAAAATAAAGATTAATTATAACAGTGAAGGAATGCCTTATCTGCGTGCACTGGCACGCAGGATGTGCTTGACCCTGACCATACCTTCTGCCTTGGACAGCACAAGTAAGATTCATTATCTCTCCGGCTCTCCGGAGAAACTGCGCATGATAAAGCCTATGTCATATCTTGCATCCATGTTTTGAAAGTCTGACTGAGAATTCTGGGACTTGAAGGGAAAGGAGCTGTGTATAGGATGTGGGTGAGGGAAATTAGATTTCTTTACTTTATAATAGGAATATTTTCAATGTTTTACAGCCTCTCCCCGGAAGTCAGAACTGTCAGACACACCAAACAGTAGGATTATTACCTTTCATCTCCTGTAGTTGCACTCAGTTTTACAATGTTTGTACACATGTAATGAAGCTTTCAGAGGCACCTTCAAGAAGGAACCTAGGACTTAAAAGTGTCTACTCTGACCTCCTGGTTTCCTCTCAGAGATCAGAGCCAAGAGGATCCTTAAAGTCTTTGGCAACCACAGAAGAATACATCTAAAAGGACAATCCTTGCAAAATTACATGTGCCTTCTCAGAAAGCTTATGTAGTCTCAGCTCCATTGGCTTGAGAAATGGCTCAAATACCCTTCAAGAGTCCACAGAAATATTAGTTACAGAAGTGTCTGGCCAGATTCTTCTATGCATGGGGCTGGAGTAAAGGAGAAGAGAATAATTGATTTGCTTATCTGTGAGGAGGACAGGAATGATTACAAGAAGAAGAGCAGGCTGGATAGTGATAGCTTTACATTCTGAAGAGAGGAACAGAAGAAGAACAAGCTGTCTGGCTTCTAAGCTTCTGCTTGTTTACCAGGATACAGGGATTTCAAGGAAAGGAGCACAAGCAAAATGAAGGGCCTATGGGATGGAGGGTAAGAAAGAAAAGGCACTAAACTTGTCCATACTTCTGCAGAACTACCATTTTATTTTAAATCAAATACTTTTGAAATGCAAAAGGAGAATTCAGGAACAAGAAAGCATTTAAATTGAATTAAGCTGCCAAAACAGCATGAGATCCATTTAAAAAATTGCACGCGTGTGAAAGAGCTGCAGCAAGAGTCTGACAATTTACCCTGATAAAAATGAATGGAACTTTGCCTCCTGATCCCAAACACATGAGCTGTTGAGGTCAAAAGTCTCTGTGTTCAGTTGTTACTTCTCTACCACTTCTATTTCTCTTGGTTTCTAACAGGAGTTATATAAATTGGTATGGAATTTGCCTAGGCACAAATGATAAGCACAGAGACATTTACATCTTGGCAGGCTCATCCATGTGGTATAGAAATCTGACATACTGAAAGTAAAGCTGTGTATAAAAGCAAATATTGAAGAAAATTCTCTGAGCTACATATCATAGAATCATAGAATCATTTTGGTTGGAAAAGAACTTTAAAATCATCAAGTCCAACTGTTAACCTAACACTGCCAAGTCCACCACTAAACCATGTCCCTAAGTGCCACATCTACATGTCTTTCAAACACCTCCAGGGACAGTGACTCAACTGTTTTCCTGGGCAGTCTGTTCCAATGCTTGACAACCCTTTCAGTGAAGAATTTTTTCCTAACATCCAATCTAAAACTCCCCTGGTGTGACTTGAGGCCATTTTTTCTCATCCTATCATTCACTACTTGGGAGACCATCACCCTCCATGCTACAACTTCCTCTCAGGTAGTTGTAAAGAGCAATAAGGTCTCCCCTCAGCCTCCTTTTTTCCAGGCTAAACAGCCTCAGTTCCCTCAGCTGCTCCTCATCATACTTGTGCTCCAGACCCTTCACTAGCATCATTGCTCTTCTATGAACTCGCTTCAGCACCTCAGTGTCTTTGGACTATTAATACTTTATGCGTCTCTATGAAAATGAAAACAAGAAATTTTTTAAAAATGGTCTATGTTCAAGAAGGAATAAAAAGTTCTTAACGCTGGCAGGGAATAAACTGCCATAACATCTAACAAAAATCTAAGTTTTCCATCTGATTGCAATAGTCTTGCATGAAAGAACTTTACATGGCAAGATAATGCTAAACCACACAGATTATTATTATTGTTGTTATTATTATTAATAATAATAAGCCAAACAACTGCTAGGCAGCAGCAGATAGCTCAGAGTACTGAATAACCACAGCATATTAGTTATAAAATCATTTATGTTCTATAGAATCTCAAAATACTTCATCAACTTAGAGATTATTTTATTGACTACGGGAGTGAAAACACCTCTCGGGAAACTAAATATACCCTTCACTAGCTACAAAAAAGACAAAAACATAAGTAGTTTCTCTCTGTGTTCTCTAAATGTTAGCATGGTTAGTTCTGAACAGCTTTAGTTGCACTGCTGTAAATACAGTAAACTCCTCTTAATCATGAAATACATAATGAAGAAAAACACTTAATTAGTATACCTCCATAAGAAATTATTTACCTAATGAGAGGCAATTGCAGTGAATGCTGCTTCATCAGAACAGTATTAGCATATATTCCATGCCATGGTACATATTCAGTCATTCTGTGGTGGTTAACCGGGTGTTTAAAAAGCTGCAAAATTTTAACTTTCAATCGACACACAAGTTGCCAAAAAAGACACACTTTAAGCAAACAGAATGTGATTTTTGTTCTTGTATTTCTATTCAAGTATAGTATTTTATGTCAGCTGTCTCCCTAATTCTAAAATCAGAGATCTAAAGATGAATGCTAGGAAGTATTTGTAATTTCTTCCATTTGGGCAAACACTTTAAATTCCTACAGGCAATTAGAGCATTTCTCTTACAGACGTAGAAACTGCACAAGTAAATAGAACATGGGTCCCAAATCTTCACAGATGATATTCTCAAAATATCTTATAACCATAAAAGCCACTTAACTAGGACTCCAGGATATCTAATTAGATTTTCCATTTACCAAGATACAAATGTACCCCAAATCAGCTGTAAGTCTGGGGAGGAGTGGGGGGAAAGATTGCAGGAATGTTGCCTTATCCTCCTTCAGCCTGCAGCTGCCCTGTGAAGAGCTGAGACCTGAGTGGCACCACTGGTCACTTGTGGGACCATGCCATTACACAAGGTGTCAGGGTCAACAGCTTACCCAGTGAGAAGGCAGAAGCAAAACAGGCAACCATGCTTCTGAAGCAACACTGCAAGCATGAGGTGAGATGTTTTCTGGTGAACTAGTAGTATTTTAGGCTAGAAAGACAGTCTAACCACAAAGTGCATTTTTAATACATCTTCTGCATTTAATGCCAGAATGTTGCCCCATTTCCAGTTGTGCTATGCTTTTACCAGCAGGAGAAACACTCCTGAGAAAATCACGTTGCAGGAACTGCCAAGATGAAACTGAACTCACCTGCTTTCTATATCACACAGTGAGCTCAAGAAAGCTTTGCAAAGGCCAGGTGGAGCTGCCAGTGTTCAAATGATCCGTATCTGTTATAGCACTGGGATCCGTATGGCTGTGTCTACACTGTGCAGCCACTGCGCTCTCAGTAGTCATTTGGTCCTCTCTAGGCCAAATCCTCATTCACACTGTCATGGCACTGGAGCTTGCTGGGCGTGCTTGGGCAACAGTGCTCCAAATCAGGCTGCTATGAGAGTTATTAAGGTCCATATAGAACACACCAACTGTTCAGGTCATGTCCTTGGGCAGTATGGGCAAATAGAAAACCTGGAAAATCCTTGGCAGATACAATCCAACTTTACCAAGCTACATGCTTTGACAGAGAGCATGTGGGATACCAGATGGCACTTTAACCCACAGGTCCCATGCAGGGCTGTTTCACAACTGGAACAGAGAGTGCATCTGTGAGCATGCGGACACACATTTCAGAGCCATCTCTGCTGTCCCAGTATCACAAAATCCCTCCTTCAGTATTCAAAAGTAAGGATAATAGCTACATGGGAAGTCATGATCCTATCTTCTCTGCACCTCAGACCACCCTGTCCACCTGATGGTCAAATGCATGAAGTTTATATCTATGACACATTCTCCTCTCAGTCTCACCTGGTATCCACCCAACTCCACCATCCAAAATCTTACTACCCAGTACTGACCAGGAGCCAGATGGCCACTCTTATGTGAGATGGCTTCTCAGGGCCAAGGACTGGCTTGCATGGTATCCTCTGGATGAAAGCAGGCAGAGAGAGAGGAAGGAAGGTGCGGGCTTGGCACTGCCCTAGTGTGGAGAATCTCCCACTATCCATTTCACAACCACCACTGTATGCCAGGAACAGGGCCAGCTGAATCCTTGTCTGATCCAATTTGCTGCTGAAGCAAGAGTCACCCATCCTTGTCCACGGACATCTCCAAAGTGCTCACATAGCAGCCAAGAGAGACTGCTACTAATGTAACAGATACATCTGTGGGAAGGAGCCAATGATCCCCTTTATCCTGAAAATAATTTGGATAATGTTCTCTCCTGAATCAGGGTGTGCTGAGCACAGGCCTGTATTCAACGCAGGCCTATATCTGAGGAAAGACCACCACAGACCTATACCAAAGCATTTGAAAAGCCAGATCCCACATGACTTCAGCTCTGTGCATATGAAAGCTGAGGTCAGACTCATGATGTTAGAAGCAGCACTGTGTCCATGGGGGTTGCTGTGTGTCACCCAGGAAAATGAGCTGCCTGGCCCTTAGACTACTGTGTTAGAGACCAAACTGCAGACTTCATGCTAAGATGGAAGGCAGTATTTTCTGCTCATTGTGGCTTTTACATGATAGTAGGACTCTTAAGGTATGCTCTCCTTTGCTCACAATGCCTGCAAATAGGAAAATAATTTATTTTTTTTTTTCCTGCAAACTAACAGTAGATTTTTTTCCTGGCACAGGTGAAGTATGTATCACTTCTACAGATATTCTGCCTCTTGATAAGGTGCTCTGGAGAGCAATGTGAATTGCCACACCACTGATCCCCAAAGGACTTTATCCTTACACTTCCAGTTCAGGGACCTAAGCCATCTTCCTGGGGGCTTCTGAGTTCAGCTGAGCCCCATCCAGCACTTCTTCCATGGGAGAGGCCGGGTAGGCTCCCAGATCTCTTCACTCTTTTGCTACAAGGTGCTGGTAGATTTGTAGCATAACTCAGTCTTGCCCACACAGATGGGCCAAAAGTGGACAATTTGGAGCAGAACAAGTATTAGACATGCATTGCAAAGGTCCAGGAGGATAGATTTTCTCTATTTATCTATTACGGTGCAGTGTGCCTTAGGATGTGTCCAGAGTCACCTTCAGGATATGGATATAAACAAGATGGTTTTCTACCGATCTGGTCCTTTTGGGAGCAGCCTAACAGACCAGCATGAATGCACACGTTAATGCTGCAAATGGCAGAGCTTTCAGCACCCCTTAAGCACTGCAGCCTGTTAGCAACCCCGATACCCAACAGACCTTGTAGCTGCTTTATTTTCATGTGATTTAAATTACATGTGTTTAAATAGATGGCTTTCACTAGTAGCTAATAACATTGAACAGATAAAAAGCATTATGTAAAAGCCTATCAAAGCCCAAAAGGGGGATAGTAAAGAGGGAGTAAATATGTACTAGAAGAATGATTACCATTGTTCTCTGTCTCTTGTGCAGTTTATATTACCCAGAGTAGTCATACGAAGTGTGTAAAATTTTAGCTTTTTCTTATTGGGATGTTCAGGTCTCGGCAGATCTTCTGTCTGACACTGCCCTCCCATCTCCAGTGACATCCTGCACAGAAATTACTTTAGGGATGCTTTCTAGTTTGACTACCCCTGAGAAGGATACCAGAAATCTAAGGCTGGGAAGAATTTTAGAAGTTTTAATATTTCTGGACAGGCAGCTTTCCAAGAGTGTCTGCTGCACACTTGCTGGAGGAGGAGAAAAGAAAAAGCAAAACGGAGAGAAAGAAAACAAGTATGTTATACAATATTCATACGCCCATCCTACACTGCTGTCTGCAGTACATCTGCTTGCTTCTCAACAGCAAGCTTGCAAAGCAAGGAAAACGCACCTTAAGGAAATCTTGCCCAAAAAATAATTTGGATCTGATTTCAAGTTTCAGCTATCATAGGCATGGAAACTGACAAATACTGATATTACAAACTCAAAGGCATAAACAACAATTTGCAATCTGGATACATTTGTAATTCACAGGATTGCAACAGGATAGAGGTCTTCAAAGAAAAAAATTACATTTCTTTAATTCCAAATCTCCTAATATCATTTGCTTTAGTCAGGCATTGGTAGTATATCTGCAGTAATACATTTTCTACTGATGATTTTCCTGAAAATAAAGTAACACAATCCACTTGAAGAAGGCAGAAATGTGGGAGGAC
The DNA here is from genome assembly GCF_963082525.1 of Nesoenas mayeri. Classification (NCBI taxonomy): domain Eukaryota; kingdom Metazoa; phylum Chordata; class Aves; order Columbiformes; family Columbidae; genus Nesoenas; species Nesoenas mayeri. Next base: position 31,249,468 of record NC_137542.1, on the reverse strand, counting down.
TTCCTGTCAGGTGAAGGAGGTGTTCTATTCCTTGGCTCCCTGAGTTTAAGTACAAAACTGAGCACAACTCTGAGCTTCTTTGCCCTGAGCTTTTCCATTATTTGGGCAGGAATACTGATGTTTATGTGTGTCTTTCAGAATTGCTGTAGTCTTCTTAGCATTTGACATACACCATTAAGTCTCCCAGTGGGAGGCAAGGTGATAGTACAAAAATATTAGAAATGTTTATTCATGGCATATCAGAAAACATTGATGCTACACATTATAATAATCTAGAGTTCCACTTAAAACTGTTCTATCATGAACACAGGAAGGTCCTCTGGTTTTTGGAACTAGTTAATGAGGTTTCATCCTCATTTGGATTTAGGTTTCTAATAAACTTGAAAATACACAGAATTTTGCCTCATTTGAGTCTAAGACCTCATCTAGGAAATAGACGACAGAATTTAATTATCATACACCTGTGACTCTCCTGACATTTAAACTTCAGCTTTTCAAAGCTCTAAGAAACTTCACATGGTTGACATTGTATTTAAATGAAATGTGGAAGAAATATTTCCTTTATCTTGTATAACAGGTGCCAAGAAGAAGATGCAGTCTTGAAGAAGCAATGGACTTTCAATATGCAAAAACGTTGATTTCTGTTGTGACACTGCTCTGCAGATCTAGAACTACAGATTTTGAAACACTTTTGTTCTGCCAAGCAATCAGAAATACAACATGGAGCAACCTGCAGGCTTTTTAGAGGACACAAAGCACCCCTGCAGGAGCCAAAGAATCTGCTTTTAGAGTCACAGAAATGGAAAATGCTCCCACTGTTACTTGACATTAGTGTAGAACTGCCATAAGGAATACATCACTTCTTCTATAGGATATGCAATGCATATAGGAAAGCACCAGGTAGTCTGTAGATTTCAGTGGCTGACCAGAAAACCATGATACAGTCTTGTCCTGGTTTTGTTAAAAACAAGACCAGCTCTCTTTCAGAGATTTTTCGCTTCAACGACATTCTTCTAAGTACCTTCTAAGTAGCTGCGTATTTTTTGAGACACTGTTCGCACCGTGACTGATAAGATGACCAATGGAATGCAGAAGCAGCTCATGTTTACATTTATTACTAATGTAACAAAGGTTAACTGATAACTGGACATATTTGCAAGGAGGGGTGGACAGAACAGGTGACTAAAACTGACCAACTGAGTATTCCATCCCATATACATCATACATCCTATAAAAGAGGGAGATCACAAGGGTCTCTCTCTCTTTGACCATGGCCGGCATCTGAAGAGGACCCCGCCACCCATGCCTGTGATCCAAGGCCTGAGACCCTGCATCCCTGAATCCACTTCTGATTTGCTGTAAAGTCTCTCCCAGGATTTCCAGGTGCCTGCCCTGCAGCTGCTGGAGCCACACCAGCTCCCAGTTCTGTCACTACTGGAGGCAGCCAACTCCACACGGGAGCAAAGCTATGATGCTAACCTGGGATACTCAAGACTGGTTTTGTATATTCTGTATCATTTTCTCTATTTATTAGTAGCATTAGTGAAGATTTTAAAACCTTTCCATCTTGCAAAGTCTTTCTTCCTTACTCCTTATCACTTTTTCCTATCTAAGGGGAGACTGAGTGACAGGGTAACAGAGAATATCTGCCACAGTTTATTGTTGCCTTGCAATTAAACCTTGCCAAGTCTGTTTCTGTATTTATTCATATGACACACCCTAGACCTGAAAGACAGGAATCTGAACCAGATTCAGGGTGGAATCTAGCCTTTTGCAGAGCTAAGGTTTATCTCTGGTCAGAACAGACAGGTGTTTTCAGCACCTCCATAGCCATATTCATTGCTGAGCCAGTAAATCCTCAGATCACTGTGAAGGGGCCAGTAGCCTCCAGCAGAAGACTGGACAATTACAAAGAACATCAAGTGTTCAGTGCCTCATACAGTCAACAAGGCTGCTACATATGCTTACAAACAAGAACTAAGATACCTTAGGAAATGTATATGTTAATTATTTCTTTACAAGCACCTGTATACCTGATAGGAGCCCAAATGAAATAACACTATTTGTAGCATTGCATTATTGGGGGTTCTGGTGGACACAAAGTTGAACTTGAGTCAGCAATGTGCCCTTGTGGAAAAGAAAGCCAGTGGTATCCTGGGCTGCATGAGGAGAAGTGCTGCCAGCATGCTGGGGAAGGCAATCCTTCCCTTCTCCTCAGCACAGGTGAGGCTGCACCTGTGCCTTGGCTGTGCCTTGGCTGTGCCAAGGCTGTGCCTTGTTCTGGACTCTTCAGTGCAAGACAGAGACAGAGCTACTGGAGAGAGTCTTCAAACAATTCAAACATTTTCTGTAATTCAAATACAAAAAGTAAAATTATGAACCCAAGATGCTAAACTCTAGCTCTGGGTAGATACGTCTCAAAAATAGCATCTGTTGGAATACTGCAAGATGCCTAAATTATAGCAGTGCCAGTAAGAATCTGTGAAAGAAATTCAGGAAGCTGTAAAGTTTGAGAAATGGGAAAATAAGAATATGGAAATAAAACTCAAATGATTAAAAAAAAATGAGATCTTTATAAAGTAATGTCCATTCTCACTGTACATAATCTAATGCCTAATTTTATGCCTGAAAGGAGGCTGACACTGGAAAGAAAATTAGGCTCTGCGAAACCAGCACTTCAACTAGTTCTCTTGCATTCTGTACTCATATTTGATCAGGTAGATGCAAGACCACAGCCCATAATCTAATTGCATAAAATACCAAAAGGTATTCTGCCCAACTTTCATAGTCATGTTAGCACAGTGCATGGCATCTGTTCAGCATTAAATAACCAAAGTAATGAACTGCCTACACCAGCATAAACAAAGGTTTCGATTCTTCTGTTCAGGTCAGTGCGGGAGGCAAAACAGCCTGACTCCATGACAACTAAGCACAGATCATGGCATAAACCAGGCCAGCCAAATACAAAGCTATATCTATGTCCTACCTACGTTACATAAGTTTTCAGAGGCACTGAAGTCCTCATCTTGGTGTATAGGGAAGAGGAAACCCAACAAAACCACAAACATTTCTGTGCATGCCTCAAAGTCTGACACAGCACAAACAAATGTAACCATATTTGGTAGCAAACCGGAGTAAAATACAGAGGCTGAGAGGTCTGGGAGTGCATTCCCACAGAGTCCAGACAGTCTGCAGCTACTAAAGTGCTATAGGCTAAGAGACACTGGTATCTGCTAAGGGCTCTGTGACAGGTATTTCAACAACAACAGTGTAGAGTTGGTCTATTCTTAAAGCAGTTTTACACTGAGAACACGGGTCTAGGCCTGTTCCCTGCTCTGTCCTGACACCCACCAACACACATCCTAGCAGAAAAAGGAGCCCTAAAAGCAGCCATGATGCCCCAAGACAGGACAACTAAGGAAATATCATAGGAAAATCTAACCTAGGAATATTCTTAATGCAGACAAGTCACTGATGCAGGGAAGAAAGAAGTGAACTTCCGCAAATCTGTGAAAACTAATTTACTTCTTTATCTTCATATTGTCTGTCATAGCACATGCAGAACAGACCAGTCATGATCAAAACCGCAAAAATACCACACAGTTTTCACATAAACACCCTGCGGAAACAGCACACTTGGGCACAGGGGTTCTTCCCTTAACACCACAAGGCTTTCAGCTGGGAAATACTTAAAGCCCAAATCTTCAAAAATACAACCCAAACAGTCACTGCAATTTGCAAGATGCTATTGGAAATTATTGTCCATGTCCTGCAGAATATCTGATTCTAGTAAGTCATGTAGCATTTGTTCTCAGTAAAGGTTTTAATGACCGAATTATTTCTCACCCAAAAGATTTCAGACCTAAGCATTTCACAAACTTTAGCAGCCCAGATACAGTAACATTTCTTAAAGTTTTATATATAATATTAAGAGATGTTCACAGAGAGAAAGGCAAGGCAAACTCTGCTATTAAGTAGCTCAGTGTTTCTAGGAGTAAATCAAACATTGGTGATGAAAGTGCTGATTTGTCCAGAGAAACAGACAACACAGAAATCATATGAAAGGGATGCTGCTGGTAACAATTTTGGTTCAAAATTGAGGTTCTATAATTTTTTTTTTTTAATTTTCCTAATACATAAATCTCCTAGACATACTTCTAAGATATTTTTCCCTGCTGTTTTTCTAGATACCTTTTGTCCACTTACAAACAATGGCAACACAAAAATGAGATTTCTACAGCATAGATAAACCCAGTACTGTTGTATTTCATTCATAGCAGAGGACTTTAAAAAAAAAAAAAGGAACATTAAAACAACCTGGACATACACAAGCATGTGCAACCCAAGAGAATGCACCTACAGGTGCTGAGGGAACTGGCTAATGCCCCTGTGAGACTCTCTCAATCATCTCTGAAAGATCAGAGCTATTAGGGGCGCAAAGGGTGTTCGTAAGGACTGAGACAAAGCTAATGTTGCTCCTTTCTACGAGAAGAGGAAGAAGGAGGACCTGGGGAATTACATGCTGATCAGCCCCACCTTTATTCCTGGGAAGGTGATGGACAAAACTGTCCAAACAAAAAAAGTACAAGAATGTTATTGGGAGTAGTCAGCATGGAATTATGAAGGGGAAATCATTCCTGAAGAACATCATGGCTTTCTGTGGTGAGATGAGTGGCCTGGCGTATGACAGGAAAGCAGAAGTTGTTTTACCTTAACTTTAGCAGGGCTTTCCACACTATCATCTCCCACAACACCCTTCTAGACAAACTGACAGTACTGATGAGATCAGTGGACAGTGAGGTGGATCGAAAACCAGTAGAACTGCCAGGCTCAACACACTGTGATGAGTGTCACAAAATCCAACTGAAAGCCAGTTGTCAGTAGTATTCCCCAGACACTGACACTGACGCTGGGACAAATGCTGTTTAAACTTACCATTAATGATGGAACCAAGTGCTCTCTCAGCAAGTTTGATACAAAACTAGGAGGAAGAGCTAATATGCCAGTTGTGTGCTGCCATTCAGAGAGAGTTTTATAAGCTGGAGAAATGAGCAAACACAAACCTCATGAAGGTCAACAGAAGGGAAATTCAAAGTCCTGCCTGTCAGCAGGAATAACCACAAGCACCAGCACACAGGCAGCTGGTTAGCTGGAAAGCAGCTCTGCAGAGAAGGATCTTGGGGTCCTAGTGAACCGGTTGAACATGAGTCAATAAAGAACCTTATGGCAAAGGAAGCCAGCAGCTTCCTGGGCTGCACGAGGAAAAGCTTTCTCACCAGCTCAAGCAAGAGATCCCTCCTCTCTTCTCAGAACTGGTGAGATAACACCTGTAGTGCTTGGTCCAGTTCTGGGTTTCCCAGTACAAGAGAGACATGGAAATACTGGAGTGAGTCCAGTGCAGGGCCACAAAAGATTTGAGGGAACTGGAGCATTTTTCATAGAAGGTGAGGCTCATGGAGCTGGGTGTTTGTTAGCATGGAGAAAGCCCAGGAAGACATCATACATTTGTAAAAATACTTTGACAGGAGGGTGTAAGCATTCTAAAACCAAACTCTCTCCGCAGGGCCCAGTAACAGGACAAGAAGCAATCATAACAATCTGAAATACAGAAAATTCCACATAAATGTAAGAAAAAAAGGTTTTTTTTTTTTCTTTCATGGTAAGGGTAATAAAAAACTGTCACAGGTTGCTCAGAGAGCGTGTGGAGTCTCTACCCTTGGAGATATTCAAATCTCAACTGGTCATGACCTGGGCAACCTGCCCCAGTTGACCCTTTGCTTGTGCTGGAGGGTTGTAGTAGATGATCTCCAGAAGTGCCTTCCAGCCTCAATGATTCTGTATTTCTGTTCTATGCTTCTTACACCTATGTGGGATAGGACTCACAGAACTCCCAAAGCAGGTCACACAAAAAGGGGTTGGGAGCTGAGGAGAAAGAAAGTGGCAGGATAGACACTGCATCACCAATCTGATAAGCTCTCACAAAAAGAAGTGTCAGTCTGAAGGCTCAGGAGCGGCAAAGATTCTGCTAGATCAGAACTCTTCCACATTTCTCTAAGCCAGCTTTAAAGTTACATGGTAAACAAAGACGAAAATACACAGCATTTTTATGCAGTTGAACAGTTCAAAGTTATTTTCACATGTGCATAAATATGGTCTTTTAAACTGCATGAAGAATCCTGATCTTCTGTTTCCTAGACTGTTACAAAGTCATTTTTATTATTCACAATACATATATATGAAAATGGGTCCAGTAGGCTGCTCAATCCAAGTAGTACTTTTTACACATACTTTTCTCTAAAAGATAAGCCCTCTCCATTTTAAAGGCAAGATCGCCTTTCAGGAATAATGCATGAGTACCGAAGATGGCAATTAGTCCTAAGACTTAGACCAGTTCAGATGTATTGTTCTTCCAAATTTCTGCAAGTTCAAGATGATGGTCAGTTTTTGCTTACTAATAATATGATTCTACTTGGGACTTTCTGTTTAGTTTTATGCATAACTCAGTACGGGAGTAAAAAATATGGAAACACTAAATTTAAAAGAGTATTTGCTAAGAACTGGCGCACAGCGTAGTATAGAGAGGATGCACTTCTGTATCTTTGAATTGCTCTGAAAGCAAGAAAGGAGAGCTCTGGGTCCTCCAGCTGAGATGAAATACTAAAATGCTCAGAAAACTACTTCCCATCAATGATAGGTTAAGATGCAGAGATGTTTCTAATGTCATGCAGAGTTCAGCAGTAAAAGGCAGTTCACACAGATACGAAACAAGCAAAAAAGCCCTCAAAGGTAGCAGAATTTTCAAGCAGGCAACAGCCAGATCTTACTTTTTTTTCTCTGTTTTTCTGTTTCTGAATGAGACCATGTTTTTGAGTGACTTCTCATGAAATAAGTCATGCTCACTTCAAGTTATGCTGTAGGTATAGTTTTCTTAAGTGCTTTCATAGTTCAAGGGGTTCTCCACTGGGTTAACTTCACGCACAGAAGTAATCCTCTTTTACATGTGCATAAAATTACTCAATATGTGAACGCTGACAGGATAGTGCCTAAATTAGTAGAAGGCTTCTTATAACAAACTTGACTTTGATTTCTCTCTGCTGTTCTAACATGCATTTTGTTGCAGAACAAACTATTACATTTAGAAATCATGCTTAAAGCATTTTTCTGGAACAATATACATTTTATAAAACAAAAATGAGGCATAGTTTGGTAGTTTATTCTAATTATCTGAAAAGTCAGCATTCCAGGGGGTTTAGAAAACAGTGAAGGATGAAACTTTTCTGTTGTTAAGATGAATTTGAATATACATACATACACACAATTGTTTACCAGAGAAAGCTTATTGAGACAGAGCAGATACAAGAAACATATTCTGGAAAAACAAGGTGTTCAAGATACAACCTGCATCCCAGTACAGCACACCTATTGAGAAGAAAAGAGATCTTTACATGAACTCAGCTCAAGTAACAAAAGCAACATCCACCTCTACATTACCTCTAACACATTTCTGTAACCCCCCATGAAGTCATAATTCCTTTCTGGTGTGAACTGCAAATCTCTACTTAATACACCAGGAGAATGTTCTGAGGACCCTCCCTCCCACACCTGACATTTGGGCTACAGTTCAATCTCAAACCTCCTCCCACTTCTCCTGTCTGTACATGAGCAAGGAATGATTTTACTTCCCCTCACATACATTGCTTTCCTAAGTCTATCTTACACCAGCTAAGACATTACACACAAAGTCTTCTTATACCATATTCATAATACACCAGATAATAAATGGAATTCAGAATATCTGTTCATGCAATACCTGAGCCATGCCAGAGGCTTATACCTGCCTATCTCTCCATAAGTATCTAGGAGCTCCCATAGACCTAGAGGTAACAACTGCAGATCCCTAAGTGCTATCTCAGTTTTTATCTGCGGTCCTGAAGGACTCTGTTACCCTAGATATTAACGGATCAGATGGACACATACATATGACTCCTGTCTACAGTGCTGTTGGAGGTGGGCATGGTTGGTTGTTTTTCTGTTCTTTTCTTTATTCCTTTGGAGGCTGCTGCTAATTGACTTGCATGACAGAAACTTCCATACAGGTCCCAGAGCTGGAGAATTATCCAGGATATATGGCCAGATTAGCTCTATTTGTGAATTCTGAAAACATTCTCATATGTATTTTTTTAATCTTTTTACATGTAAAAACTTAGAATAAGAATAGCTTTATTTATAAACCATAATAGTATTTTTAAAAATTTCTTTACCCAAACAAGTTCTATTCACATTCTTATCTCTTACTTACCTCAAATGTAATCTGGAAGAGAAGAAATACTGAAATTTTGCAAGATGTATTAACTAAAAATAAGTGCACTCAAGGTATGACATGTCCTGCCTAAAAGGCAAGAAAATGTAAAACCAGACAGGGTATGCTATACATCACATTATGTTGTTGCCATTTGCTGTAGTATACACATCACCATCAGACGCAAGGAAATGTAAATTGGAACAAAGATTGCCTCTGGCCTGAGAGCTCTCAATGTTATACATAACCCCTTAAATCACTGGAAGCATTAGAGGCTCAGGTCCATGCATTTTGTTGTTTAGATACTTCTACACAGATAATATCATGTTCATTAAATTAAAAGCACTTGATAAGGATTAAGCACTAAGTATTGGAACATCCTGGTTAAGGCTTCTGTGATCTTTCCAAGTGGTACTCCCAATACTTCTCCTGGATCTAGAATAATTTCCTTGGTCTGCTTCCTATAAGAATATGGGGAGTTTTCAGCTGAAAAAATGTTGCTGTTACTACAGTGAATTGATCTTTTCACTGGACAGCAGAATTTGAGCTGGAGTCTTTTTTTCACCTAAGTACCTATTCAGCAAGCAGATGAGGTAAGCCTCATTTCTTCCACATCACTTCAAAAGGATGTCAGCACCTAAAGCAATCACGCTGCCAGTGTGTAATCAGTGCCTCAGCATCTTAAAGTAGGTTAAGAATCACTGTAATAAGCCAAGGGCAAGGTATGACAAATATCCCTAGAAAATGTTCATATCTATATCCCATATTCACAAAGGTGCTGAAATGACATGCTCTGAAGAGCAAAAGAGACAACATGATAGCAATGTCCTGTACCCATTTTAGATATCCAACGGATGGAGCTCATGTGAACAAGCTGAATGTTAAGGACACAATGCGAGAGTGCTGGATGCATGTTTGGTGGTTGAGCCAGGTCAGCACCAGCATGTGGCATCCCTGCTTTCCCACATATCCCCACGCCTGAGGCTGCAGACACACTGAACTGGTGGCACAGCAGCTCACACTGCAGCATCCAAGCCACACAGCCCTGTGCTCAGCAGACTCGTAGCAAATGAGATTAAATCCAGTATCCTATAACATACTGTATTGTGAGTGCAGCACTCCAGACCTGACTTGAGTGTCATTCATCCATCTCTCTTCTAGAGAGGTCAGAGGAGGGCAGGGAGATCTAGTGCCTGTTGATAATCAACTCCTGGCTGCATGCCTTTATGCAGCACAATCAAAGGAGCTTATCAGAAAGTCTAACAACGGTTCAAATGGCTATGATTCCAGATAGAGCCAAGAACCACACACACAAATACCTATAAAGACATGAGAGCATCATCAGCACGTACATATCAACATCCTAAAAGGGTTTTGAAAAACAACACCTCCATGTGCTTAAGGCTGCTTCAAGCACATTATTTAGGAAATATCAGAGGATGTCAGCCAGCTGGCTGACAGTTAGATCATAAAATACATTAATACCGGATAGTCAGAACACACTGCAGTTAGAATAGAACTGGTTATATCTAAAAATGATGAAAATTAGCAGGACTTGAGATGAGATGAAATAGATACATAAGGGCAAAACAGAAAAAAAAGACTAAACCTAAAATGACAAGCATAGGTTTTTGTTCACCTTTATGCACTTAAATATAGTAAATCAATTACAGTTATACTCACTTTGAGATTGAAGTAACATAATGTGGCCTTAATGCAACTGTAAGTCTCAAACTTTTATATCATCATGTTTAATCCCTCAAGAACTGAACACTGATTTTCTCACTCAGGAAAATGATTTTGAAGGTAATTTGGCTTTCCTAGTTTGACCACACACATGCATCAGGCAATGGTGTGTGTTAGAAATCCCTGACAGCTTTTCTTTGCAAGGATGCCCCTGGTGATGTCTAATGCTGTTTTTTATCAAATGTCCATTTCTCAGCATGATTTAGAGAGATATGAGGAAGTATTCACATCCCCATATGAACACCCTAATACACTCAGTCTATGAATGACAAAGAACACCATAGACTGGATTTTTGGCAAGAGGGGAGGATGTTTTTGAGACTGAGTCCTTGTTCATTATCCACCAACTGAATCCACCTTCTGTAAGCTAGATTACTGAACACTGCCCCTTAACAGTCATGTTACTTCAACATATGTTCAAAAGAAGGAATTGTATGTGCCCACATCAAAATCTTCTTTGATGCAGTTCTCTGTCAACTCTGCCTACATACAGGCTGCTGCTGCTGCACAACCGTAGCATTTGGAGCTTCTAGTGTAAGATACCATCCAGCTAACATACCTGCATTTTTTTTTCATTATGCAGAACATCATCAATGCTATATTAACTTTCAAAGATCATAAATGGGCTCCTTGACACTGGAGCCACAAAAAATTATCCTAGCCATTACTAGGTGCAGGTACACATCAGAAATTTGTTAAAAAGGATGACAACCATTTGAAAGAGTCTGTTTCTATACTTGCTAAGTTGCAGCAGAGCTGCAAAATACCCTTGAGCACAGGCAAATAAAACTATTACAACCTGCTTCAATGCAGCTCTGTAAGAACTACCTACCTCTTTGCCTACTTCAGCCAGCCGGATTTTTGTCTTATCCAGCACAACTAGCCAATATATGCTGCACTTAACCTCATTCTCTGCCTCCTACCCACACAGCTAAATACAGAGGCCTTGGTTACAGCTGCTGCTGCTGCTGCCACCTCTACATTCATGTGGAGGATCAAGGTGGATGAGACCACAGCCTTTCTCAGAAGCAAGAGTGGCCTTTTGCATCCTCCTCAGTAGCATCAGAAGCAGAAAATCTAGTTTCTAAGCTCTCAGCCGGCCATTTGTCCCAGATACTTGTTTTGAGACAGCTTTTGTTTTTGTTTGGTCTTCATTCTTGATCTGCAATCAGCCCAGAAAGGTCAAAGTCAGATGGAAGAGAAAGCAGAACAACCATGTGCCTGCAGCCCATCAGGTAAGCAAGGGCACACTGAGTGCCCTGAGTGCTGCTTGTGGAGAAGGTCAAAAGAAGGCAATGGCCTTTCCACCCATTCTCTGCCATTCCATGCCTTTGTATTTTCTCCAAACAGCTGCCCTTTTGTGCATGTATTAATGCTATCGACATTCAGCAAGCGTCTGGCACAGGAGACTTAAGTACAAAGTTACTCAAGTGCGCAATGCCTGCAGCCCCAGCAGATTCAATGACGGTATTCAGGCATTTAAGATATTAATGTGACTATTTGTTCGATGAAAACTAAACAGAGATTGGTTTGAAATTTGATGCAGCAGTGCCTCAGCATGTATCTGTCAGATTTAGAGAAAAATTAAAACAGCAGGAGTCAGTTAAATAGTGCCAAAACCTTCACACTCCCAAATAAATAAATTTTAAATGCCTCTTTGCTCACAACACATATGCTTAAAATGTATATAGATTTCCATTATCTTTGTAAAGCCTTAAAACATATTTTCTCTTTACCATGCAAAATTCACTTCTTACAACAGCAGTTTGTTTTGTTAGTGTGATGTGATGCAATCTCATAGCAGAAAGAATACCTTGTCAAGGCTAACATGCTCGTGATCACCTCATTCATAAACTGAAAGGAACATTCTGGTGAAGATCAAGATTCAGACCAGCACAAGGCTACTCCAGCTGTACAGATAATTACATGCTGTGCAAAATTTGCACACAGTAGCTGTCAGAGGAATTACACGAGCAGGAATCCACATGGGCAGACATTTCTGTTAGGGCTTTCATTACTTGAGCATTCTTTCTACAGAGTGAGTTCTTACTGCAACACTTCAGGCATAACTAAGGAAATGCTGTTACCTCTTACTCTATTAAATTCTTCTCCAACCTGCTATTATCATGACATTATTATTTTATGCTCCTGTAATACATTTTTCAATTCCAAAACACTTGAGAATATTAACACAAACTCTGCACGAGGAAAAAACACATATCCCCAACATCTTTTGGGGCAAATCAAGAAATTAACACCACCAAAAGCTGGCAAATTCAAGAAGAAAGAGTACAATTCTGCAAAGAAGTAAGAACAACTGACTTGCTGGTTTACAACTGCATTAAGATTAATGCAAGTTTTGCAAACAATAAGAAGAAGTCCTAGTCACACAAAAGTCTGTGAACTCCACTGGGAACACAGTTTATCAGCAGTGGTAAACTGTCTGTTTTCTTCATTGCATCAGGCCAATGGCATCCCCCAATCTGCAGCACTGGTTGAGTAGTGATCCAAACTCATCACCTTCATGTCCTTTTGCAGCACTAAGCTATGCAAGTTTTTAAGCTCTGACATGCAACTATATCAATACCTCAGCACTGCTTACGTTAGTCGATCTGAGCTGGTGTCCTCATTATCAGGCATTACTTCAGTCTTGCAAATTGCTCCAGCCTGCTACAAGAGCCATCTGGAGGCTTGTTTGTAAATTACACGCCTCTTCATGTGACAGCACATCAAGGAATAAACAAGCAATCATTCTTTGCTGGACTACTTTTGAATCGTTTGAATTGCACTTAGTATTGTGATAAATAATAACACCAGAACAATCCAACTACCTAACAATAGTCTTTGAATATTTTAAGCAATTAGTCTTTCTAATTGTAGTAATGAAACCTTTTCACAGGTACATCAGAGATTCTGCTCTTCTGGGACAGAAGAAAGGCTTTCTATTATGGTATCTGGGTTTTTAAGTCACTATTTGTTTAGAGGTTCTGTAAAATTGCATTTTGTAACTGTAACCTTTTTATAGTTTACAACACAGATCATGCAGATTACAGCACAGTTTACTAATATTGATTGCTACATGCAAGGGGAAGGACTAAAATTAGGATGCTTTCTGTAGCTCCAGTATTAGAGACCTACGAAGAGAACTGTATTAACTGAGATTTTAAAATCTCACTAACAACAGGCACTGAACTGAATTAAGATCTACCACAGCACCTAGAAAGCACACTCTATTCTGGTTTGAAAAACAGAGCTCTCATTCTGAAAGCTTAGCTCCATGCCATGCAGGATCTTCTTGAATGCGTATGTTGCTTCATCCACGATCCAAATAAGCCAGCATCCCTTTTGCAAGAGTACTCTCACAACTATCAGGTACAGGAGCACATCCTCCCTTCCCCTGCCATTTGAGACCTCTGCTACATCAGCTGCTGACTCTTCTGTGCCTTCTCTCAGAGGGCAAGGTTCTTTCTCCGTTCTTCGCAGTCCTTCCTTCCTGTAGTTGCCTGCAAATTTTTCATTAGACCTGAAAATATGACACTTTCTGAACTTCGTAAAATACCTTTTAGCAAAAAAAAAAAAAAACAGTTATGCTGAGTTTACAGGAAGCAGATGCTAATTTGCAGCTATTTTCAGCAGTAAACTACATTTCCTTTTATTCTTTCAGGGTCTTGCATTGAAGAGAGATCTGTGAGACAACACATGCTGGCCTGGTCAGCTACTGCACTGCAAAACCATGAAAACAATTTATTCTCACTTACGTATCATCGTGATCACAGCTCACTGCTGTATCATTACAAGCATAAATTCAAGAAGCATCAGTTCAAACCTGCTAGTAGTAGCTCTATCATCTGTCAAGTGGCCTTCAAGAGAGCCCCAGAGGTATTTTTCATGATGAATCTTGCAAAAAAAAAGCATTTTACAGTCATTTCAAAGAAAGTCTTGAACAGTATGTCCAGGAGGTCACTGAATTTCCAGACACAGAGAGAATACTATTGCCTTGAAAAATGCATCGTTACCATCTGCAGTCATAACTTCCTCCTTTTCTTGAGCCAATGCTATTTTAGACATTCAAACCCCTACTTACTCTCAGCTGCATTTCCCTAGCTTATGCTGCTTATGCCCTTTAACATCTGCTTTGGAAGTGTGTGAAGATAACTCATATGAAAGCACTCTTAGAGGAAAATTTAAAGGAAAAGGAGCCTAGGTGGGAGGCAGTGAGGAAGTTCTTATGCTGTAAAGTCACCTCCAGCTCAGGAAGCCCCCTAACTTCAAAGGTACACATCTCACCTCAAAGACTGGGGGAGGGATATTTGTAACTGGCTTCCAGCTCCTGTTAAGTGCATGCTCGCCGGTCTTGGGAGTGGGCTTCTTTATGTTCAGTACAGAGGTCGATTCAGACTCTCATTGATATGACCACAATTACAGGAATGGATGTCAGACTGCTTCCAAATTCCAGGATAGATGCTGGGACACTTTGCAAGGAAATTAAGGGTAGGGTGTGAACAAGGGGAATGGAAACAGATAGGTCCTGACTTAGTCCAGTAAGACAGTGGGCACTGTAAAAGGGTGGGGAAGCTATTGGGATGTCAGTATGAGAAAACTGGGACAGCAAAGTCTGTTGCCTGACTGACAAATATTTTGTTTGTTGTCAAGTCACAGACACTCAACTTGAGCAATATACAAAATCAGTGTGGCCTTGGTTTTCTCTATGATTACATATACATTTTCAGCTGCATTTTGCATTAAAATTCTATGGTGAATGAGTAGTTACAAAGGAAGCACACAGATGGAAGAAAATCTCTTTGATGAGCAGTCAACAGGGTGCCTGGAGATTCAAGCTTTAGAAAATGTGAGATTTCAAACAATGCTGCAAAACTTCTTTCCTTGTTTTTTAATTTCATGATTACATGAAAGTATGATTCTATTTGCCATTTCATTCAATTTTCACACAGTTTGATGAGAAAAGATAAAGAAACCAAATACAATGGCTTGGTCCATCATCGCTGTATAAATACATAAAGTACATAATCTTTCCCATTTCAGCATTATACCACTGAAAATACAGTTATTTAAAAAGTAAGTCTCTCTGGTTGTTTTGGTCATCTTTTTTGAAGAGGAAACTATGCAAACTGAAAAAAAACAGAAATGACATTATTCCTGTGGGGTTTTCAAATGGCAGTATAAGAGTGATTGTAACATGCAAGTTAGATATGATGGATTGTTCTGACCAGGAATATCCACACAAATGGGGACCCTCACAAAGTCTTTCATTGCAAGAAGACTACTCTTGGGCAGACAGCTAAGGATAGGTTGCTGAGTCTTCCTTATTTGATAATAAAGTGTCAAAATACTTGGAAATATTGTCTCTCAAAAACAAAGGAAAAAAATAACACAAGGACAAAGGCAGGTTTCCTTTTTCTGCCCAATGAAAACAGATGAAACTATTGCTACTAATAAAAATATTCTTCTCTTTGAGAATGCATGAGCTGAATAGGAAGACACTTTGTGTCCTTATTTTGCAACATATTGTCATAATGTACAAAATATTATCATCAAGAGACAGGATAACTTAACCTTCTAAGAAGGTAAAATGGCAAAAGCTGACTCATGCATTTACAGATGGATCTTTGTGTTTGTAGTGGAAAACCTGATGAGTAAAATCTAGCCCTTACATTTTCTGAGTCACTGAAGTAATCATCAGTAAGTACTAAGTTCCAAAAACATCACCAATTGGACTGTGAAGATGAGACACACCATATAGTGTGAGTACTGTCAAAGCACGACAAAGAAACTACTGTGATTATAACTATTACAAATAGGGAGTAATCCTAAAAATGTATTCTCCACATCAATATGAGACTTTCTGAGGTGCAAGAATAGACTTGTCTCCCTCTGCTCCATTAATATATAAGTATTCTTCTAAATAATTTTAATTTTCTTTTAAAAATAGCCGCTTTTTCCTGTAGCTTTTTATTTTAATTTAATTTAATTTTTATTATTTCTTTGTGGAACACTTGTGCTACTCAAAATTATACTTTATGGTTGATATTTTCATACATGTTAAAGGGCTGAATGTTCAAGAATCATGTTTTTTAATGTTACCAGTAACACGAAAGCATATTAAAAAAACCACTAAAGCATAATAAAAAAAAAAAAAAAATAGTTACTACTTAAAGGTTTAGAAAAGGAAAACATTTAGGGCTGTTCAAAAACTCGATTACACATACTTTTTCATTGGAAGAAAGTGCTCAACCAGGCGACTTACCAGCCAGGGGAGAAGAGTTGTCAATAGTGTCAATGATGCAATGGAACTTTTCCACTTTAATTCAAAGGAAGGTCAACTAAGCAATTTTTTGCTGAACTGGAGAGCTGAATATACACTAATTTTGGATTGAACCTGATATCTTTATGCCACCTAGCAGAAAATCTATCTCCAAAGCTGTCTTCTGTTTCTTAATAGACCCACAGCAGAACAAAAGCCTCAAAGTTGACCAGGACAACACAGATACCACTATTATGTGCTTTCTGTTAATCTCTTTCATTTATTCTCTTTCTGATAAGGCCTTTTTCACCATTTTTCAAAGTGTTCACAGTGCAATTTCCATTATTTTTAGTTTGCATTCTTCCTTCAAAACACATGCCTTTTAGCAGCAATGAGCACTTCTACAGCATGAGAGATGCCACAAGTCTCTCTATTCTGTAGTACCTTTCCCAAGATAACCCATTATAGACTAGAAAACACTGCAATTTTACTGAAACAAGACTGGCAATACACAGAGAAGAATGTCAGCTTTTAAAGTCTGTATACCTCAATGGACCATGCCTTTACTTTAAAAAACAAAAAAGATAAAGAAAAAAAAATTCAATATCAAAAACACTAGCTTTTTCTTAAAGTCATTCCCAAATCAGTTCAAATGATCATTTACCAATGATGTGTGCATCACAGAGATTAGACTTCTCATTATCAGTTGTTCATGCTGTGTTCTGACAGTATACAATGTGGCATCTCTTGCTCTTTGGAAAAAACAGATTCCAGTTTGATTCCTAGCAGGGGTGCCAATCTCATTTTCACTGGGGGCCACATCAGCCTCACAGTTGCCTTCAAAGGGCCAAATGTAATTTTAGGACTGTACAAATGTAACTACTCCTACATTTATACAGTATGGAGTTTGGATTTTCAGACTACAGCAGTTCCTCTGCTTTTCATTCCTTTGGGAAGTAGGCTCAACGACACCAACACTCCAAGGACTGTAGACTTCTTCCAGAAATCACCTTTCACATTCTTGAACTTCAGCCATTCACACACTTTTGCCCTTTCTTTTCTTAATATGTTTATCCTTAAATGCATTAGTTATAAAGCCTATGAAAAAATGGGCTTTTAAACTAATTTCCTGTAAACAAATGGGTAATCAGCTCTGTTCAGAAAGAAAATACCTACATCTATTTTCCTACTTACTAAACACTAGGTAAGTTAATTAAGCTTTCACATGTTATTACATGTCTTCTGCTAAAAGAAGCTATGAAGTTTCTTATATCTCATTAAATATATAATTCTAATTTTGATTTGGAATGTAGGGTTTTTAAATGACCAGTAATGGCCAACGGCCCAGTTTTAATGGGCTTTATTAGCAAGGCTACAGGAAAAAAAAAAAAAAAAGGCAAGGAAGAGTAATTGCCATAAACTATAAGCTCATTTCTTTCTCAGAGACATTTTGGTTCAGGGATCTTCAATATTTTTTTGTTTTGGAGAAAACTATTTAGAGGCAAGTCAGTCCTCCTCTGTAGACCTCTAAATGTTGGCCAAACTCTTATTACTAACCTATAAAGAGCTGGTTGACCACATGATTCTAGCTCTTTTCCTTGTTATAGATGTAAACCTCAAAACAAGAAGGTGGAGGCATTTAATTGGAAAGCTATACAGTAAGATTTATAGTTTTTAGAAAATGCCAAAGTAATACATGACTTAAGTATGCCAAGAATATACTAAGTACTAGTCTACATTGTTCTCTCCGAATAGTTGTCACAGTTGCACACTGCTGTTGTGAGACTGCAAAAAAAAAGATGATGATGCATAAAATAATATGATTCACAGAGTTACCAAAGTTTGCTTAGAAGTATGTTGCAGTCCATATGAAGAGATAACTAATATTAGACACGATAAATCTAAGTCAAAGCACCACATTTCTTTCTTTCCAGAAATCTTCATTATTACTACCTCAATGTGATTCTTGTCTTAGGCACATTCCATTATAATGTGGAAAGAGGCTAAATTTACAAACGACATATTCCCACTTTAATTATAGGGCAATGAACCAAGAAGTTCTATGATAAATTAATTAATAACTATGTGAATTATTTTGTCTCATATAAAGACT
Organism: Nesoenas mayeri; assembly: GCF_963082525.1. NCBI lineage: Eukaryota > Metazoa > Chordata > Aves > Columbiformes > Columbidae > Nesoenas > Nesoenas mayeri. Next base: position 31,231,048 of record NC_137542.1, on the reverse strand, counting down.
TTGTGACAAATATAATAAATCATATTTAACTGTCTCTGGGTGAAATTTCACTTTGGGCTTGATACCGCTTCAGACTGTGACATAAAACAATGAGGAAATATATTATTTTTCCTTCCCATAAGCTTTAAAATGTATCAGAAATTTCATAAATTTTAGTAATGCTTGCAAATTTGCTCTATAGCTACTTCTCCTGCAATGACACATTTGTATCAAAAGTAGCTGTGGTTTGGCATCTGTTTGTATGATCAATTAATGCTATCCACTCAATTATCCTACTAAATCTTGTTCTAGAAAAATGGTTTCTTAACAAATCCAGCATGCATGCACTTGTTTCTCCAACACATATTGAAAACCTATCATGATCAGCAAGCAAATAAAGTCATATTTCATAATGAAGATTACATTAGAAACCTATATTTCATTGATTTAATTTACATCTATTAAATATTACTTGTTCAGTGCAAAGGAAAATTTAGGGTATCTCAAATAATAAAACAACAATGTGGTACTCACTCTAAAATATATTTTAAATGTCTTAAGTTATCATTACCTTTTCTATCTCTTGGCATGCTTTCATCTAACTTTTATCCTTCTAGAAACAAGCACCTAAAGACAGAGGCAGACCTTGAAGAAATTACTAAAATTAATAATTAGATATAGCCAGAGATTAAATACCCATTGAAGTATCTGTGTTGTCTATAGATTCACTGCCCAATACTGAATTGATCCAGCGATCCCAACATTGAAGTAGTATTTAAAAAGTAGGCTAAAGACAGCCAAAGTTTCCAGATATTTGTAGATAACTCCAGTAAATTCCAGCAACATTTTTTTCCTATCTGCCAATGCAACACAGCAGTAAAAAACCCTAACACAAAGACAAAAGTACATCATTAGTCATCAGAAAAATCTTATTTTACAGTCACTATTACAATATTTTTTTAAATAAAATATTAGCAGAAAAATATTTACAAACACAAGTACCATGTCACTGATAAAAATTCTAAGAGTCTCAGTAGTCTGTCATTCACACAGGTTTTCTCTATTATTGAGCCCATCACAGCTCCTGGATTTATCACATCAGATCCTAAATACTCAGGGCTGGCAGATCAAGCCCATCCATAGACTTGTCTGCTGAAGGCTGCATTGTGTTGCAGTCTGTAAGAACAAACCAGAAACTTCTCTACAACTGGTCTCACATAGTGAGCTAAAGAAACCTGATGAGAAACTCCTAAGTTCTCTCTCCTTGATCCTTTTGGGATGGTTGCCCAGCGTCTTCATTGTTTGTCCTTCCTTTGGCTCAATATAGACAAACCACAGTTCTCTAAGCATTTGAGAGAACATGTTTTCATGCACGTATTGGCATGGAAAAAATCTTTCATCTCATAATCACATCGGTAAAAAACACCCCAAAATTGAGAGCATCTGAGATGGGATTTCTTTTCCCTGGTTGATTTTTCTAGTCATGCTGGTACGGTTTCTCATCTTCTTGAAGAGGCGAAGTTTGATCTTTTTCCTGCCACTCTCATTTCCCACCCATCTGCTCCTCCAGCTCTGGGAATGGTGTCCTTCACTTATTTATACAAAGAGAAATGTACCACTTACTCTCAAACCCTCCTGTCTCACTCCTCTGCAGTGCCACATGTCTTTCTGGTTCCTAAAGATGGAATACCACAGCCAGAAAGCCTCAGTGAAAGCAAAGCAGATTACCAGCTCAGGAGAGGTGGTAACAGCCTAGGGGTAGGAAGTGAAAGCATATTTTGGACTATATTTTGCCCCACAGAAACATGTTCCTCTGACACGAGAAACTGTGGAGGAAGAAGAGCCTCCCCTCCCTGCTTCCAATATCCAGTTACTTTATGGGCACTCCTAGACATGCAACCAGTCTCTGTAAATTCAAACATCAAGAAACCCATCCCACAGGAGGGCACAGATTTGCAAGTCTACATGTCTCAATCACGCTGCTCACCAATCAGCCCCTAGAACAACACAGTTTGTAGCCTACTCTTCAAAGGCAAGAAAAAATCTGGTAAGATTACCCTGCAACAAACATCATGCTATATACAGTGCAGCAGTTCATAAGCTTAGTGGCAGTGTTGCATACATCCATGCAGCAAGGGCAGAGCAGAGCCTGGAGAACACAAGCATTTGTCTCTTGTAAACCTGACATCCAAGTATGCATCAATGATGTGCTTAACATGTTTTGCAGACAACAACAAGTTGGGTGGGAGTGTAGATCTGCTGGAGGGTAGGAAGGTGCTACAGAGGGATCTGGACCAGCAAGATCAATGGGCTGAGGCCAATTGTATGACGTTCAACAAGGCCAAGTGCTGGGTCCTGCACTTGGGTCACAACAACCGCAGACAGCACTACAGGCTGGAGGAAGAGTGGCTGGAAAGCTGCCTGGCGTAGAGGAATCTGGGGGTGTTGATTGACAGCCGGCTGAACATGAGCCAGCAGTGTGCCCAGGTGGCCAAAAAGGCCAACAGCATCCTGGTTTGTACCAGAAATAGTGTGGCCAGCAGGACTAGGGAAGTGATTGTCCCCCTGTACTTGGCTGGTGAGGCCCCACCTCAAACCCTTTGTTGAGTTTTGAGCCCCTCACTACAAGAGAGACATTGAGGTGTTGGAGAGAGTTCAGAGAAGGGCAACGAAGCTGATTGAGGTGCTTGGAGCCTAAGTTTGATGAGGAGCAGTCGAGGCAACTGGGGCTGTTTAGCCTGGAGAAAAGGAGGTGAGGGGATTTGACTTGATGGTTTTTCAAGGTCCCTTCCAATCCCTAACATTCTGTGATTCTGTGATTCTGCGTGACTTTTGAACTTGCAGCCTCATCCTAAGCTTCACAGACAGTAGTAGGCAACTAACTGCCACTCAAAAGTGAGAAGAGCAAATATGAAATAGCATTTTTAAATAATTTCATTTTTTGTTTAATGTTATTTTAAAAGACATTTTGTTTTATTATCTCAGTTGCTACTCACCATCAACAACTGGGTTTTGATTTAATCCATCACTTCTGAACAGCCAAAATCAAAGCTCTCCTAACTTAACATAAAATCACTCCACAATTGAGTTATCACAAAGGGACTTAGCTCACTAACATCAAAGTCAATGAAAGTTTTGCCCTCAAAGCCATTGGATGCATATATAATTATACACTAGTAACAGTGTATTTACCATTACATAAGGGATTCTTTCAGTAGGGAGAATTTCTTGCTTTGCAAATTGTAAGCCTAAAAATTCAGTATACACAGACCAGAGGATAGACTAAATGCAGCTGCAAAATATGTTAGAAGATATTTCATCTTGGGCAACAAAAAAAATACCAGTAGCAATGAGATCAAAGAAAGCCTAAATACATGTCATCCTTCATATGACATTATGTCTACAGAGTGGTGTCAAAATGTAGAGCTTTTTGACAGAGTATTTTTTTCACGTACTATACATACTTTTGTGGTATACCTACATATCTCAGAAAAGACAGCTGGTCTATTTCATAGAGGTCTCTCAGCACTCTTGAAAGAGTATTGTTCTTTACTATTTTGCATTTACAATCAATCCCAGAGACAGACATATGTGTCTAACACACAAGCATGCTGCAACTTACTCCTTCCACATGCCCAAACAAAAGAGAATTGCATTTCCAATAGAGACAAAGCCATCTTCAGAACACCATATTGCACAGCATTTCCTAAAGCTCTTTAAAGGACTTCGGATCTACAGGAAGATGTAATCAACCCAATCGTAAAGCAAACTCTACAGTTCATGGGTCTCTCATACTTTATACCAAGCTCCAGCAGGAGATGTTATGACTGTTTTCTCCAGTAGAATCATCTTACCTTGGAAGACAAGGAGAGGGGAAGGGCAGCCTTCCTTGGACAAGATAAACATGCACCTCTTAAGCTCAGTAAAGCTTTAGATAATTACAAAGTTTTAAAGTGTACAGCTGCCTGTTTACAGTTTGAATATGTTTTAAGATTATTAAAAAGCAAGTTCCCTTGTAGCCGGCCAACATTTTTGCAGTTGCAAAAAGTAACAAACACACAAAACAGAGTAAATGAAACTGATCCATAGGCAGCTATAAATAGATTTATCTATGTGTGTATAACTGTGTTTGAGATATTTAGACTCCAGCCTGAAAACAATACATTTGTCTTTAAACCTCCAAAGATGATTCATTTTGGAATGAGAACACTGGAAAAGATCAGCTTAAACCTATGTTGTGCAAGAACATTAACTCTAGCCATTAGAAATGTTCATGGACTTGGGAGCTTTCAGAAATCCTTTCACTAGATTTAGTGTTTCCAGACGCATAGATCTTCTCATGACGTTTTTTTACAGTTTCCTCTTCCACTAAGACTACGAATTTCTACATCACTGAAGGTACATGGGGCTTTATAAAACACAGGAGAACACAGGCTCCACTCCAAAGAGTTAACATTTAACAAAACAAAATTGAACACAGGATTATAGCATCTACCTTATGTGTGTTTGATCGTACTAAATAAACGCATTCACACAAACTGAAAAAAAAATAAATTAGAAAAAGCAGTGGTTTATCTCACTGCTTTTTCAGTTTCCACACCACCCACACAACAACAGAAGAAATCTGCAGCGCACAGAGCTGACCTAAAGTCTATCTCAGTAGCAAACACAGGACTGGACCACCACCCCTGAAGGAGGGAAGCACAGTTTAGCAGCTTGTGTGCACACTATCCATTCTTTCTGTGACAACAGTTTATAGGCATAAGGATTTGCAGCAAGAAGGTCCCGATGCACTGGCAATTTCTTACTTCAGCAGCAGTAGTTTGTAGCACTGGAACATGTTAAAATCTGCAGTCGCTGCATGTAAAGTGGCCTGGTTTCTGCTTAACAGTCACCCCAGGATTTGGTGCCTTTAAGGCACATTTTGTGTTTTCTAACCAGTTATGGTTATCTTTCAGCTGCAGACTGGAACTTTATAAACTCACAGTTGGAAGGTCTAAAAGCAAATGAGTCAATGGAAAAACTGTGAGTTATCACAAGCAGTAAAATGGACGGACAAGGCATACAAAGGCCAAACTCAAAATGACAACTTCGAATACAGCTTAGGTACTAGTGGCAATGTCCACAAGGACAATAAGATCTGGGAATTCTACAAAATCATTCGACTGAGCATTTAACTTCTTTCATCTTTGGGAGGAAAACTAATCTCAAACAAAAGTAACAGGCTTCAGGACCTCTCCTAAAGTTTGACTACGGCATTTGAACATTTGCAAAGCCGTACTTAGTTGTTGCTTTGGCCTTTTGCAGTTCTTGAATGTAAAATCCCATGTGACCAGAAGTGGTGCTATGCTAATTTATAGCCTTTTATTTGTTTCTTAACCTCTCCCAAAGTCAAGATACAAAGACAGAAGTTTATTGCCTCACTCCTCCAGTGAGGAGGAAGCAGGCAAGACTGATTAAAAAGGGCTAATATTTGTAGTATATTCTTACTGAGATTTATTATTCATATTCTGGTAGTATCAAGAAATACCAGCCAGAACCAGAGGTCTTCTTGCTAGACCTTTAGGTTAAAACTACAAGGGCAGCAAAATCCACATGTCTATCTCAAATCCACTGGATCAGTAGTACTGGCACTCACAAAGCCCCTACTCAGCTGCTTTCTCCTGCTTAACTGAATCCCCCATCTAGAGCGTCAATCTCACTTCACTTCTGACATCCGCAATATACACATTTTAAATGGTGCATGGTTTCCTTCACTGCCGTGGGTAATCCATGGTTACACAAGAAGAAAGAACATCCTGTCTCCTCTTCTTCTTGAAAGAAAAGAGACCATCTGATTTGTCACAGACACATGGATTTGCATCCATGAATCCCAAACAGAAGACATTGCCTCTCTCTGTCCTGTGCTTAAACCCTTCCAGGCACATCCTCCTAACAGATTCAAGCAGCAGATTGAATCTATGTGTTGATGTCCATAAAGCTCATTGCTTAGGCTATGAATTTTACCTATATATGATATAAAAGTGACATAAAAGAAACTGGTCAGTATGTATCTGTGAGCTGTATATTACAACAACTATACTCCACTTGCACACCTAGCCTAAAAATTTGAATTAACACATTTTGGCTTACAGAATTTAATATCTATTCAGGGATATTGCAGATCTTCATAACTACACATATTAAGCAAGGCATTTATCTCCCCACCCCTCCTCTTATTTTTTAAGTGGTGATTCTTTTCTGAACTTATGTTGTCTCTCTCTCTCTCTGTATTAGAGGTGTCAGTTCATTGTTCAGTAGTATTTTAAAAAAATAAAATAAAACATTACTTCCTAATTTCTAGTTAAGAACAGCACAAAAACATTGTCAATGTACAATTTCGTTATTAATACTGTGTGCAGTTCAAACAAAAGGGAACATTTGAACAACAACTTCAAAAATGTCATCAAAGATGAACAAAGACAAATAATTGCTTCTGTACAAGAAGAAAGCAAAAATCTCATGGGGATGAGAGGCCAGTAAAATCAGGAGTTACCATAAAAAAGGTGAATATTCCCATTCCACATAATGCAGAACCTTAAGGGCATGAAATTAAACTACAAAGTCTCAGGTTTTAAAAGGTTAATTATTAGAGGTTAATTAATTACCACCTACCTAACAGAGTAAACTGAGGAATTCACTGCTGCAAAATGTTGTGGATAACAAAGGCATATTAAAATCCAAAAAGAAATTGGACAAATCCACTGGTTTAGAAAAAAAAAAAAAAAAATATGTTTTCATAAAGCAAAAAAGCCCCAAACCATACTACTTCTGGACCAGGTCTTTCAGCCTCAGACTGCTGGAAAAGCATATTGAGGAAGTATCACCACACTCCTCCCTACCTTTTTTAACTTCTTCATAAGAGTTGGCCACTTTCATGAACAGAGTAAATAGGCAGATGAATAACAGCCTATGCCAATACTGGGAACTATAAATGCATATTGAAAAGTTTTACAGTCTCCTTAGCTGAAGAAATGGCACTAGAAAAGATAAATCTGAAGGAGGATGGAAGACAGACGACCTTATACACTGGGTTCTTAGATTCATTCAGCTTGTTTAGAAAAGGTTAATTAATGCAGTTTCCAAAAAAAGTTGGGCAAGACTGTTGGATAGAAGACACCCTGAACAGCTGCTGAATTTATTATGTAGATATTTATATTGTTATTATTTATATATTTACAGGAGTGAGCAGCAGAAAACTACCAAAAATTGTCTTTTGAAAATAAAGCAAAACACATGCAGTCTGGTTCATATTTAAGTCAGATGCTTCAGAGAACTGAGGTCAAGTTGGTTTTATTCACATATTTTCATAACAATAAACAGTTGTGTACACATACAACACTGTATTTGTGAAGCATACTTTCAGAAAAACAGCCACAACATACAAAGGTCAGAACAGTTAATTTTTTCTGTCACTGTTCTTTTCTGGTTTATTACTGCTAGACTCCATACAGGATTAAATTCCATCCTCTAGAAGATATTAGTTGGTTTTTTCAACCATCTGGAATTCACACTTATTTGTTGCAACACCTGCAGAAGTTAAGTCTTATTAACTAGCTACGGTCATTGAATTATTGAGTGTCATAACATTAACCAGGAATTTAAACAGCTTTGTAAGTGCCATCATGCCAATTAACATCAGAACCTGGTAATGACAGCGTTATAATAATAACACGTACTTGTTTTACTACCCAAAATTTCTGAAGAAGGAGACATCAGTGCAGAACAGATTATCTCTGTGCTCTGTACCATGAAATAAGCATGTCCAGAAGCCAGAAAGAATTAGGGCTTCCTTATACACGTCCAGCAACTCTCACCTTCTGTGAGGAAGTACAGCAGGCACAAACATGTTTCCAGAATTATGCTGTTTCACAAGTCCTTTAATTTCATTGCACTCCTTCCCAGTCTCTAAAATCTTTGGTTTCTGTATTTCTCTCTGTATTTGACTGATATGGACAACTATGAAAGACACTCTGGTCATTCCAAACAGCTCAGGGCACATGAGCTAATTATGAAGTTGCTCCATGTGTCAAATTAAAATTATAATTACTCTTTTGTGTAATATACTTTAAAAAAAGTTTTGTCTTCATTCAGAGAGTGTTCTCAATGAGCTATAAAAATATGAAGAATCAAGCTTGATTTAACACCTTTCTTTCATATGGAACTTTATTACTGCAACTGGCAGCTGAGACACTTTTCCCTTATTTATAGTTTGACCTCATCATAATCAGGCAAACTAGTGATCTAAAACAAATTCTGACAGGCAAGACATAACCTCCAGACATACAGTATATTACAATATTGCTCCCTCAGACAAAGAACGAAAAAAGCTATACATTCTTACATACTGCCAAAACGTTACCAAAAAAATGTTCACATGGACCTTAAAATCTCATTAGTTTGAGTAGAACCAGGTTAATGTTAAGAAGAATCACCCCTCAATACAATTACCTAATATCCCTTACTTTCTTCTGCATGATTCTCTTGCTTACAAGACTCTCATTTAAATTTTGTGTTACTTAATTGGATATCATGCAACTTTTTATGAAACACCAAATTTTCCTAAATTGGAAAAAAGCGGAACATTTACAAAAAAATTTTTTTTTAATTCTAAACACTCACTTAGAACTCAGCTTATGTATAACTACAGGAGGCACATTCAAATCACAGTAACATATTCTATTATTTATACCTATTTTAGGGTGTTCCAGGTTAAGAGGATTTCAGACAATTTCAGTGTCACCATATGTTGGGTCACTACATAGGATCAAAAAAAAAAAAAGCAATGGTGCTCCAAACCAGAAATTACTTTTGGATTTGGTTTCCTAATACAGAACAAAAAGACTGTCTTCACAGGAGTTAAATAGAGGTATGAAAAATATAATGAAGTTAAACTCTTATATTTATAGAAATCATAATGTACTGAAAGGAAGATCTGACAATTCTGATAGGAGAGTCATGATAAAATTTAGCCCCCTGGCAAGATGCTTATATAACCCAATTAAATCCTACCTGTCCTAACCACTTGTTCCTATTTTACAAATACTCATTTTAAAGGCACAAATTAATTATAGAACTCAGTTTAAGGTTATCACTTGTCTGGAAAGGATGCAAAATTTTCCTTAGAGGAAAGATAGGATGGGAGCTGAAATTACATTCTGTCAGGAGAGTCTATCTCTGTTTCTGGTGCCATGATAATGATACTCAGCCTTTACAAAGGGACAATAGTTCAGAGCTGAAAAAACAATAGTCAGGGCATCAAACATATTTTGCACAATAAACACAATTCTTTTTTTATATTGTAAGCCAGGGGGACTACTTCTATGGCTTAACCCACAGAAAGAAACAACAACAAAAAAATAATTGGAAAGTCCAATATCTATTGTTCGCAGCACCAGATCACAAAAAACAAGGCAGTTCATTACAGTGGATTCAGTACAGACAGACACTGTGGTCCGTGCAGCACGTACGCTGGGAACTATTTGAGGCTCACAGCACACACCAATCAAATACCATGTTAGAGGGATGAATATAGGTTTTGTTTAACTGTGAATTCCAGTTGCAGGATGGTAGGAGTATACCTCAAAGACTGATAAACAAATGTTAGTCTCATTCCCGTAACAATGAAGCATGTCTAATTATTTTGTTTATTTCCACCTTGTGGATTGCACTATGTACGAGCAATCAGGAATCAGCTTGCTTCCTGTGTATTAATTAATTTTCAGGAAATACTATGAACAAATTGCCATATCAGAAACATAGAGTAAACCTTAGCTTCCATGTTTTATTCATCACCCTTGCCTAGCACTTCCACCTGTGTCTGCAGAAAAGCACCAGTCACGGTCTATCACACAGATTGTAAATTAGGAATATTTCCCCAAATGACAGAATTCCTTCATTTCTGCCAGCATAACAAGGGGATAAATTCCTCCCCAGATTAGAAAACATAGTTGCCATTAGTCTTATTGGGAGAACCTCAGTCACAGTCTCTTCCCTCACGACCACTGGGCTTCATTTACAGAAACTTGTTATCAGAAGGTTGCTGACAAAACAAAGGGCAATAGCACAGGCAGATACAGGGTAGCTCTAGAAACTGAGTAGCTCCTCTGTTAGGCATGATGCAGAATGAGCTGCCTAATAGCAACAAATAACCTGGGAAAGGATATTAAAATTACTAGAGAGCAACCTTCTGATTCTCTGCTCTTCTCCAGGCACTAACAAGGACTTCTCATAAATTAGACTGTCTTTGCTCTTCTCAAAGTCACAGCAGCACTCCCAAGCTGTTCTTGTTCTCAGACCAGAGCGGGGCCGGCTTTTGATATACCTTCCAAACTCCCAACCTCACCTCTGGCTCACCCCAAATATTGCTAGATGGGTTCCCCCCATGAACTGCCTTACTAGGGCCTCAGACAGTTTGACACTGGCTCCTTCATGCTGCCCTGAGCCTTCCAATCAGCGCATACAAGCCCAGAGGAATATACTCTTTGTTTCCATACTTTTTAGCAACTACGTCCCTGAATAGATGGTCAAGAACAATTCACCTATATCAAACAGACTGGCACACTGACACTACATTGCCACTGGTGGCAGACAGGTCAAGAGCTGACACATTCATTAACTATTCACTCTTATGATCAGGTATATTGGGAAGCAGTGTAGAGAAGCCCACACTAACATACTTCTTTACATATAGATAACCAAAACCTTTCAGTAGGCTCAGCGTTCCGGTCAGCATCTTTGAAACACCCCAAAGTAATTCCAATTACTAAAACACAAATTAGCAGAGAAGCACCTAGTATTAAATCACACAACTAGCTTTCATAGTAGTGATTGATACTTTGGTGAACATGGATACATCAATGCCCACATTAAAAGCAGCACTCAATACTCACATTAGAAGTAGCATAAAAATACACAGAAAATAATCCATAGCTTGTGTGTGTGTCCTATTTACAATAGCTATCTGCTGTTTTCTGGAAAAAGCAGCATTAACTGTAATATGTGAAATGCTCTTAACCCTGCTAACAGTCTCTTCATTGCAAGTGCTCCAACTTAGATGGAAGACAGCTTGCACTTAATAGCGAGACAAAGCTCTTATTAAAGTAATTGTCTCCTTTCTGATCTCAAGTAGTGCTCTACTCATTTCCCTACCAGGATCCAGTGTTAAATAGGGTGCTGGTTATTTTCATTTATTAGCAGAGCTGGGTTCTGAATATCTTACAAAGAATTCTTGTAAGCTCAAATTGCTTCTTACTTATAAGTGCACATTTTTTGACACTCCTACAAATGTAGCCTCATGAAAGCCAGCAACAGGATATGAAGGAGAAATGAATCCTGTTTTCCCACAGAGGCACTCTGCTATATCCGAATTAAAAAAATATGCATCAGCTAACAGCTTAGTATCAAAACTACCTCAAGTGAGGATGAGAAACTGACAAACTGAATGCAAAGACTATCCAAAAGCTGCCTAGTGAACAACTGATGCCTGAACTTCTCAGTCAGTGATAAAAGGTCACCAAAGATACCTCCACTACAAAATAAGTTTAGTCAACCAGGCTACTCGAAAACCCATTTCCTCTGAGAGAGTAAGGCTTGGTACAGTCCAAGCTCCTGTATGATTCAGAGCATACCTAAAAGAACGGCAAGTGCTAGCAGCAGTCTGGGTTTGGGTCCACATCACTGGAGAAAAATAAAGGGAGTCCAATATCTTCACATTTTTAGATACGAACACTTGCAACCACTGTAGCACAAAGAAAGTCAGGGCTTTTCAAAAACAACACAGAAATGAGCAAAAATGTGGAAATTCACACATTCTGGAAAGATGTAAAATAGAGCTGTGGTTTTCTGACTGATTTTTTCATGGGAGTTTGAACAGTTCTTCAGGTCAGCATACAGAGCTACTGCCTCTCACAACTCCCCTTTCCTGAATTGCCAGGCATCCCAAGGCTGCCTTGTATTTCCCTACCGGTCCAGTGCCTTCATAGTCTATTTAGAGGTTCTAGGTAAATGAAAAGTGACTGTTCCCAAATCAATTTTCCATTTTCAGTCTCTCATCCACATCTCTTCTCTGGGAAAACATAAAAATAACAAAGCTGGACCTGAACACTAATTTTCCCTGTTACAGTGGTCAAAAGTGTCAGAGCTAAACCACTGGGTTTTTTCATTCTGCAGCTTTCATTTAACCAACCTAAAGTAGAAATATAAATAAGAAAAAAAAAAAATTATTATATTCACAATTCAGTAAAAAGCTTATTCCAAAATACATTCTTTATTCATGGTCACACATATTACTTAAAATACATTCACTTACTCCTACTGTTATTGCAAAGATGAGTTCATGCTGTTCCAGCTAGAGCAATCACAGCTCAGATGTATCGAGCAAAATGGCAGAAATAGGACTCTTAACATTTTTGCTAATTCTGACTCCTATTCTGCTATGTTTACTTTTTCACATATATTAATTCAAGGATTAAACTCTGCTCCCATCAATGCTCATAAAAGGCAAACCTTAGGTGTGTGAGTGGGATAAAATCAAGCAAGCATATAACTTAAATTGTGAAAAAACTGCACTTATCTACTGAAGCCCAGTCACCAGCTTGCACATTCCAACAAGAAAAAGCAAGCACAATACTGTACCTTTTCAGCTGGCCAGTCAAAAAGCAGAGGTAGGAAATCTGAGTTGCTTCCAGCAGATAACACAGAATCATAGAATGCGTTGCACTGGAAGAGACCTTATAAGATCAGCTAGTGCAAATCCCCTGCCACTGGCAGGGACATCTTTCCCTAGAACAGGTTGCCCAAAATGCTATCCAACCTGAGCTTGAACAATTCTAGAGATGAGGCATCCACCTCTTTGGGTAACCTGTTTCAGTGTCTCACCGCCCTCATTGTAAAAAATGTTTTCCTTATGTCCAATCTAAACCTACCGTCTTTCAGTTTCAGGAAGTCTTTCTCCATCTTTCTTGTAAGTTGCCTCCTTTACATATTGAAAGGCCACAGTAAAGTCTCCCCAGAGCTTTGTCTTCTCCAGGCTGAAAAACCCCAACTCTCTCAGTCTGTCTTTTCAGGAGAGGTGCTCCAGCCCTCCAATCATGTTTGTGGCCCACATCTGGACTTGCTCCAACAGGTCCATGTTCTTCTTAATTTGGGGGCCCCAGAGCTGGATGCAGTACTCCAGATGGGGTCTCACAAGAGCAGAGTAAGAAGGGGAGAATCACTTTCCCTTGACCTGATGGCCACGCTTCTTTTGATGCAGCACAAGACATGGCTGGCCTTCTGGGCTGTGTGTGCACATTGCCAGATCAATAATTTTTCATCTATGAATATCCCCAAGTCTTTCTCTCCAGGGCTGCTCTCAATCCATTCACCACCCACCCTGTACTGATACTTATGATTGTCCTGACCCAGGTGCAGGACCTTGCACCTAGCCTTGTTGAACTTCACAAGTATCATATTGGCCCTCTCCTCCAGCCTACGATGGTCCCTCTAGATGGCATTCCTTCTCTTTAGCATTTCAACTGCAACACTCAGCTTAGTGTTATCTACAAACTTGCTGAGGGTGCACTACAACCACATTGCCTATGTTATTAATAAAGATATTGAACTGTACTGGAACTAATAAAGACTCCCTAAGGGATACCACACTTTACTGGTCTCCATTTGGTCACTGAGCCATTGAATCAGTGACTACATCTGCCATTTCCCTCAAGACCCTGAGATACATCTCATGGGATCCTATAGACTTGTATATGCTCAGTTTCCTCAGATAGTCTTGAACTTGATCTTCCTTCACAGTAAGTGGGACTTCATTTCCCTGATATCCACCTTGACATGCAGGGACTCAAGAGCCACGAGAAGAGCAATTGCCAGTGAAAACTCAGGAAGAGTAGTTGTTGAGTACCTTAGCCTTCTTCATGTCAGTTGTCATGAGATCTCTTGTCTCTTTTATCAGGGGGGCGAGGGGGAGGAGTGAAGAGTTCACTATTTGTCTTCCTATTTTAACATACCTGTAGAAGCCCTTGTTATTCTTTACATCCTTTGCACAATTTAGCTCCAGCTCTGGCTTAGCTTTCTTGATCCTATCTTTATATGCCCTGGATGCGCATTCCTGTGTCCACTACTCAGCCATGCTGGTGTCCTGCCTTTCTTAACTGATTACTTGCACATGAGACTCAAGAGCTGTTGTGCTCCAAGAAAAAATTTGTTAAATAGAATCATGGAATCATTCTGTTTGGAAGAGACCCTCAAGAGCCCAACTGTTAACCTTACACTGTCACTAAACCAGATCCCTAAGAACCTCATCTACCTATCTTTTAAACACTTCCAGGGATGGTGACTCAGCCACTTCCCTGGGCAGCCTGCCATCTCTTTCCATAAAGAATTTTTTCCTAGTATCCAATCTAAACCTCCCCTGGTGCAACTTGAAGCCATTTCCTCTTGTCCTATCACTCACTGTCTGGGAGAAAAGACCAACCTCCTATCAGGTAGTTGTAGACAGCGATAAGGTCTCCCCTCAGCCTCCTTTTCTCCAGGCTAAACAGCCCCAGCTCCCTCAGCAGCTCCTCATCAGACTTGTGCTCCAGGCCCCTCACCAGCTTTGTTGCCCTTCTCTGAACTCTCTCCAGTATCTCAATATCCTTCTTATGATGAGGGGCCCAAAACTGAACATCGTATCTCAGGTGCAGCCTCACCAGTGCAGAGTACAGGGGGACAATCACTCCTCTAGTCCTGCTGGCCACACTATTCCTGATACAAGCCAGGATGCTGTTGGCTTTATTGGCCACCTGGGCACACTGATGGCCCATGTTCAGCTGGCTGTTGACCAACATCCCCAGGTCCTTTCCTACCAAGCAGCTTTCCAGCCACTCCTCCCCGGGCCTGTAGTACTGCCTGGGGTTTTTGTGATGCAAGTGCAGGACCCAACACTTGGCCTTGTTCAACCTCTTACAACTGGCCGCAGCCCAAAGATCCAGCTGGTCCACATCCCTCTGTATGGCCCTCCTGCCCTCAAGCAGATCAAGACTGCTGCACAATTTGGTGTTGTCTGCACCCACTTAACTGAAGGTGCACTGAATCCCCTAGTCCAGATCACTGACAAAGATATTAAAAAGAACTAGAACAGAATAGAAATAGGTGCTAGATCTCTTTTTCTTTATCCCTGACTGCAGTTTCTCAGGGGGTTCCAGGCACTAGTTCATTAAACAACTGAAAGTTCACTTTCCTAAGGTCTGGACTACACTTTTCAAATGGCCCATATACCACAAGATCATGAATTTCACCAGGGCATGATCACTGCTGCTCGGGCTCCTATCAGCCTAGACCTCTTCAGTAAGTTTCTCAACACTGGTGAGCAACAGATCCAGTAATGCGTCTCATCTGGTTGGGCTTTCTATCACCTGGATTAGGCTGTTAATGCAAGTAATCATATAGCAGAAGAAACAGTTCTACAGCTTTTACAGCAATCATGAAGAAAGCTTCCAAGAACAAAAGCTGGTTTGTTTCCCTCTCATACCAGCTGTTTTAACCAAATACTAAAATGCCCCTACAACTTTTCTTATTTTATTAACTATGCTGCTGTGTAGACACAGGATATTTTTGATGCAGCTGGGCAAAATTTTAAGGTCTTACTTTGAGGCCCAAACATATTAAGATTTCAGCTTTAATTCCTACTACATCATGTGCAAGAAGGAAATAAAAGTACACTCAGACGTGTGCTTCACCAGCAGCATCTTCTAATGGTTTACAAGGATTGCAAGACCTAACTGGAAAATATTTTTCCTGAGCTGCTGTTACACCTCAAATTTAAATGCCTTTTAGCCTCACCTATTTCCCAAGTCTTCCTTGCTTGTCACCTACCACTTCTTGATATTCTAAAAGCACCTGCACTACAGAGAATGGAAAATCTTGTCCAGTGAATTAAGGTATTTAAAGCAATATGTTTTCTTTCAAACTGGTAGGAGCTCTGTCGAGTGCAGGACCCATGTATAAAGCAAGCCCTGAAGACCTCTGCAACCTGAAAAAGTTGCAAGGAGTCAATAGATTCCCGCAGTGAGGGAGAGGAAGCCACAGAAGTCATTCCTCATTTCAGACAGACAAACTGTGGATATCAGGTTTCACTACATTGGTTGGGGGTTTTTTGCTGTTGGTGTTCCTGTTGTTTTTTTTCACCCAATAACAAAACCCTTAAGACAATGTACATCTTGAAATAAGTATTCCTGAAGTATTTGAATCAAATATTAAATTTCTTTAAAACAATTTGCATCTTGAGTATTCCCAAGGTATTTTGAAGTAGGTATTAAGATTCAGAAAACATATCTTTCTCTACTTCATTTTTACCTTTTCAAACCACTGACATCTTAAAGGTGGAAATGAGATGCATATTGTGTTGAAAGTCACATCCAGTTCGTGATTCCTTGAATAAGTTGTATGTTGTGGCTTTTGCTGTTTTAACAGCAGCAATGTTGAGACACACACATATGCAGCAACTAGGAAAAAGCACAAAAGAAAACAGAATATATTTTTCTTATAGACTGAGAAGGATATTTTCAGATAATGAAGCAGTATAGCCTGAAATACAAGTCTTCAATTAGTTTTTATTACTTACTGCTACAACTTTCAACTTCAGAATTATGACACATTTCTTTACTATGCTTTCTACTCAAAGACAGGTCTGCAGCTAACCTAAAGACAGCACTTCTGCATTATTTTTTTCGTTTATCTGGAATAATTCATTTAGCACCACATATACTCATGATGCTCTGGCAAACAAACAGGCCCCTCTGCTTAGAAGATCAGACAGCTCAAGGACCTCATCTTGTGAGCTGCCCCATACTTGAATGTCTCAGTGCAAACATTAAACTTCCTAAGAAGAGCAGACTGACAGCTCCAGAACTTCATTGTCCAGTAACAAGCAGGTAGGTAGTAAGTGACCATCACTAATGGTCACAATAAATCTCCTGCTACTCCACTGGGTCAGATAGCATCTGACAGTATTGAAGCAGATGCTATTCCCATTTGCAGAAGTCACAGCCCAGCCCATACACCATACAGTTCAGCAATCAATCTCAGATAGTTTGTTAGGTGTAGTGTAATTTTAGGAAAAAACAGACAGAATATGGTCTTTTTTACTCTAAGCCACAGTCTTCCAAGACAATAGGACTTCTTAAGAGATAGTCTCTGCTCACTTGAGAGTTACTAACCCCTAATAATATGGCAAAATAACAGTCAAACTTTACTCTTATCTGATTCTAGAATCATTCATAATCCTGCTTTAGACTACAAGATTTGTTTTCACTTTCTTCTCTCAAAATCAAAACTACTTTCACACAGCAGCTTTCTACAGCTTGCCTTTTTTTTTTTTTTCCGATCTCTATAGCCCAAGACCTTTGCTTACAATCATTACTACTTAGCAGATACAGTAAGTCAAATTATTTCTTCTCTCAGTTAATTGCAGTGTTTGGCCATGAAATACACAGGAATGATTCTGCTTCATTAAGGTTTTGAGGCATGCATGGCAGCACCAGTAGCTTAAATCAAAACATACGGAAGGAGCTAGTGAATTAGACATGAGAAGCCCACTTGAAGGGGAAAGGGAAAACAAAAAAAGACCAGTGAGATTCAGAATACCTTTGACAACACGTGGCATTCAGTCACTAATTTTACACGTTAATGCTCCTCCTGACTGAAATGCAGCCCTCCATATAAAGAGTGATTTCAAAAAACTTGATCAATGTTAAGCAACTGTCAGCATCATTCAGTAGGGGGTTTTATAATATTGTGCTTATATCCAAAGCATTTCTGAAAGAAAGACTACTTTGTTATATAATCACAGTTAAGAAGAAAAATACAGTTAAGTGGTTGTTAAGTCTACTTCTAGTTATTACTCAGACATTTTTTTATGGTCCTTTCCCCCTGAATGTTCTGAATACAGTTCTAGAAATTTAATGACACACTGCAATAATCCAGTACTGGTCTGAATAATGAGACAGCAACAGCACAATTTCTACAGGAAAGTGCTATGTAACCAGCTATGTTTTATGTGCATGCAGTGACAATTTATTGGATATCAAGGTAAGTTTTTACACATTCCACCTCCAAAACATGAAACAAAGATAATTTTGATACCACTTGCATTGGTAATTCTCGGAAAGACCCTCCATAACATATCAGATTCATATAAACATGAGTGTACATGACAAATTCTCAAAGACAATAAATGTATGATGCACAAGGGCACCAGCAAAATTTTTTTCTTAACTATCACACAGCAGCTCTTAAGATTGTATCATGCATTAATTAAAAGCTAAAACTCTGGAAGAGGATATCTAACCACATCAACCATGCTGAACTGATGCATGCTGTTCTGCAAACAATACATTTTCTGCATCATAGAAGAAGCCAGTTAAAAGCTGAATCACTTAGTTGTACAAGACTTCATATTAGCATTCACATTCTGTTACGATTAAGTGAAAAGCCCTCACACGGCAGGCCCCTGTTGAAACACCAGAGGCTGAATTTAACAATAGCCTGATGCTGCCCTCAAGTGGTCTCACCTAGAAAGCACATTTAGGAAAACTTGCTCAGAAATTCTATCTGCCTTTTGAATAGATTATTCTCTAATTGAAAAGACAGAATGCCAATTTGTAACAAAGAGACAGCGATATTTCACTCTTGATACCTGGGTGTGGCATTTTTCGTTCTACTCACTTGCCAAAGTACACATTATTTCAATTATAGAGCACACACTAGAATCAGGATGTCTTTCATTGGGAACCAATGTGTTTTTCACTACCACAAGAATTTTTTAATATGTCCTAGTGTGGCCAGACAGGCCATAAGGAATTTTTAGAAGTGCTCAGAGAGTTCCAGCTCAAGCCTGTGTAAATGACAAAGGCAAAATTTTGTTAAGAGCATTTGGAAAGTGCTTCAATAAAACATACATAAAATTACACTTACTGTAATCTTCTAACATCTTGGCTGGAAGTCAAGTTCAGTAAGCTATATTTGTTTAATCTCCTGTCTCTCATTCCTGATTTCCCATCATCCTCTTATCTGTCTTAAAATTCACCTTCTTCCTTTTCATTACACTACATAATCCTTAGATTTATGATTATTCCCCATCTTTCTTATTCTATTTTGTTCAGTTAGACATTGTTCCATTTGCAATGTATTCATGTTTATAATGTATTTATTTTCTTACCTCATTTTGCCACATTACCTTTGAAACACATCAGATGCAGTTTATTTCATAAGTCTTAGCAGCTCAAGATAAGCAACTAATAAAATATATCCTTGTGAAAGACTGATGAAAAGTTTCTTTGTTTTTAAATCTATCCCAGTGTTTTTCAAAATGAGAACTCCAATAAAGTTCAGGCTGACCATAATAAGTAAGAAAAATGTAGGGCTAGCCAGCAATAACTTACTTTGTTTGGGGCAGGAAAAGAGGTAGAATTTTAATGGCTGGCCACAAGTGACCAGATTAGCCATGAAACAGTCACAGATCAATTCCTTCAGGACAGTGAAGAATGTTTTAAATACCTGCACCCACCAACTACTGCAATTTTTCAATTCCTTAATCCAGGTACACTACACGTTCTCCTGAATCAGAAGTTCAAAAGAGAGAAAAATCCAGAAAACACACAAAATATTAACTTATCCTGTGATTACATCACAATAGCAGCCAAACAAATTACTGTTGTGCTGCAAAGATTTACAATTTACAGTATTGGCAAGTATATTCACATCAGGTATACGTCTTTGTTTCCACTTTTTCATAAACATAAGGAAAGTAGTAGTGAGCTTTCCTAAATATTCTAGATACAGGAAAACATAGGAAGACTAAGATTCAACCTGAAGTTTGGGGGCTGAAGTTTGACTACCACACTAACAGAACAGCTTTTTGTTTGGCTGTAACCACTCCCAGACAGCTTATCATTAAAGCAACATATATAAATATGCTTTGTACCTTTTCACAGTTAAATTATGTACTGATACTTCTTCATGCATATTTTTTAAAAGTTTATTATAAAAGTACTGTAAAACAAAACTACATAAGAATCCACCTTTTTAACCACATGTAGACATTCATTCATCATTTTTTCCAATTAAAAAACTACTATTTCGATAACTCATCATATTTAAATGTATGCAGCTACACAAGAGGACAAGAACATCAGGCAGAATGTGTTAAACACATGAATCTGACCAAAAGTTTTTATTTCAAAATCTGCTTCTCTTGTAAAAACTTTTGACCTGACTTGGCAGCTTGTTGGCGACTTGTTGTCGTTCTCTTTGATGCGGGCAATCTGGGAGGCAGCGCAGAACTGGCCTCTTGCTATCCAAACAGCAGTCCACTGGGATTGCTGTGCAGCCGACAAAGGCCCAGACACCTCTGTATAAAGGCAAACAAGAACTCATTTACATTACGTTTTGCTTTCTTTTTTTAAGCCAAGTAACACATGCACATATTATGCATATATTTTAAATCAAGCGAGCATTTGAGATGGCCAGCAGCTCAGTCAACTCTCTAAATATTTTATAAAATGAAAATTTTAGGTAGACTGCAATTTGCACCATTTTAGGGGTTTTTTTGTTTGTTTTTTTAAGTCACTATCACTAATTATCTGACTTTATAAACATTATCAGTGTAAATATCAGGTCTACCAGCTGAGAAAATGAAAGCATGCTCATTTACAGGTAACAAGGTTGAAAATTGCACTATTGTCTGAGCTCACACGGGGATTAACAGTGACTGATTGACATCCCAAGATAGTTGCAGTCCATCAGGGGATAGAAAGGGGGCAGGGGACATTATCCACATTCTCTTACCATTTATGTCCTGTAAGCTAGAAACAATCATGCATTTTTCAAGACAGAAAATGCAGTCTGTTCATAACAGCTCTGATTCTCTTTTTCTCCATTTCTTTTCCTTTAGTATTTGAAATAAGTTTATTCCACATTCTGATTAATATGGTCCATCAAAAAGATGGACCCAATTTCAAAGCAGTATATTTCACAATGGCAACACGCTACAATTACACGAAAACTTACAAATGGTTTAATGAATAATCAAGTTTCAGTAACCTTTTTATAAATGTTCTATGTTCCATCCACCTGCTGTACAGACAAAATTGAGACGATAGTTGAATTTGTCCTAAATGCCTCTCCAAGTGTCTTCTTCCACTGAGGTCACCACTGCTGTGATTCTGTTTTTTAGCTCATCCAGATTAGTCTGTAATGGTGGCACAAAAACATGGTATTTGATGTACCCCCACAAGAAAAAGTCAGAGGGTGTAATGTCTGAGGGTCTCGGGAGCCATCTTTTTGAAACATCCTGTAGTTTCCAGAGACTGATTTCTAATTAATTGTGGCTAACAACAAGCAGCTTCATATGGCTTTTCTCCCAGTCTCAAAACAAAAGGAGTAAGATGTCATAAATTCCATACAAACATGAAGTCTTACCTATGCAAATTTACACTTTCAAAACTACAGGACTTCAAATACAGCTGACTCTTCTCTCTCATACACTTTTTATTTCAGTTCTGCAATTTTGCCTTTTGCTTTTTTGCCTTGTGGCTCTCTTTTTGTTTCCATTACTTCATTGTAAACCTTTTTTTAACACATTTATGCTGCTGCTAATGGAACCATAGAAGAATGTTGGAAGGGACCTTCTCATTCTCTCCAGCACTGGAGACTGCATACTCCACTTTACTGCTCAGATGAGAGCCAACTTTGAAGTCAGGCCCACATTGCTCAGGGGCTTTTCTAGTCAAGCTCTGAGCATCTCCAAGGATGAAGATGCCACAGCCTCTCAAAACAACCTGCTCCAGCATTTGACCCCCAGTCACTGTGAACAACTTTTTCCTAATATCTATTCAGAATTTCTCCTCCTGTAATATTAGCCCATTTCTTCTCGTCCTTTCCCTCTGCACCTCCAGGAATCTGTCTTCTCTACTATCACCCATTAGATCACTGAAAACATAAACTAGAAAGCACCCTCCACACCATCCCTTCTTCAAGACAAAACAACCCAGTTTTTCAGAGTCTCTCTGTATATCATAGAATCATAAAATAGTTAGGATCATAAGGGACCCTCAAAAGTCATCTAGTGCAACCTCCCTGCAATAAGCAGGAACATCTTCAACTAGACCAGATTGCTCAGAGGCCCATCCAGCCTGGCCTTGAATGTCTCCAGAGATGGGGCATCTACCACCCCTATGGGTAGACCACCAGTGTTTCACCACTCTCATTGTAAAAAATTTCATCCTCGTGTCTAGCCTGAATCACCTCTTTTAGTTTAAAATCATTACTCCTTGTATTCCTGTAAGGTTGCCCTTTTAAAAAGTCTGTCCCCATCTTTCTTACAGGTTCCTTTTAAGTACTGAAAAGCCGCAATAAGGCCTCCATGGAGCCTTCTCTTCTACAGGCTGAACAACCGCAACTCTCTCTCAGCCTGTCCTCATAGGAGAGCTGTTCCAGCCTCTGATCATCTCGGTGGCCTCCTCTAGACCCTCTCCAATAGGTCCATGTCCTTCCTGTACTGAGGGCTCCAGAGCTAGACACAGGACTCCAGGTGGGGTCTCAGCAGAGAAGAGGAGCAGAATCATGGCCCTTGACCTGCTGACCACAATGCAGCCCAGGATACCAAGACCAGTTTCTCTTTCAGTGAATTTTCCTTTCAGGTAAGTTCTTCTGAGTAACTGCACTTTTCTGAATCTGGGTGCATGTTTTTTCAGACACAGTTCACTCTGGAGCTGATAATGGTAGCAATGGTATGCAGAAGAGCCACAGGTATGGACTTACTGCTGTGGCAGCCAAGGTTACTGATAAATTTCACACATCCCATAGGTGAGAGGGGCTTACTTGCAAGGAGGGGAAGACAGAACAGGTGACTAAAACTGACGAACTAAGTATTTAATCCCATACACGTCATACACCCTATAAAAGCGGGAGATCACGAGGGTCTCATTCTCTTCGACGATGGCCAGCATCTGAAGAGGACCCTGCCTGTCGTGTCTGCGATCTGAGACTAGTTCCAGACCCTGCATCCCTGAGTCCAGTACCAGTTTACTGCGGAGTCCAGCCCAGGACTTCTGGGTGAATGCCCTGCAGCCGCTGGAGCAACGCCAGCCCTGCTGCAGGCAGCTCTGGGAAATTCAAGATTGCTTTTGTATAGTTTGTATTATTTTCTCTATTTATTGTTAGCATTAGTAAAGCATTTTTAATTTTTTCCAACTTGTAAGTCTCTCTCCCTTTTCCTCCTTTTACCTTTCCCAGTGGGGAGGGGGGGTGGGTTAACAGAGAAGGTCTGCCATGATTTATTGTCACCCTGCAGTAAAAGGTGACAGCTGCAAGTGCACATTGCTGGCTCCTGTCCAATCTTTCACTCACCAGTACCCCCAAGTCCTTCTCTGCAAGGCTGCTCTCAATGCCTCCATCCCCCAGCCTGTATTGATACTGGAAGTTGCCCAAGCCCAGCTGCAGGACCTTGCACTTGGCCTTGCTGAACTTCATGAGGTTCACATGGGCCCGCTTCTCAAGCTTTTCCAGGTTCCTCTGGGTGGCATCCTGTCCCTCAGGAGTGTCAACTGCACCACTCAGCTTTGTGCCATCCGCAAACTTGCTGAGGTTGCACTTGTTCCCAATGTTTGTGTCATTCATTAAGATATTAAATAATACTGGTCCCAGTATGGACCCGAGTCACATCACTTGTTACGGTGTCCATCCAGACATTGTGCCACTGACCACCACACTCTGGGTGCAACCATCCGGCCAGTTCCTCATCCACCAAACAGTCCACCCACCAAATCCACACCTCTCCAATTTAGAGAGAGAATGTTGTATGGCACCACATCAAATCTTTTATAAAAGTCCAGACAGACAACATCAGTAGCCCTTCTGTATGGGGATATAGCGGAAGATTTGGCAAGGAGATTAGTTAAATGTAAATACGCTCAAGTGACTTGCACCTTTCTGTAGGAAAAGCACCTACATCACACTAATTGTTTTACTGACCTTGTGTGCTTGATGAGTAGAACCTCCGTGTTACATAACATAGGCCTGTGAGAAACTCTAGGCACCTTATCACTATGTTTGAGATTCCTGCTTTGTTGTGAGAAAGAGCGGGAGGTTGTGCCTGCCTGAAGCCTTGAAATACAGACAAGCTCAGCAGGCCTGGTGATCTTCCAGCAGGGCTGAACTTACCAGCACCTGCATCCCTCTTGGTGTCACCTCTGCCTGGGAGCTCAGGTGTGGCTTTGGAGATCCCCTAGTAGAGAGGTAAGTAAAATAAAATTTGCTCTTTGCAAATACATTTGTGACCTCTGGCTCTTCTTGCGTCATGCCTGCATATGTGTACACACTTCCTTAGTCCACTGACATTGTTACTCTGTCATAGAAGGCCACTAGGTTTGTCAGGCAGAACCTGCCCTTGGTGAAACTATGCTAGATGTCTCGAATCACCTCCCTGTCCTCCATGGGCCTTAGCATAGCTTCCCGGAGGATCTGTTTCATGATCTTCCCATGCACAGATGTGAAGCTGACAGGCTGGTAGCTCACAGGGTCCTCCTCTCTACCCTTTTTAAAAAGGAGTGTGATGTTTCCCTTTTTCCAGTCACCAGGAACTTCACGTGACTGCCATGACTTCTCAAATGTCATGGAGAGTGGTTTGGCAACTACATCAGCCAATTCCCTCAAGACTCTGGGACGCAGAGACTCACGGACTCCAGCCTCCCTCTCAGTGGCTCACCACTAGACTCCCTCCAGCATGTCATACAGAATCACAGAATCGACTGGGTTGGAAAAGACCTTAGAGATCATGAATTCCAACCCTTGGTCCAACTTCAGTCCATTTACTAGATCATGGCACTAAGTGCCATGTCCAATCTCAGTTTAAAAACCTCCAGGGATGGTGAGTCCACCACCTCCCTGGGCAGGCCATTCCAATGCCTGATCACTCTCTCTGTAAAGAATTCCTTTCTAATATCCAGCCTAAATTTCCCCTGGCAGAGTTTAAGCCCATGCCCCCTTGTCCTATTGCTAACTACCTGGGAGAAGAGACCAATCCCCACCTGGCTATAACTCAGGTAGTTCTAGAGAGTGAGGAGCTCACCTCTAAGCCTCCTCTTCTCCAGACTAAACAACCCCAGCTCCCTCAGCCTCTCCCCTTAGATCTTGTGTTCAAGTGCCTTCACCAGTCTTGTGGCTCTTCTCTGGACCCACTCCAGCACTTCAATGTCTCTCCTGAACTGAGGGGCCCAGAACTGAACACAATACTCCAGGTGTGGCCTCACCAATGCAGAGTACAGGGGAAGGATCACTTCCCTTGTCCTGCTGACCACGCTATTTTTGATACAGGACAGGATACCATTGACCTTCTTGGCCACCTGGGCACACTGTTGGCTCATGTTGAGCTTCCTGTCAATTAGTACCCCCAGGTCCCTTTCTCCCTCACTGCTCTCCAGCCACTCTGTGCCCAGCCTGTAGCTGCAGGGCGTTGTTGTGGCCGAAGTGCAGCACCCGGCACTTGGCCTTGTTGAACCTCATCCCATTGGAATCAGCCCATTTTTCCAATCTATCCAGATCCCTTTGCAGAGCCCTCCTGCCTTCCAGCAAGTCGACACTCTCTCCCAACTTGGTGTCATCAGCAAATTTGTTGATGATGGTCTCAATGCCCTCATCTAAATCATCAATAAAGATGTTATACAGGACTGGACCCAACACTGACCCCTGGGGGACACCACTAGTGACTGGCCATCAGCTAGATGCAGCCCCATTCACTAGCACTCTCTGGGCCCAGCCCTCCAGCCAGTTCTTAACCCAGCAGAGTGTGCACTTGTCCAAGCCACGGGCTACCAGCTTTTGCAGGAGTATATTATGGGAGACAGTGTCAAAGGCCTTGCTGAAGTCTAGATAGACCACATCTACAGCTTTCCCCTCAGCCACCAGGTGGGTCACCTGATCATAAAAGGAGATCAGGTTGATCAGACAGGACCTGCCCCTCCTAAACCCATGCTGGCTAGGTCTGATCCCTTGTCCATCCTGAAGGTGCTGTGTGATTGCATCCAGGATGATCTGCTCCATAACCCTGCTAGGCACCGAGGTCAGGCTGACAGGCCTGTAGCTGCCTGTAGTTGTAGATGTCTGCGTCTTCCTTGTACTGGTGAGCCCAAAACTGCAGAGAGCATTGCAGATGCTATCTTACAAGTAATGAATTGAGGAGGTTAATTAATTCCCCCAGTTCAGATGCTGCTAATGATGCCCAGAGTGGGCTTGGCCTTCACTGCTACAATGGCATGTTGTTCAGCTTGCTGTCTGCCAAAATTCCCAGATTCTGCTTTGCATGGCAGCTCTGTAGACATCAATCCCCAGTGTACCTGTTGCAGGAGGCTGATCCCTTCCAACTGTAGGAAATCTGAACCTGACTTTTTTGACCTTCAAAAGGTCCCCATCAGTTCCCCTCTCCAACTTGTTGAAGTAGCTCTGAATATGAGCCCTGACCTCCAGCCTATCAGCCACTCCCTTCTCCAATCTGGTGTCATCTGCGGTCTTCTTAAGGGTGCACTCATCCTATTTTCTGGATGACTGATGAAGACATTAAGTGTTAGCATCAGTATGATAAAGCCTTAAAGAAGGCCATGCCTAAACAGCCACTATCCTGAACTCCTACTCTTTGAGCCTACTGGTCCAGTCAGTTTTCCACTCACCTGGTAATCTGCCAAACCAGTGCATGTTTCTCCACTTTGGGTAAAAAGAGACTGCGTCAGAAGTTTTGCTCTTCCCATACACTGCTAATCATATCCTTGTACATGGAAATCAGGTTGGTCAGGTACAAGTTGGCCAGGTAAATCTGTGCCTGCTATTCCAAATCACCTTCTCCTGATGTGCTTGGAAATGGCTTCCAGGAAGAACGGCTCCATTATCTTCCTGGAGACTTCAATTACGCTGCCTGGCTTGAAGTTCCCCAAGTCCACCTTAGCATTCTTCAGGATAGCTGTAATGCTTGCCTCTTCCAGTCATAAGGTACTTCACTCAGGCACCGTGTCTTCTCAAATATCACACAGAGAGGCTTCACAATGACATTCCCTCAGTAGCACTGGATGTATCTCACTCAATGCCACAAACTTCTGTGTATGTCTAGGTTGCTTAAGAAGTCCCTAATTCAGTCTTCTTTTACCATGCCCCAAACTTGGCCTCTAACCACCTAGATCTAGGAGACCTGACAGCAGACCTTGCTGGTAGACAAAAAGCAAGAAAAGATGTTGAGTAACTCAAGATTTTCTATTTCCTTTCTCAGGAGACCTACCTCCCATTTCTTCAGCAGGTCTACATGTTCCTTAGTCCACTCCTGCTGCTCAGGCAGCTGTAACAGTCCTTCTGATCCACCAAAAATTTCAGTTTCAGGTGAGCTTACCTCTTCTACTCCATCTGAACAATGTTTATGTCTTTCATGTAGCCCATCCCCACTTCCACCTATGCACAAGTGCCTTCCGCACTTGAATTCAATCACAGCTCTCCATTCAGCCATGTGGACCTCCTGCCACATCACCTCAGCATGTGAACTTCAAAACATGCAATTCCTATGCCTTAAGTAGGCTATTATTGACAATCAAAAAGCTGTCTTGGGACTCTTTACTCTCCACAGTTGCCTCCCATGGGATCCCATCTACAAGCTCATTCAAGAAGCTGAAGTCCATTCTTTGAAGATGAGGATCATTGTTCCGCTACACACTTTACCTTTTCCTGCAGTAATATATGGGATGAACTCAGGAAATCACTTTCGTAACACATTGATGAAGTGCTACTACTAATCATAAATACAATCCAGACAAAAACCTCTTACAAAGGTAAATGTACCCACATGAAGGTCTCAAACAATTTCATAAATGTGATTTTTTATTCCTCTACAATAGATGGCACATCCTTCTATTTATGCAGATGGTTTCTGTAATGTACACAGCCTCTCACTCACCTCTGAGGATAACAACAGTGAAGATGATACAGATAGATATCTCCATCCATATCCAAAAAACCCAGACAAAGCAATACCCTTGCCCTGCAAATGCTTAAATGTGCAAGGAACCAAGCTGTATTACATGTTTACCCTATTTTTTACAAAGAGGGTGAGGGTGCTAAGGCTGTTTACAGCATACCTCACACACGCATATACACACAGACACCACATATCCCCTTCCCCTCCCTCCCCCCCCCAACAAGATCAGGACAGTTATAAAACACAGTCAGAACTTTTTGTTGTTATTCTATTTAAGAAAAGCTGTCTGAAGCAAAATTCCAATTATTACAAAATGTCTACCCTTGTATTCTGCAGTTTGCATTTAAAGTAGTCAGCATATCATATCCCATATGGCTTTACTATGCAAAAGAAAACTTGAGTTTAAAACACAGGAATATAATTCTACCTTCTTGTGTTCCCAGAATCCTCTGTAAAACAATCACATCAGCCTGACCCTCATGCTGGTGTTTAACAACTCTTCTGAGACCAGAATGACAGGTTTTCCACAATTCTCTTAGCTAAGCTTCATTGGATGTAAGTAAGCGTCCTAAACACTGAACTACAATCACCACGCATCTTGTTTGGCCACAGAGCTGAAATTCCCTTTCTGTTTGTGCAGAAATAACAGAAGGCCCCAGGCTAGCTTGTGATTTAATGACAATCAGAGTCTCCAGAGAGACCAAGATGCAATCCAGAGAGGTGCCTCATAGCAAAAAGTGAACTGTACTATGCCTTCCACTTACATCTTTTGATTCAAAACTTTAATGTTTCAATCTCACAGCTGGAAAAGCAAATGCTGTTTGCTCTACTGTGAATAAAACTAGAAGCAATTTTGTGGACACTGCTGCGTCGTTAAATGATAAAAAAGCCCCAATAATAAGAACTGAATTATGTTTTTCTAATTATAAAAAAGGTAGCGATGAGCTGATGAATTACATCAAGGATATACCCAAGTGTTCCCACTAAACTGAGATCCAGACACAATTCACTGGGTAAAGTTTTTGGACTAAAAATTAAATCAATTAAACCCTTTTGTAGAAATTATTGTAAAGAAAAAAGAATGAGCACTATCAATAAGCAGCAGTGTCATTTGCAACCTAATCATTGATTTTGTTGCAATCAACAGGCTACATACAGAAAGAAAGACCTATTTAAGTACTGTAACGTTAGCTTTGTCACCACAGCTTATTGGAATCTCCTCTCTGTGCATGAGTACAAAGATGTTATACACAGGTGGATGAGCTCTGACGCAAATGAAGGTGACAAGCTTCCTTGGCTTGCACTGGGTTATTTGACAGAGACAGACCCCTAAGAGCGAGCTGAATCAGAGGAGCAACCACTCTCTGAAGCCACATATATTCACCTCCAGATTTCTACACCTGTGGACTGAGCAAAAGACCCAGAGAGAACAACACTGGAAATACACAAGTTCCCAGTGCCATGCAAGAAAGCAGAAGGGCCTTTCATGAGAATATCCCTCTTCCTGCCTTAACACAACATAAATAGGCACAGATTTTCACTGCAGCATCACTCCATTCAATCACTACCTTCAGTTTAGTTTGTCTCTTTTTTCCTCACCTCTCCCTTTCATTTTCCACAGACATTTTCCTTCCTGAAATGAAGCTTCTGGAAGTGTTATTCCACCCATACCACATACAATGTAGTCTAGATCTTACTATAACAATAAAACAGAGGCACACAGATAAATAGCACTATCTTAACTCTGCCAGAGTAAGTGACCTTTTAAGAGACCAAAACACCGTGGCTCCAACCAGCTGCTTCAGCAAGTGCTAGCTGCTGTGGTCTCAAACACTGATCACACCTCCTTGCTGATGCATTTTACGACTGCCTGCTCTTGGAGAAAAAAAAAAAAAAAAAAAAAAAAGTATCTGTAGCACAAATGTACATTTTACAAATGAACGGACAAAATTGTTCCTGTTTTGCAAGAGGATACGCTCCAAGGACCCTGAGAGCTTTAAACATAAGCCACAAGCAAGGCACAAAACTCTTCCCTCCTCCCCACTATGAGATAGTAGGGTGGGGCTTTTCCACATCTAGTTTCCATTTTTCAAGCAACATAGACTATCAATGCGCTGTTTCATCAAGTTTCTAGAGAATTCACTATCTTCTTCACAGTAACAGACTTCTACATTGACAAAATTTGACAGAAGCACAGCTACCACTACAACAAAACACCTGTTTCAGAATATAGTTATTCTCAACTGTGAGGCTTCTCCACTACTGAAACCTCAGTTGTAAAATACTAATTAGTACCTGACCTGCAGCCAAACCAACAGTACAAATCCTTCCTGACAAAGGGGCAAAGAACTAGAGATCCAGCCTCACTTATTGTCCCTTTACCCTTCACATCTTCAGGGTATTTTCTCCTGTAAGGCTGTCTTTTAACCAAGTTAATTAAGACCAAGTTAAGCAAGCTCAAACCTACTCAGTAACATCTTTATAAGTGTTGCTGGGTTTCAAACACACAGGACATCCAACAGGATAATACATGTTTTTTACCCTATGTGAGCATGATTGCCAGTTCTTTTTCACTTTTACGACAAGTTGAAAAGAGGTAATCTCTGTCTTCTGAATCTCTAGATGCCTTTTCTTCTCAGAAAAAAATAAATAAAGGCTTTACCTGTCCACCTCTTACACTCCCACATTTCTTTCTCTAACACCTTTGGTGTTAAAATTGTACTCTGGAGAAGTGGTGCTCACATATACCCTGGTGTTTCTTATGGCATCTGCCTAAAAGCTTTCAAGTATCTTCCATCACAAAAACCAGTTAGCTGGGACTCATCAATTTAACAGAAAGAAGAGCTGTTTTATTTTTACACTGGCAGACACATCTGTAACCTTAACTTCCGGAAAATTCATTGTCTTGGAGATTCAGTTACAGTGTTGCATGAACAACTGTATGCAGCAACATAAGTTACTATTCACTGCAGGACAAAGTCAACCCAATAATATTTGGAATCTTACATGTATACATACATTATGCTGCTTATGTGCCAAGATGAAATTCCTCTAGCATCTTACAAGGCCCTACATACGCAGTCAGATATTTTAATTTCAAGTCCTCAATTCCATCAAAATCACAATGTAGAAACAAATAACCAGTGTGATATGTAACTATCACAGCTGCCATTAAGACTATTGTGTTACCTCCTCTTAGCAGAATGAAGAGGCCTTATAAAGCAGCCATTAAGAGTTTCCAACACATTGCAACATACTGATGCAGACCTCGTACAGCATGTTCGGAATTTCACGTACAACACTTTTTCAATAAGTTTTAG
The DNA here is from genome assembly GCF_963082525.1 of Nesoenas mayeri. Lineage (NCBI taxonomy): Eukaryota > Metazoa > Chordata > Aves > Columbiformes > Columbidae > Nesoenas > Nesoenas mayeri. The sequence continues at coordinate 31,199,722 of NC_137542.1, read as the reverse complement.
CAGTAGCCTACAGTGGTTTTATGAATATTTACATACCCTATTCAAAGAGCTGAGAAGTTTTCTTCCCAAAAGACATGAAAGATTGCTAAGTAGTTGCATCTTCAGATTTCAAATGCCTCATAAGATTGTTAACAGCAGACTGAAATACACTATATATATAAACGCTGGAGAACCCCATTTTAACTAGGAGAACTGTTTCCGTCAGCAAGTCAGTAAGGCACACCACACAGCGATGATTCCCACATGCTAAATCTTTATTGTGCGAATGTTGTTCAGAGCATTTATTACCCTCCATAGACACACATTCAAAAAAAATACATTAACAGTGGCTAGTTGATGGGCGACATATTAAATCTATTTGGTGGTAATTTGTACGCATGCAGTTAATTCCTGTGGTGTAAAAATGTTAGCCAGGTGGCCAGCCCAACTGACGACCACCCAGAACATGCAGATGTACGTGATAGACAGATTGCCCACCCTCAGGCCCTTCATTCACAACCATCCGGTATCCATTGGTCAGGCCCAGGTTAGCAGCACACTTCTTGCCAACAATCATTAAATGCCCAAGAAGCTGGAGGAAGAAAAAAAAAAAAAAACAACAAACAGGACAAACACAAAAAGGGGAGAGGGCAGGAAGAGAAGGAAGAAGAGTAGAGAACCATTCAGATAAGCCAGTAAGCTAATCTTTAGAAATTCAACCACTGCTTTTCAAATTGTTTTCTGCCTACAACTGACACTCCCCAAGAAAAGCTATAAGACTGACTATGCATAATATAGGGCAATATAAAGAGCCATAGATATTTTTCAAGCTAGACAGTAACAGACTACAAAAGTGTCACAGAATCTAAATTAATCTCACAGTTAAATCCCCCATTCCTTCTTCAGGCAACACATATAATTCTGGTAGAAATTTTCTTTTATCATATAAAGGTTTACAAAAATTTTTAACTTGATGTTTATAGTTACAAATGAAAACTTCACCACCTCTCAGCCACTTTTCCCTTTCTTCATCTCTGACCTGTCAAAAACCCCAAGCCCATATACGAGTAAGTACTACTGCCTGAAAACCATGGAAAAAGACATCAAGACTGCACTCCAATAAAACAATGCATTTTGCACTGCAAATACATCCCAGAAATACATTTTGCTTTCTATCACTGCTTTTACTGGAAGACTTTAACTCTATTCCTGTTCTAAGCTAGGAAAAAAGGATCATAATATCGGAAAACTATTTGCCTCTTTGAAATGTCAAGGGGAAAAGAGGAAGAGTCTAACAAATTATGAAGTAATTAGAGGTACAGTTTGGTGTACAGAAAGTTTCTAGAGTACTTACAGATTCATCAGAATCTTCTGCTTCAGATAACCTGACAATTGGCTTCTTAGGAATCACTAGGAAATGTGTCGGAGCTTGGGGTGAAATATCATGGAACGCAAGGCACTAGAGAAAGAGCAAAGAGTTCAAACATTATTTGCTTCAGAGAAAGGCAAGAGGTTAAGTAAATCAATATTCCCCACTAAATACATACTTAAGCAGATTATCAGATACCTCAAGCAAATGGCCACAGAATCAGGAGCTGCTACTGCAACCACAACCATCTGCAGATGCCCATGCTGAGCATGCACTCTGCCACTGCCAACCAAGGGACATCTCTGACTTAACCTACCACATTTAACAACAAAACATCTGGTAGTTACTGGTTGAGTTATGCCACAAAGAGTGCATAATTATAATCACATATCTTACATTCTTCAAAATATACATTTCCTAGATGCTTTCAGTTATTTGTGAACTAATAAAGTGAAATTTCTATGCAACTGCGTTGCTTTTTAATTCTCTCAAGAGGAACTGTGCCCTTTGCTGAGAGTAAAGGTGACAAAAAGCCTAAACTTTACTTATATTAACAATGCCTTATCTTGTATACCTCCAATCTGTCCTATTTTAAGCTATATGTTAAAAGATAAAGCCCAGTTTTAAATCTCTGATGAAATGTTTTTTACCTACAACCAAAGAAGGGTGGTAAGCAATGCATGGATTAATAGAACTAATTTGCACCTAATCAGATAAATCTTTGAGTTGATAATTTTGTAAGCGGTTTTTCTACTGTATGCGGTTTTTCTATCGTATGCGGTCCAGACAGCAGCACAATGCAAATGGCCAAATTAGGTCAAAGAATTTAATGACCAGATGACCGGTAGCAAATAATTTTCTATGGGACAGAAAACAGAAGTGGCATTGAATAGAAACACAGTCACAAGAAGTCCATGAGTACATACATGGTAAACGAACTTTCATTCCTGCAAGTTTAGATTCCACTGAAAAAACAGTGATAAGGCTTAACTACACAGACTTTGTACTTTTTAATATCTCATTTTCTCTGAATGTGAATTAATGATTAAAATCCTTCCTTACATTTCTTCTTGTAACACTTCCAGCAACGTCTACAAACAACTCCAGAGAGTCAGCAAAATGAATTAAAGATCATCCACTATGGCCACCTAAACTCTGAAAGCAGTTCTACATTTCTGTGTAGTTTAAGGTGAAAATCAACTGAGATGCGAGATGCTGCAGGTAACTACTCTTCCAGAGAATATTGTGCACTAACAGCAGTCAGAGCGGATGATATGCTCTCGAGCCACCAATCAAGGTCAATGGCTTGATTGCCAGTCAAGCTCAGTGCTCAGGTTACACTGCTGTAGCCACCACCACTGAGGAAAAACCTGATGTAGCTTTCATCTGGGTAAAGAATGCACACTGTCAATAAACACAGAGCAGTAACATAAGCATGATTTTCGGAAAGCATGAAAATTTCTACTGGTCTTCAGACTAGTTGGCAGTTGCGGCATTTCTGTATCTATTGAGAAAACACTGTTAAAAGCTATGTCTAATTTTCAAGCACACAAATCAGACAAACAGCACCTCTTGTGAGTCTGTAGATAATCCCTTGTCTCAAAAGCAAATGTCCCTGCTACTATTCAGTACTTCAATTTTTTTTTTTTTTTTAAAAAAAAAGGGCTTACACTGGATACTAGTTTAGTTTATGTCTTGGAGGTAACAGCTGCATTTTTTCATAAGCTAACCATTTCACTGAGCTCCTAGCATGCTGCCAGCATCCCTGAATGCCACCAGTCCACACCTCACCACAGAAACCTATTTCTGCACCCTGCAGGATGACTAGTTATAGACCTCAGTGAAGAGCAAAAACAAAGCTGTAATCTCTACAGCTCTTTAATAATCCCTCTCAGAGGCTCACAACCAAAGGCTGGCAGGCACAGCTGTATGACTTCCCTAACGCTATTGGGAGGCGTATCAAGATGTGTATTCCTGACGCGAAGAAACAGCTTTTTATGCTCCACACCAGGCACATAAGCCCGAAGTCCACAAGGGCACTTCCCGTGGGGGGTTAATCTAAAATTTCACCACGACTCTCCTACGCCGAGTGTAAGAAACCCCGTCAGCAAAACCCGCAGGTCCTGCAGTGCCGTAAGGCCGCGCTCCGGCGAACGCCAGGGGCCTCCTCCACACACAGGCCGGCGACAGAGCGGGGCTGGGGCTGGGGCCGAGACAGAGCCGGCAGCCCCGCAACCGCCTCGTTGCCCGCCGGGCCGCGCACCGGAGGAGCCCAAGGCGGGAGGCTGCCGAGAGGCCGCGTCTGTCCCGCCCGCCCCGCCGCGCTCCCGAGCACCTCAACGGCACCCCCAAGGCGGGCGGCTGCGCACCGCCCGCACCTGCTCGTCCTCATAGATGATGTTGGCGGGGATCTCCTTGCGGATGATCTTCCCGAAGATGGTGTCGCCGCCGGGGCGCGCGGCCTGCGCCTTGCTGATCTCGTCAGCCATGGCGGCGGCCCGATCCCACCGCGCGCCGCCCGTCGCGCCGCGCTTCCCCTCGCGGCTACGCCCCCTGCAGCGCTCATTGGGTCGATAGACTGAGGCAAGCCGCGCACAACTCGCGATTGGTCGTTTCGCCTGTCTTTTTCGCTCGTCCCCGCCCACTTAGCTGGTTTATCGTCGCTGATGCGGAGTAGAGGCGCGGAGGGATCTGAGTTGAAGGCGGGTGTTGGTGGTTCTGTGGCGGGCTATCAACGGTGTGGTGCACTCGAGTCCTGCGGAGTGCAAGTTGAGTCCCAGGAGAGGCAGTTGCAGTGAAGTATTGTTGATTGCCGCATCACATCCAGCTCAGATATCTGCGTGACTTCTTGGGGCTGTGCCCTGCAGCCAAGTGGCTGCTTCTCTTGGAGCTGCCTGTAGCTTTTCCATACAAGTTTGCAGGAGAAACGCAACCTGCTGTGAATCTTCTCCTGGAGGCCCCGCTTGCCTTGGCAGTGTGTCCAGGTGAAAACTCTCTGGTCCCTGGCACACAGCACAAGGCAAACTACACTGGTGTCTCAAGGCCTTTCGGCCCATCAAGATGAGGCTTGGGCTGAGCCAAGTAGGATGCTTTATTTATAAACATTGGCACTGCCCCAAAACTTTGGGGGGTACAGTGGTAAAATAGGGTTTAGTGTGAGATGTTGGGTGCTGCTAGCGCCAGGATGGCTCCTGCACAGGTGAAATCACAGTTTAATATGTCAGCCATTCTACACATAAGCCATTTTTTAAATACAAAATCAATTAAGACCTGGCTGTAACTCACAGAGGGCAGCACAATATTAAACAGCTGCACATCTAGCCATAAATATGCTTTTTTAAATATATATGACACCAGTCACAAAATAGGAGAAATTAAAAAGCAGGGGAAAAAAGAAAAAAAACAGAAGGGTGACAAAGAAAGCTTCCTTTTCTAACCTTCATGGTTAAAATAGGTTCAATCTGATTTCCCTCAAGCTTTGTCTATGCAGATTTTAATACAGACGTATTAATTTGCCTTGCAACAAAAATCTTGCAGGAAAGAAAATTCTGGAGGGATGCAGGGAGTAAATACTGCTAAGTGGTTTAAACCTAAAATGGTTCCATATTTGCTTACCCAAACTTGTTATAAAAAGAGCATAATTTTTTATACACATCTAGTAATAACTCTGAAATTATGTATCTCGAGATACCCTAAACAAAGCCCTGATGAAGCTCATGGAACACTGGAAGGATATTCTGTTCCTCACTTGATGGTACTGTATATATTTTGACATGTATATGTTCTACGGATAGTATTGGAGTATGATGGCTAAAACAATAGAATTGGGGCTTCAGGAGCAAATTTATTTGCTTTCTATTGTTGTCTAAACATGGTTATTAAGCAAATATGTGAGTAATGTTATTGCCCTATATTCTTGGGAATTAAACATTTTGTGAAAGAATATTACTAGCTAGATAGACTCTGGAACAGCTTAACATATAAATCTTTATTCAAGTTCCATCTGTACATGTTAGTGTACGTTAAGTAGTTCCACGGGCTGCCGTGGAGTCGGTCTAGAAAGCATATTTCTATGTTAAGAGAAGACATAAAGAGACAGTTTAAGAAGTTTCTCTGAAAAAGCAAAAGCATTTTTTCCATACAGTTGACGTCAACATATATTTTTGTCTCACTATGTAAATGTCAAATTTTATATTGTTTTGGATACACAAAGGCCTTTCAGAGGACTTAATTTATTCATTCACAGCTGCAATAAATATTCCTGCAAATGGATATACGAGTAGGGATCATTTCTCCTGCTAATATATCAAGTTTCTTTATGAGGTACATAGTCCAAAATGATGATATTTAGGAAATTTGAAATATTGAAAATATTTAGTAATAGTTTAGTGTTCCTTCACTTCAATTAGCTTTGAATGTAATTTCAATTAAACAATGAAATAGACTGTATATTGAAGCTAGAGGTCTAGCAAAGCAGTAGAGTTGAGGACGTTTAAAATCTTTCTGCTTCCTGTAGCTAATGCTGGGTAAAGTGCTACTGAAGCACAAGCTTGTTCTGTTTTCTGGAGGACACCAATTGAGTCTGAAAGTACCAGACACAGCCCTGGGATGGCTGGGCCGAGACTGGGCTGGTCAGTTAGGCTGTGGGCAAGGCAAGCAGCTGCATACCTAGTAAACAGAGACATCCTCAAATACCGTCAATAAGCATAGAAACAAGGAGCTGTAACAGCAACTTTTCATCTGAAAAAGGTGAAAAAATAGTCTGGGAAAAGGGAAAACAATCTGGCAAAATAAAACTGATCTGAAAGACCAGGAAACATCATCATCTATTGACTGTTCCAGGTGGAAAACAGAAATTAACAGCACTTGTTGGCTGCTCACAGTGGTGGTGTCCTACATCTTCTTATGTCTCTATGATATAAAAATGACTTGCTTTTTTTCCAAAATGCAGATTCTCCCTCTGAGAACATCCTGTGCTGCACATACTTCACCTTTCTTGCACAGGCTGAACTCCCTGCAGAAACTTTCTGTGCGGTCTTGGACTCCCACCGTGGACACCTGCTTGACTCCAGACTCCCTGCTGAGACTCAGGGGTCAGTTTGGTCTGCCCTCCCCACTCTGGGATGGTGTGTCCTCCACTCTTTCTGAAATTCACTTCATACTGGTATTATGTATCCACACAAGTCATCTGTCATAATATATCTGTTATTATATTGTTAATAAATTGCTCAACTCACGGGAAGTTTGTAGTAACCTGCAATAGTAAATTCCTATTTGGTTGTTGCTATAATGTTGCTATACAACTGATTGCTGCTATTACTGATTGTTGACAGTAATTTGAAATAGCTTGAGATAGATCTGCATTTGCTTTGTTAATCATAGGTACCCTTGCTAGCAGTGATTTTTGTGGTAATCTGTAATAAAGTAGAAAAATTTAGAGGATGGAGCCTCCATGTCCTCACGTACAACAGAATCTTGTGAACACACAGTGCTGATCGCTGAACCCCCACAGGCCAGGCCACCCTTGAGGCCATGGCAGAGCTGGAGACGGACTCACCTGTGCTGTTACAGGCCCTGGGGGCCAACATGGGGTCCTGGGCAGCAGGCTGTTCTGGCCCCTGAGGGTTCTTAGTGTACTCAGGGCCCTGACACCTGTCATCTGGTGTCAAAATCTGTAACTACTGGGCAGAGAAGAACCTGTTGAAGTTCAACAGTGGCACTGTAGGGTCCTGCACCTGGGGAGGAACAACCCCAGGCACCAGTACAGGTTAGGGGTGGACCTGCTGGACAGCAGTGCTGCATAAAAGGACTTGGAGTTCTGTGTGACAACAGGTTGATCACTAGTGAACAATGTGCCCTTGTGGCCAAGAAGGCCAATGGTATCCTGGGGTGCATTACAAAAAGTGTGACCAGCAGGTCGAGGGACATTATCCTTCCCCTCTGCTCTACCCTGGTGTGGCCTCATCTGGAGTACTGCATCCAGTTCTGGGCTCCCCAGTTTAAGAAGGACAAGGAATTACTGGAAGGAGTCCAGTGGTGGGCTACGAAGAAGATTAGGGGCCTGGAGCATCTTTCTTATAAGGAGAGACTGAGAGAGCTGAGTCTGTGTAGCCTGGAGAAGAGAAGGCTGAGAGAGGATCTCTTTAATGTCTATAAATATCCCGAGGGTGGGTGTCAAGAGGATGGGACCAGCCTCCTGTCAGTGGTGCCCAATAGTAGGATGAAAGGCAATGGGTACAGACTGAAGCATAGGAGGTTCCACCTGAACATGAGGAAAAACTTCTTTGAGTGTGCCAGGGCACTGGAACAGGCTGCCCAGAGAGGTTGTGGAGTCTTCTTCTCCGGAGAAATTCAGGACCTGCTTGGACACATTCCTGTGCGATCTGCTCTGGGTGAACCTGCTTTAGCAGATGGATTGGACTAGATGATCTCCAGATGTCCCTTCCAACCCCAATCATTCTCTGATTCTGTGATTCTTCTTTAGGTCACCTAAAGAACCATGCCTGGGTTTTTTCCAGTATTAGGCTGGATTCATGTCCGACATTAGTGGGCAGAAAAACCAGGGTAATTGTTTCAATGTTGTAGTTGTTCTTCAGCTCCTGTGTACACATACGCAGGCACGTCGCAAGAAGAGCCAGAGGCCACGAATGCATTTGCAAAGAGCAAATTTTATTTTAGTTACCTCTCTACTGGAGGATCTCCGAAGCCACACCGAAGCTCCCAGGCAGAGGTGACACCAGCGGGGACACAGGCACTGGGCCTGCTGAGCTTGTCTGTATTTCAAGGCTTCAGGCAGGCACAACCTCCCGCTCTTTCTCACAACAAAGCAGGAATCTCAAACATAGTGATAAGGTGCCTAGAGTTTCTCACAGGCCTATGTTATGTAACACGGAGGTTCTACTCATCAAGCACACAAGGTCAGTAAAACAATTAGTGTGATCTATGTGCTTTTTCTACAGACAGGTGCAAGTCACTTGAGCGTATTTACATTTAACTAATCTCCTTGCCAAATCTTCCGCTATATCCCCATACAGAAGGGCTACTGATGTTGTCTGTCTGGATTTCTATAAAACATTTGATGTGGTGCCATACAACATCCTCTCTCTAAATTGGAGAGGTGTGGATTTGGTGGGTGGACTGTTTGGTGGATGAGGAACCAGCTGGATGGTTGCACCCAGAGTGTGGTGGTCAATGGCACAATGTCTGGATGGACACCGTAACAAGTGATGTGACTCGGGTCCATACTGGGACCAGTATTATTTAATATCTTAATGAATGACACAAACATTGGGAACAAGTGCAACCTCAGCAAGTTTGCGGATGGCACAAAGCTGAGTGGTGCAGTTGACACTCCTGAGGGACAGGATGCCACCCAGAGGAACCTGGAAAAGCTTGAGAAGCGGGCCCATGTGAACCTCATGAAGTTCAGCAAGGCCAAGTGCAAGGTCCTGCAGCTGGGCTTGGGCAACTTCCAGTATCAATACAGGCTGGGGGATGGAGGCATTGAGAGCAGCCTTGCAGAGAAGGACTTGGGGGTACTGGTGAGTGAAAGATTGGACAGGAGCCAGCAATGTGCACTTGCAGCTGTCACCTTTTACTGCAGGGTGACAATAAATCATGGCAGACCTTCTCTGTTAACCCACCCCCCCTCCCCACTGGGAAAGGTAAAAGGAGGAAGAGGGAGAGAGACTTACAAGTTGGAAAAAATTAAAAATGAGCGTATTTACATTTAACTAATCTCCTCACCAAATCTTCCGCTATATCCCCATACAGCCCCCTCAGAGTATTCTCTCCGAGAGACAATATGGTCAAGCAGGATATCAAACGGTCCAGTCAGTTCTGGTAAATAATCGTTGGTTACCTCCATATCAGCTTTTTTTTTTTTTTAACAAAAAAAGAAAGAAAGAAAGAAGGAAGGAAGGAAGGAAAGAAGGAAAGAAGGAAAGAAGGAAAGAAAGAAAGAAAGAAAGAAAGAAAGAAAGAAAGAAAGAAAGAGAAAGAAAGAAAGAAAGAAAGAAAGAAAGAAAGAAAGAAAAAGAAAGAAAGAAAGAAAGAAAGAAAGAAAGAAAGAAAGAAAGAAAGAAAGAAAGAAAGAAAGAAAGAAAGAAAGAATTAAAATTCAATCAAGTGCTTCTGGGAAGTAATGGCCAGCGGTGCAAAATAATGTGTTGGCCACAAACTGATGGCTTTCCAGTCACGCGTTTGAAACTATGACATCTTTCTTCAGAGGGAAGCAGGTGCAAACCCGTTATTTATTTTATGCCTGGCAGAGCCACCAGCGAAGGCAGCAGGGGATCGATTGGCCCCGGAGCGCCCGCGGCGGGGCAGAGAGTGCCCGGAACACGGGCGGCGGCGAGTGGCGCCCGGCGGGGCTCCGTTGGCGGCCGCACCGGTAGCGTGGCGGCGGGGGAGGAGGAGGGCCTGGAACGTGTTAATTCGTCACTTCCCCGCTCCCCCGGGCCGGAAGAGAACGGCGGTCGCCATGGCGAGCCGCAGGCAGGTGAGCTCGGCGCGCATGCGCGGCGGGGAGAGGCGGGGGACTCGGTGTGTCCTGTTGCGGCGACATCTTGGCGGTGTCTTCCGAGGCTGCCGGGGGAGAGCGGGGCCTCCGCGGTGTTCGGGGCTCGTCTCGAGTGAATTGGAGCCGGGGAGCGCCCGCGCGGGCCCGGCCCCGTTTGAGGCGGCGGCGGCGGCGGTGGTTGCCGGCCCCCTGCTCACAGCGGCCGCGGGTCCGACCCTGCCCACCCCGTCCGGCCTGCGCCCTGCGTGGAGCGGAGGGTCCCTCTTCCCGCAGCGTGCCGCAGGCGGGTGGTTGCCGCCGTGTCCCGGGTTTTAGTCCCTCCTGCGCTGCCTGGTGGCCGCCGTGCTTGGAGCTGGTGGTAGTGCATGCAGCGCCGAGCTGTGTTCCCTCTCAAATTTACAACACTAGCGTGTAAATAATAACTAGACACATTATATACCATGGGGAGTTTTTCCTTGTGTGCCATTGGAGGGCAGGAACGTTTTTCTTAGCAGTTCCTGGCATTTATTCTGAGCATTAACAGGCAGAGGCTTTCAGGCCAAAAAGGACATGACACTGGGTGATTGAACATGGAGTTTTGCATGCAAAGTCTGTCGTGGAAAAAGAAACACGTTGAGAGACTACAAGTGGAAGTTAATACACATAAAGAGAATGAATTGTGATGAGAAGATGGAGAAAAGCAAAGATGGGGGACTTATTTAAACCTTTTACCTTTGCAATATAGAGTACTTGGTGGGGGGAGTTGAGCCCCTGTTTTAGAAGTGTTCTAAAGCTTAGTATTAGGGATACACTAATGTATTAGGGGAATGTAGGGATACACTGATGTATTAGGGGAATTCTATGTTTCTTCAGGTGACTGTAGAGCTCAAGGGAGCCTGCATTAATATATCTTGTTTCAAAGTCATCTACTCCAATGTGGTGAAGAACTTTCCAGGAGGGGTCTGCAGAAATTTGCAAATAGCAGAGGAAGACGCCAGAAAATTGTTGATTAAAAAGTTCAGAATAACCGTGAAACACTCCTGCAGGTTTCACAACATATGTCTTTCACCCAAAACCATTTTTAATATTAATTTTACTGTTTGCAAAGATGGAGAAAATACTGTGGGGTAGAAATACTTCAGGATGTCCTGTCTAAACAATTTAGTCAAATCTCTTAAAATAGGTCTACAGAACAAGAAATGTATTTTCTGGGCTTTAGTTCTGTTGGTTTACTTTCCACAGATTCAGCCATCTGGGGAACGCTGCAATTAGAGGCAACATTATTCTGTTCAATTGCTAATTATTAAAGACACAGAAGCTGAAAAGGAATTACCAGAGTCCATGTTCTCTTCTATATGTCTCTGCTCAGGTTGATTTAACTGATTGTCAGGTGACATACTAACTCTTGTAAAAGTGACAAAAGTTTTTTACTTAAATGTTCCTGAGACTCTCAAGCAATTGAGAATGCACTGATTTGTCCTCTTTCCATAAACATTTGTAGTGCAGTATCATATACTCAACAGGAGGCTAAATCATAAATTCCAGTGGAAACAATGACACGGTCTAATCCACATGAAGTGAGATTTGAATTTGTTCATACTTGTAAGTTGTCCCTTAATAGCACTAAAGTTGTGGTAGTATTATGTTAAAGAAGCAGCAGTAGACTGGAAGGTTGCCTCTTCTTACTGTTTTATGTCTTCTTCCTCAAAACTGTCTTTTTGTGCATGTACACTTCTGGATGAATTATCTCAGTGTGTAGCCAAGTGACCAGCTGAGCGGAAGGTGAGAATCTAGCTTGAAAATGTAAAAGTGTGTTGACATCTGTTAGAAGTAGTAGCTTTCAGAGAAGCTTGCAGTTCTGCTCTCTGTCGTTAGCAGATTTAAAACAGAGGCAACATTTTTTTCAAGGCACTGCTGAGGTGTTTTTATTGGGTTTTCACCTTTAGGGGATAGTGTTTTGCATCTCCCACTCACAAATACAGCACATGCTGATGAAGAAGATGATTATTCCTCAGTTACAGCCCTGTGTTTCCTCTGCATCCTTCTAAGACATTTTTGGAATGTGAATTATGACAAAACAATTTAAGATTGTCATAAGCTACCTGGAATTGTGCCTTCTAGAGATGTAAAAACACACTAGAAAGTACTAGAAATAATTTCAAAATGTATCTTGTCTCAGTGTCAAATTTGGTTTCATTTTTTCTGTGCTTGTCACAGATTCTTTTCGATCTCTGACAAACATCAACAAATTCTGATAAGGACTTTGGGATTTCTTTAATTTCATTATGGTCTGCGTGTATAAATAGCCAAACAGCATGACTGTGAGTTGTGATTCTTGGGGGTTTTACTTTACGTACATGCTGAGGTGCATTATCTCTACATTCTAAATCCTAATTTTTAGTGTGGGAAGGACTTTGGTTTAAGTTGGTTTTGCCACATCACCTCTAGAAGATTATATCCAGGTATTATATGGAGACATGAAAAATAATTGTTGAATTAGTTAATACACAGTTGGAGATCTTTTTGAAATTCACTTTTCTTACGTTGGTTTGTAAATGTGAGAATACTGCAGCCATTTATATTTCTACCTTTTTTTTTTGTAATCTGAAAATATCCAGTGATCTACCCTTGATAGTTCCTTCAGGTGACTTGACTTTTAGAGTTATTCCAATTCTGTTATGTGTTTTTGTTATTGGCAAAATAAATATGTTTGCATCAATGTATTTTCAGGATTATATTCCTGTCATGCCAAATGATTATTTAGGGGTGTGGTGCTAGTACTCTCTAGCATCTTGGATTAATTTGAAGCATATAGAACTACCTAGGGTTTTTATTTCTTCACATCTGCTTTGGCTACAAATTATTTGATCGGAAACTGAGGTAAAATATCTTAGATACTGATTCCATATCAAGTTCTGTTCTAAATGGAAAGAACCTGAAAAATCAACTAGAGCACTCTTAAACTACATGTTCATTTTGACTAAGAATTCTGCTAGCAAACAAGCTAATTCTATTATGTTGTATTGGCAGGTTTTGAAGCTTTTTAAATTACTACACAGAACCCGGCAAGAAGTTTTTAAAAATGATACCAGAGCTCTTGAAGGTAAGAGAGATTTTTTTTGTGTGGTGGATGCTTACTATGTTTCTGTGGAACCTTCTCTAAATACAGAGGATTCTTAACGCAGTCATTCTTTAAATTATTGCCTTCCACATTTTATGCATAATCATTGGGAAAACTTGTGTGTCCATAACCAGACATCCATTAATTTGAAACAAAAACCTGGTTGTGAGACTCAAGCACTCAAGCTATATTTCTTATGGAAAACATATCTTTTTGGAACCTTGGTGATCTTCCTGGTTCCCCCTCACTCCCCCTCCCTTTTTTTTTTTACTTCCTCTCTTCAGCCCAGCAAACCATTTTTAAATGTACTAAGCATTTGGGTTGATTTTATGTACGATTGCTCCTCAGGGGATAAATATTGATTTTTTTTTTGTAAACCAACTTGCAGTAGTGACTTCTGTATGTTAGTTATTTTTAAGGTCAGAATGCTAGATAGGCAGTTATGTTCCTATAACAGTCAACTTAAATTACAACTTCACCTGAATTCCATAGAAATCTTATATTAACTTACTTGAGGCAAAGTGTACCAGAAAGGTTCTATAAAGGACATAGAATACTGACCTTTGAGGCAGTGACAAAGACAAGATAGATTTTGTTGTTGTTGTTTGCACTTTAGTTTTTTTTGTTTACCTTATATAGCTGCAAGACAAAAGATAAATGAAGAATTCAGGAATAACCAATATGAGACATCTGAAGAGAAGATAAATGAGGTACTTCCTGTTTTCATTGGTTTTTCCACTTTGCATAGAAGTACTTATATATGAGATATTTACTTAAAGGATCTCTAAACCAATGTGAGCACTTACTGAGACATTATGAGAGCCAGATGAGTTTGAAAAGGCTTTTATATGGATCTTAGTTTATAGATACATTGATATGTCCATTAGTATTAATAGTATATTATAGAATTTTGCACATTCAAAAATACATAATGAGAAAGTGTCTTCTGGTAGTTCAATATGCTTATTTTGAAGCTTCTAATAATATTATGGGAAAAAATGCTCTACGTTGCTATTTTCATGTAAATATTTTTTATACTTGGCTCATAATGTCTATCTAAGCTGTGTTCACTTAAATTTGCGTGGTCTTTGTTGGATAGAGAAGCACAAAAAGTACAGAAAAATTAAATAGTCTGCTGATTTACTGGCAGACATGAGAATTGCTTTGGTTCCTGATCACAAATGAGGCAACATCTTTCATTGGAGGCAAAAAAAAGCCAAATGATCATGACTATTGTATATACTGAGGTATCAATTATACTACTGGGATTTTTGGTTTTTCTTTTCTCATGGTGCATTAAAAGGAGTAAAATGTTCTGTTAACTCACTGTGTGAGTTACCTTTGCTCAGTTGTTATCTTAACAGTTTTTACTGAGTCATTTTTCTAAAGCTTACTGAGGCCTGAAATGAAACATCTGTATTTTAGATATTTTTAGTTCTTAACATCCATACAGAGTGAATAGTTCAGGCCTTGTCATTCAGCCTTTTAACTGATTCTATTTGCGTTGTCATTGGGCACTAACTGGAAGAAAGTGCCTCCATCTGTCCTTTGCAGAAGTAAATCTAAAACTTTGCATCATACCAGCCACTGGACAATAACATGAATAGCTCTTAGCATTTATGTAGGACTTTCTAGCATTTCTGCTTGCTGTTAGACCCCTATAGTAATACTTGTGTCTTTGTGTTTCCAGTGTCTGAGCAATTAAATTGTATGTTCTTTTTGTTGTAGATATACAGAACAAATACTTGCTGTAATTTTTAAAGCTGTATTTGTTAGGGGTGACAACCTGCAAAATACACGTATGTAAGTTTTTAGCGTGGGTTAATAGAGATTGCAGAGGGATCTAGATAGAGAAAAGGACAATCACCAGCTGCATGAAGTTCAACAAGGGCAAGTCCTGGATTTTGCACCTGGGAAATGGCAACCCTGTCTGTACATACAGACTGGGGGACAAGATGCTGGAAAGCAGCTCTGCAGAGTGGGATCTGGGGATTCTGGTCGATGGCAAGTTGAACATGAGCCAACAGTGCCCTGGCAGCCAAGAGGGCCACCCATGTCCTGGGGTGCATCAAGCACAGCATTGCCAGTGGGATGAGGGAGGTGATTGTTCCGCTCTGCTCTGCACTGGTGCGGCCTCACCCGGAGCACTGTGTGCAGTTCTGAGTGCCATAGGATAAAAAAGATACAAAGCTACTGGAGAGTGTCCAGAAGAGGGCTATGGTGTTGCTGAAGGGTTTAGAGGGGAAGCTGTGTGAGGAGCAACTAAAGTCACTTGGTTTGGTCAGCCTGGAGAAGAGGAGACTAAGGGGAGACCTCATGGTGGCTACAGCTTCCTCACAAGGGAAGGAGGAGGAGCAGATGTTGATCTCTTCTCTCTGGTGACCAATGACAGAACCCGAGGGAATGACAGGAAGATGTACCAGGGAAGGTTTAAGTTGGACATTAGGAAAAGGTTCTTCACCCAGAGGATGCTGGAGCACTGGAACAGGCTCCCCGGGGAGGTGTCACGGCCCCAAGCCTGACAGTGTTCAAGAAGAGACTGGACAATGCCCTCAGACACATGGTGTGAACTGTGGGGTTGTCCTGTGCAGGGACAGGAGCTGGACTCGATGATACTTGTGAGTCCCTTCCAACTCAGGATATTCTATGATATCTGTATTAAATGTGTCAGTGGAAGAAATTCTAGACTTTCATCACAAGTACAGAATCCTTGAACATCATAGAACCTGTCATATTTATTATGTAAGCATATATATATATATACTGAATAGACTCAGAGGCAGATGAACTGGATCAAATTATAAACAGGACTGTGGGAATTTGTACACTTGCATAAACACAGGGGTGTTAGTGTTCTGCTTTGTACAGCAGCTAAAAAAATGAATATTGACCAACCAAATGTGCATTTTATTTTGTCAGAAATGTGCTCTAATATGACATCAAATATTTAGTTATGTAGTAACCTCAGCAGGAAGGAGTGACTGTCTGCAGTATCAGAATGTGAGATGTGTCAGCTGAATCTGTTGCAGCATTTCAGTTCTGATCAGGAGTGCACTTCTGAAGTTATCTTAGTTATCGCCACTCCCTGTGATTTGACTTATTTGTCAAGTAGTCTCAGAGCAAATAGCAGAATTCCTTTAAGATGAATCTGAAGAACAGGGTGTGTGCCAGGAGCATGCAGCCTAGCTGCTAATAGACATTCAGTAGGGTAACTGGTCCAAACCCTTGGAAAGGGAGAGGAGAAATTCAGTGTAGATGTCAAGTCTTGAGTTGTAACTCTTGCAAAGATCCACTTCTGTTGGTACACCCTACTTCCTAGTGTAAGCATGTCTCCCAAAGTGTCTCACTTGTGCATTTTCATTTATTTCTGACACAGAAATAAATAACTATTTGGATTCTCTTAATCACCCAGCAAAACTAGCAAGAGTGCTTCTGCTTCTCCATTGGATGAGGGAAAGAATCCTAGGCCTTTTGCCAAATATTAGTGCCTTTTCAAATGTTTAGGTAGGGCCTTGTTCCTGTACTGCTTTTCTGTGAAACTTCAGTATTCTTAATTCTTTTCATGTTTTGCCCATATTTTTGCCTCCAAATTTAATGAGCAGGAATGTTGGAAGAACAAGATTTGCCTTTTGCTAGGTGCAGTCGAATGTATTGAGGCATTCACCAATGTCTGTGGTCATTGGAAACTAGTTACTTGTTTTGATAGTTGGATTCCACCTTATTGATGTGCAGTTTTCATTGGGTATATAGATTTTTATACTGCTGTGTGTTACTGAGCGCTGTATGTCAAGGTAGCTTATATATCCATCTATAAGTTATTCCAGGATCCTCAAAGTAAAAGCTATGTATAGATAGTGCATAACTAACTGAGTAATAGAACTGACTGGTTTTATTATTTGAATAGCTGTCTAGTATGGAAAATGTCTTCAGGAATAATTTCATATTATTTAAATTATTCTGTTCTGTTGTCTTTTGTTGTTGTGTGTTTTTCTTTTTACTAGCTTCTGAAAGTAGCTTCAGATGTTGAAGTGATTCTCAGAACTTCTGTTATTCAGGCAGTTCACACAGATTCCGACAAAATATGTGAGTAAAGCTGCATGCTAAAAATATATTTTAAACTGTTGTAGTTCACTAAATAAATATGAAACTTGAAAACTGTGTGAAGGGACAGAGAGGACGGAAGTCTGTCTATCTGTAATTTCTCTGCTCAAACCCTTAATTTAAGCCTGTTGGCTAATGGCTTTGCCTGGGACAGGTGGAGGTTGCAAAGGTACAAAGTTTCTACACAAATATTTTGAAATACAAAGGCTGCTAGAAAACTTGCAGTGCGTGCATTAAATGCCCTCATAGAGAGAAAAAAGTTGTAACTTGGTAGCTTAAGTATTAGGAGCGATAGCAATTATGTAGCAATTCAGCGCACATATACTGGTTCATCCCTGGCTATGTATGCCTAAATGTCCCAGCTGCAATACCTGTAGGTGCATGCTCTACCAAGTAGGAAGAAGCTGCCTGTGGAGAATTAGCAAATTCAGTATTTATTTGTGCTCTCCATGGCATAGCTTTTTATTTGGGGATTGTGTTCTTTTCCAAAACCTTACTCTGACAATTTAAGTTTCAGATAATGCCTTGGAAGATTCGTAACAGAACTATGGCTTTGATGAAAAGCGTATCTAATTGTGAAATTTTAGTTCCTGGTTTAGAAGTTCTTTTATCTTACAGCGAAACACGAGAGAATTAGTAGGTTCAGGATACAACTGTGTGATAGAGGATAGGAAAAACTTTCAGCTGTGTACATTGTTTTGTTTCTCTTAATGGTGTCTTTAAGTTTTTTTAACTGTTTGCAGGTTTAGATTTGGTAAAGCATTAAACTTTAGAACAGCCGTTTGGATTGAGGCCTAAGGTAAGTCTAGACCAGTGTCCAGTCTTCCACAGTGATCCTAGGCAGATGACAGTAGAAACATAGGAACAGAGGAAGTGATTTTTTGCATTTTCCAGCTGTTTACACCTGGCAGCACTTCCTGAGCCAGGGATTGCTTCTGTTTCAGCTATCCTCAGTGGGTTTCTCTCTCGTGAACTTGTTCTTGTCAACTTACATGTATTTCTTATTCAGGATGGATCATTAAAGACTGTTTTCCAAATTTGTTAAACAGCACAGATACTAACAAAAATACTTGCAGAACTTAACTTCAAACATCTCTCCATTGGGATACCTGTCCATTAATTGTTCACTTTCCACAGTTTAACCAGTGACTTATCCATGCTAGACCTTCTGTCATAATAAGGCTGTTGTTTTCTTAAAAGCATTCACTGAGGGACTTCTGGGAATCCAAGCATGTTGGGGCAGCCCCCCAAGAGGTCTTCAGAGAACTCCAGCAGGGACTATAATGCAGAACATCCCTTACAAAAGCCACGTGAATTCCATGAATTCATGTTCAGATACTGATTTATATTCTAGTACTGTGTGAGTGTGTAGGGCTGGGGTTAGGACAGTCAGAGCCCACCTGGATTTTATCTTGGCAAGGAATGTAAAGGACCACAAGAACAGCTTCTACGGATATATCAGTAGCAGAAAGAAGAGGAGGGAAAATATGGGCCCACAGCTGAACAGGGCAGGGGAACTGGTAATAAAGGCCATGGAAAAGACCAGGGTGCTTGGTACCTTCTTCACCTCAGTCTTTACTGCCAAGGTTTGCCTTCATGAGTCATGGGCCTTGAATCATTGGGAATGTCTGGAGTGAGGATGACTTACTTTTGGTAGAGCAGGAAAGGGCTGGGGAACATTTGAACAGATGGGCCTTAGACAAATCCACAGGACCTGATGTGTTGCACCCATGGGTGATGAAGGAGCTGGCCGTTGTCATTGTAAGGCCACTTTTGATCATCTTTGAAAGGTCATGGTGATTAGAGTAGTTGCCTGACGACTGCAAGAAAGCAAACATCACTCCTCTTTTTATAATAAGGACAAGAGAGAAGATCTGGGAAACTGGTCAGCCTCACCTTGATATCTGGGAAGGTCGCTGAGCCACTCCTGGAAGCTGTTTCCAAATGTTCTAACAACGGCATGGGGACTGGGAGTTGTCAGCAATGATTTACAAAGGGGACATCTTCTCTGACTGATATCCTTTTGCAGTGAAATGGCTTGACTTAGTGGACAAGGGGAGAGTAGTGGTGTTTGTCCGTTTTGACTGTAGCAGAGCTTTAATATTGCCTCCTTTAAAATCTCCATAAACAAAAAGTGATACAAT
This sequence comes from Nesoenas mayeri, assembly GCF_963082525.1. Taxonomy (NCBI): domain Eukaryota; kingdom Metazoa; phylum Chordata; class Aves; order Columbiformes; family Columbidae; genus Nesoenas; species Nesoenas mayeri. Next base: position 31,180,508 of record NC_137542.1, on the reverse strand, counting down.
TGCCACCACCTAATTCTGCAGACTTAGAGACATGATGGCAATGAGGTTTGTGCGGAAGGAAGAAGTCTTCCAGAGTCTGAATACTAACCAGAAAAATTTTGTCCTGCAGCAAAAAATGTGGAGTATGTCTGTACACACAGTGTATTTGACCTGCTTATGAATGCAAAAGATGTCATTATCCAGTCTCTTGCCAATTCTTCTTTTTTGTTGATTTGTTTTGGAGGTTTGTTTGGTTTGTTTTTTTGTTTGTTTGTTTTCTGTATCTGTTTTTGATAGATATAAGCTTTGCTTCTCTGTAATAGATCTTACTGCAGTAAGAACAATACAATAATCTTGAAACAGCCATTTCAGTTTGAGAGCTATGTGTTTTGTGTGTGTTTGGAATATATATTGAAGTGAGAAATATTTTGTCTTGATAATGTAGTGAATCACCAATTTAAGATCAGGAATGCTTAGAAAAGAAATCCAGAGCATCGTGATAGAAGTTCACAGAATAATATTGAACAAGACAAAAAAATGCATAGAATGGATAGATATTCTTACTTGTCCTGGTAAACTTAAAATGTGAAGAGTATTCAGTAAAGCTGGAATTTACAGTCAAAGCTAATACCAAAAAAGTACTTTTTTAGTTTACACAATGAAAAATTCTTAAAGGTCCTGGCAATGAATATTTTTTGTAAATTGGTTAGTTACAGAACATTATTTCTTTGTGCCATTCTTTGAGCAGGCTTCTAGTGTGTTTGCATCTTTCCTAAGAATCCAGCTTTGATTATTTATATAGCACTCTGAATTAGGCAGTCCTGGTATAGCTCTTTATATATTATTAATGTCACAGGTAGCACAGAGTAAGCCATTAGAAAATATCTGAAACTAAAAGTTCAAAATTTTTAGGGAGTTGAGGTAATCGTCACCATATTTTGATAGCAGTTTATGGTGAATAGCATCATCAGTGTATTGTGTAAAATTTTACCTATAAACGGGTGTGGTTTCCACTACTGCTTCACTTTGTTGAATCTCTCACCCTACTGTTCCCATCCTTTCTTGTTTGTAAAGAAACATTGTCTGAGATTAAAATGATGAAAAAAGTTGGAAATGGGGCTTCAGCTTCCAGTTGAATCTATGGCTAGGTGGTGATGTGGTTTAACCCCAGCCAGCAGCTATGCCCCACACAGCCACTTGCTCACTCCTTACAGTAGGATGGGGGATTAAAAAAGTAAGCAAACTCATGGGTTGAGATAAAACCAGTTTAATAGTTAAAGCAAAAGCCACAAACACAGAGAAGCAAAGTAAGAAGAAATTCATTCACTACTTCCCATGGGCAGGCAGGTGTTCAGCCATACCCAGGAAAGCTGGGCTCCATCACACCAAATGGTTACTTGGGAAGACAAACACCATCACTGCAAATGCCTCCCCGTTCTTCCTTCTTCTTCCAGCTTTTACTGCTGAGCACAATGCCATGTGGTATGTAATATCCCTTTGGTCACTCAGTGTCAGCTGTCCCGACTGTCCCCCCTCCAAACATCTTGTGCCCGTATATAATGAAAATATCAAGTGGATCTGCTTTTTGACACCTAGGAGCCAGTTTTTCGCAGGAAGTTTGTTGTAGGGAGTGCCTGTGTAGGTATAGAAGGTATATGAATCTGCTTAGAACATTGAAGGGGTATTCAATTCCAGTACAGCTTTGATTAAAGAAGTTTTAGCCGATCAAAATCAACCTTTTTGATCCTTAATCTTTATGCTCTACACTGACTTGTATAGTGCCAATAGAATTACATTGCTTTTATGGTATCATCTTGTATTAAATGAGAGGCTTGGGACAGATTTATTACCAACAACAACAACAAAGTAGAAGTGTAGCCCTAACGTGGCTGCTATAGTTGCTGTTTGTTGGCAAATAAAAATAAGCAACCTCAGTTGAAAAGTTTTTGTTTCATAGTGCTTCATCTTAGGTGCTACATGTTTGTTTTGGAAACCTTGTAGGTGAAGATTTATTTTGCTGTAATAGAAAGTATATTGGCCTATTTGGGGAAAATAAAAAAAAAGACAATGTAGTAAAATACTTACTAATTTAAATGCAGCCCAAATATATTATTTCCTTGCTTATTCCCAAGCCATTGTGCTGCCTCTACCCTCCAAAAAAAATTGAAGTGATTGGTTACTATGTTGTGTGAAAGAAAGGGAGGGGAGAGGGAACACCAGAACACCACAAAGCTATAGGTAAAATGTTTGAGAGATCTAGTGCTGCCACTAGTTTCTTTAAGTAAGTTCCTGTCAGAATATTTTGATTCTTAACTTTTTGTGTTATAGCTAAAAATATACAATTTAACTACACCTGGTGTTTTTTCTTCCTTTTAATTTCAGTCCTGTATCTCTAAAATAACTATTTAATAACTGAAAATAAAAAGCCAAAGACTTGTCTTAGATAGTGAGAATAAATGTTGGTAAGGGGAACATTTTTCTTAATCAAGTGAAACCATTCTTTCTTGTCATAGAAGCAGTGCACAGGGCCATGTTATCCTTTAAAAATAATTTGAGATGCAGTGGGGTATAGTCATGTTAGGATTCACTGGTAAATCTTTAAAAATTAAAGAAAAAAGAAATTAGGCTGAGGTTTTCTTACAGAAGAGAATACAATTTCAATTAGGAGCTTGTTAGTCATATTAGACAGTTTTTCTGATTTGTTTTTTTCATGTTTCAGTCTGTTACTCAGTAGTATACAAATGTCTCTTCTCTACATTTTGCTTTAATTTCAGATTAAGCTGATTCAAGTAGAGCTTACATTTTAGTAATATACCACACGTGCAGTATGTTTGATGATTTTGATTCAATGTGTTGGCAATGTATGTTCAAAACTTAGCTTTCAAAAGGAAGGTTTAAAATTCTTCTTTCAATCTTCATTTGTTTGGACGTTTGCTTTTCTGTATTTCGTATCCAATTCTGTTTTTCTTTGGTATTGTTGTTTCATGTACCTATTCTCTTAGAAACCTATTAAGTGTGTCAGTATCAGTACGGAGATGCAAAAAGAACACGCCTTCAAGGGAATCAGTTTTCTTTCTTATAAAATGTGGGATATCAATGCACGTTGGACAGAATAATCACAGAATGACAGGATCATTTTGGTTGGAAAAGAACTTTTAGGTCATCAAGCCTAACCGTTAACTTAACACTGCCAAGTCCAGTCTTACTCATTATGCACACATGCACACAAACACACACAGTTTTACAGGCTTACTGTACCTTTCACAGTTGTCTGACATAGTCAAAGTACAGCATTATGATTTTAGTTGTTTGTGCTTTAGTTTTTGCTGCTGGAACAAATCTGACAGGACAGAGCTTCTCCTTCCCTTCATGAAGAAAGGACAAGATGGTTTCTGAAGAGCTAGATGGCAAGAACTTAGAGTCAGGAAGAGGTTAAAATGGTGAATGATTAGAAAGCCATAGCACACTGCACTTCTGTGGTGATATGGTGGCCATAATATTCATTTGATGCTTTATTTTCCGGTTGGCCTTTAAAATAGGTAAGACAAAATTAGTATTACAGATCAGAATACAGATTATTGGGAGAGAGGGCTAAGTCAAATTTAGTATTAGTTTTTTGAACTCTTGAAGTAAGGATAATGTGGCTCAGGCATAATGAAATTGCCGTTCTCTCACTTGCTAAATTTTACTGCAACACTTTACTATTTTTTTTGTGCATTCTTAATGCCATTAAAATATTTTCAGTGCTTTTAAAAGGAAAAGGGGAAAGGCATTATCCTGACCAACAGCAGGTAAAAATCTTAATATGATTTTGTCTTGGGTAGGTACCATGATGTGTGTACACTTACCAGAAGTTCAGATTCTCAGTAATCTGATTTTTTGTTGTAACTCATTTTTTTTGTGTTTAAATTTAAAAACAACTTTAGAATTTTAAATCATATTTTCCATAAGATAATATAGGCTTTTTTTTTTTCTATTGCAGTGCTCATACCCAGGAAAGATCTTCTACAAGACAATACTCCTTACTTTGATAAACCATCAAAAAAGCGTGAATCCCCAGAACGTTAAAATCCTGTGAGGAGATCTCTGGATACCTATGTTAAAGCTAAATTTTAAAAACAGTTAAGTGTTGTTACCAGGAAAAGAGGGACTGAAACCAAGACACCAATGTTATTGTGTGCTGTGATATCATCATGCACTTCTATGGAAGATACTAATACTTGCACAGAAACTCAAGACTCACAGTTCTTTTAAAAATACACTGGTGAACTGTGTTATTTCAGCCAGGAGTGTTTTTAATTATGACAGTTGTTAGATATTGTTTCCTAGCAACCCAGAGTTTTTCAAAACCAAATACAAGTTAAATGGAGTTCTTAATCCTGATAATATTTATTTATCAGTTTATTTTCAATCAGACGCTGCTTTGAAGTAATGTGACACCATCAAAAGCATGGTTTCTGAAGCTGTCATTAATTGTGCACTAGTATACTGTGATGTTTCAGACAGGTCTTAAGGCTTATCTGAATAAATTATTGAGATTTTACAGATGGGAGAGTGTGTGTAGTGTTTTTATTCTCCCCCACACCTTTGAACAAGCAGGAGTGGCAGGATTTGAGTTCTTAGATGATGGCAGAACAAGATACCCCAGCCACAACCTAACCTAACGATGTCGGTTTAGATCACATGGTTTATTAATTTAAGGTTTTTGTTTTATCTTGTGATTACAGAGTGACTGACTGAAGCATTTTCCAAGTGAAAGAGGCTTGTTGCTTAGATGCAAGTGATCTGATTTGCCTAGAGTGAATTCATGGTGAATTTATTTACTAAGCCCTTATCACTTCTGGTTTTTTAAAGGAGACTTAATTGCTTCTTGCAGAATTCATCACAATGATCTGTTCATAGAATTTTCTCTGTGTGACACTGGTAACAGGCACTATACTAGGATCTGAATACCTCATACACGAGTGAGGTAGCCTAGTACTACCTCTCAGCAGTGTTTCAGGTCCCAGTTATCCTGTTTATTTCTAATAGGCCTCCAATATGTCAATATTGCATATCCATATGGTTTCTGAAATGGCTTTACCGATTGAGTAGAACAGAAAACTAGTGCCTGCATCCAGTCTCTTCCTCACACAGCATGTCAGTGCAACAAGAACTCTTTTCTTTAAAGCTAGCTCCTCTGGCTACCATGGGCAGGGCAGCCAACAGCAACTAAGTTGTCAGGAATCCCCTTTCAATTGCACTGATAGCTCCCTGCATTGTAGCTAGAAGGTAACAGGCAAATGATGAGAGATGGAATGAAATAAGTGCAGTTTCTGCTGTTTGTGTAAACATCTTGGTCTGTAGGGGATGTGCTTTTCTAGGCGCCTTGTATTGTTCACTTCCCTAAGGACAAGGTATATTCTATGTTTGGTTTCGCATCCCTCTGCAGCCTGCCCGCGTTTTTTTTTTCATAAAGCGTGTAAGAGACGGGTATGCAAGGGATTAAAAATAGAAGGTAGTTGTGGCTGTAAGAAGAAAATGAAACAGAACATTACCTCAAGCGAAGTGACTAATTTTTAAGCAAGAATAATTAAATGGGTGTCTGTCAAGAATGGCAAATTATATAACCATTAAGGTTTATATCCCATGGCGTGCTGGATTTGGGGGAAATCCATCTCTCAGACCCATTGCTTTAGGCTCTGGGGTTAGTGTACTAGTGGTTTTATCCTTCAGATTGATGTCATGGAACTGAGGCCTGGTAGGTCTTCACTCTTTTGTTAGCGATGCAGAATAGTATTGACTGTTACCATGCAAAATATGTACCAAAAGACTTAGTGATGTCAACAGTAGATGGCGGTCTTTGTATGATGCTTGAGGAAACTGCAAGTGAAGAAACTATTTTCATGTGACTATTGCTCTGGGTTTGTTCTGCTGTCTTGTGTTTCAGCTTTTTACTTTTAATAAAAATTAACACATGAATAGAAAGATAGTGTGGAAATGTCAATTTACAGGATCAGGCGTGGGATTCGACAGGCATTTGTGTGCTTCTTCTTACCTACGACTTGAATATTCATAATAAAAATACAGAATGAGTCACCTGAATAACGTACACAACTGCTGAAAATAAAAAAGTTGGTAGAATTTACTGGCCTTCAGAACAAGTCCCCTTACACTCTTGTGCAGTATCTTTATGGTCCTTGTGCATTCCTGGGCAGCAAAGACAGACTGAGTTTTGCTCTGCTGAGATGAGGAAAATCAAGTCGATACGCGAAAGATTACTAATGTAAGAGACTGATGGCCCTATTTATTGCTCTTGTTTCAATACGAACTTAAATAGGAATCTGGGTGTATCCAGACCGGGATAAATACAAGTCACAATAAGGAATAGAGCCTAAAAGTATCACAGAGTTGGTCACTGTCTGGGCAGGTGTTTGCTTTCTGCAAATCTTCATTTCCAACCTTAAAAGATGCACAAGCCTGCTTAATGAGCAGCTGGTGATTAAAGACTTCTCTTTGCTTTTGGTGGCAGTAACTGTTCCTCTTCCCCTTATTCCGTGCTTATTTATTGGTTCACATTCCGGTACCCAGTCATCTCCCCAGCTTCTGTTTCCATTTTGTTTAGCTTTGGTTATGAATCTATTCTTGATACTGCTGGCTTTGCGTTCATATATATCTTTATTTTCTTGAATTAATATCAGTAATAATGGTGAAAGGACAGGAAGTATTGTTGTGTTCCCTCTGCAAAGATTTGTGGAGGGGTTTTGATAGATAAAGATTTGTTGTTGAATTAGACAGGCTCAAAGGAATCTCAAGGCCGCTTTGAGAAGCTGAGAACAGAATCTGCTGTGAGAAAGAGGGGTGTTCCACAATCACCGGGGTCCTGGCGTGGCGTGAATCACCAGACGTATCATCAGTGAGACTCCAGCGCGTGGACAGCCCATGATACTCATTTAGCAAATCCATGCTTGGAGCGTGGACGCGTGATTAGAATATAGTTGCATATATAAGGAGGCTTGTTTCTGTAATAAATGGCTTTGCGTGATTCACATTGAATCGGAATGCTGAGTCCTTTATCGTTCCAACAAAGATTGAAGTGTTAGCTGAAACTGTTTAAAACATTACAGGGGCCTTCACATAATTACTTGGGAGGGAAAAAGGTTGATTCCTTACCACAGAAAATGTAGTTTAATAGGCTCACAATAAAATGATTCAGTCACATTAAACTTTTTCAAGTTTACTAGAACTGCAGGACTTTAGAGCAGACATACATGCCTTTCTTCCAAAGAATGCATCATCAGTCTTAAAAGATTAGCCTTAAAGGTAATAGTTCTTTAAACTGTAGTTTAAATATGTTTTATATCAAAAAAATCTGTAGAGATCCTTTGCAGCAGGCAGGAAATTCTGATTAAGCAGTCTCACTGCCTGTTGAGATCTGCCTCAGTTCAGCTGCTGTAGCCAAGAGGTCAGTATGGCCTAAGCACTGGGCGCTACAGTGCAGAGGTGCCTTCCTGACCTGTACAGATACACTAGAGGTGGTGCTTAGCAGGACGAGGTATTGTAAAGCTGAGATTCAGCTCTGCTTCAGGTAGTCACATGCTTACACAATTTGACAGAACAGATGTCACCAAAATGATTACACTTAAGAAAATTCTAAGCACTTCAGCTTTTGACATCTCCTACCATAGATGTGTCTGTTAGAGCCTTCTGCCCCAGCGTTCTCCTTCATGAACTGTTGACTTGTGTACACTGTAGCTTTAACAAAAGCATTAAATACAACCAAGAAATATTTCCTGTTTGAATATTAAGTTTTGGGGTTGTTCTAACCAGATTTCCCTCACCTTTATTTAACAGTTTAAAATAAAGGTTTTCTTCAGGTTTTATTCTGGAAGGAGTACCTCAGGATAAGGTACATTTGCTATAGCCTGATATTCATAAAACACAAGTGATAGATTTAATCTATGAATCTTTTTTTTTTTTTTGATGGACGGGATTTGTGTTTAAGTCTTTATGGTCTTCAGGTGAAACAACATGGCTTTTCTAATTTAGTAGTACCAAATTCATTCCCTTCTCTGGTCCTGTGCTCTTTGGTAAAGGAAGCATTTGGGTGCTATTTTAATAGGGAATGCTGTTGTATGCCACAAAGTCCCTCCGCAGAGCGTTGATCTGGAAGTAGGATGAAGAGTTTAATCTGTACCTTCCCCAGGTACTGAGTTCTCAGAGAGTTTTTCAGGTAATATGAGATCAAGAAACCTGTGGCAACTTCAGTGGATAAATCTAGCATTAGCATCTATTCTTAGTGTTCATGCCAGTTGAAGGAGCTGAACTAGTTTGAATGTTACATAGCATCATCAATCCTGTTTGTATCATACTAGACCTGTAAATAAAGTAACTTAGCTTAAAGTACTGGCAGTTCTTTACACTTCCTTTACAAAAGGGAAAAAAAATATTGACAATTGAAAACTAAAAATAAAGGCTGAGCAATTTACAGGAAGAGCTGAATCCTACTACTTCCCTGCCTTAGATAACCCTTTCCAAACTACTTGCAACAATGTCATCCTAAACTCTGGAGTCTGACTGTCAAATCTTTGATATCTGGCTTTATGGGAAATTAGTACTTGACACAAGCAGGAATTGCAACATAAATTCAGTACTGAGGCTGGGATTTTGCAGTTACCAAGTCTTTATAACTAGAAGAAATCTAGTAATCCTTGAAGGTAATGTATGTGTTGCTTGTATGGAGTAAACCTGTGGTGTAGGTATCCAGGTCTCTCTAGTTCTGTTGGAAGACTTCACTAGCGAATCTTTTATGATAGCTGTATTCAGTTTATTAAAAGTTTAGCTTTCTTGTGACTTTTTTTGTTTTTCCTGCCAACAAGACTAAATCTGTGGAGAGGGAAAGAGAGGAAGGGCACATCTTTATACTTTGATAAATAGCAATAAGTTTAAATAATTGGCTCTTTATAAGCAAATATTTCCATTTAGTCAGCACTCCAATAATCTGTTTTGCATCAGATGGTGGAGTAAAAGCATCTACTTTTCAAATTATGCTTTTCTTTTTCTGCCAGTATGTACTTCAGCTTTCCATTTCATCTACCTGAAAGGCTATGGCATGAGTCTAGGATTAGTCAGGATTAAATAAACAGCTAGTGAACCTGCAGCCTGTAGAAGCTGGGAGGGTGGGTGGTATTCTCTGCATTCAGCCATAAAAATGGCAACAGTTCTACTGTTTCACCTGCTGCTGGAGTAGTAACAGCTGTGTTCTGTGAGGGCAGCGGCATTGTACAAAGGTTGGTTCAGCTGCTCCCAAACTGCACTTTCCAGCTGAAAGACATCTCCATAGCTGAGCATGGAAATTTTGTCATTCTGCTCCCTGTGCAGTAGAACTGTCGTAGTGAAAACAATCAGGCTGTGACCTCCACCGTACTCTGCACTTTTTCCAGACAGTTCTTAAAGGAAAGAATGAAAAGGTCATTCCATTGCTTCCTTCCCCTTCTAAGTATGTGTTTAAGATAAAAACCTTTGGTCCGTTGCTGTCCACTGGCAAACAAGCCGGCACTGATATTTCTGTGTAGATATTTGTCAGCCATTCTATACATTTTCTGTTTGGGGGGGCTGCTATCTTCAGCTTCAGATTTCTTCCTGACACTTTCAGAGGTCCCACCTGAAGTCAGTTTCTTGGAGGATTTTTTGGCGTTCAGCACAAAATCTGCCCCTGAAAAACAAGTGCTTTTGAGGAGAAGGAACAAGCCTGCGCTTTTTGCAGTTAGCTCTGTCTAGCTATGTCACAATGCAAAAAAAAGAGTACAGCTTTCAGGCTGTAATTCCTTTGGATGTGATTTGAAGGGCTACATATATAGTAAAATTTCTGTAGTAGTCTGGCCAACATGTTACACTGGATCAGCGAGGAAGAGACCTCCTGTATAACAACATAGTACTGAGAAAGGGCAAAGAAGGAATTCTTACCTAGCTGGAAATAGTCCCTGAAAAAATTTCCATTTTATGCCAGATTTTTTGGTCACTAGTATTTAATTATGCATGTTGTTTCCTCAGTAAATTTCCTCCGAGCACGCATTGTGGAAATATAAGCAGACAAGTGGTCTCACTGGACCCTGCACTGTTGCCCAATAGTAACTGAGGTGAGGCTGGCTTCTGTCAAACCAATAAATGAAATGCAAAATGAATGAAGATGAGAGCTTTAAAATTCATACAAGAAAGAGCAAATGGAATAAGGGACAGCTTTTGCATTAGTGTAAAAAAAAAAGTCAACGTACTATGTGGTTCTTTCACCAATTTTCCACTATAAATATATGTCAGATTTTCGTTGTTTAGTTGTAATCTGCAGTGCAGAGTGGAGATGAAAAGAATGCTTATTATATGTGGACTGAGGAGGAACAGAGGATTAAATAAAGAAATAAAAATGCAAATAATTTAATTTGCACTTGATTATACGTCATTGCAGTCATAATTAGGACTGCACTATGTGCAGAAAGTTCTTTGAACGGAAAGATTTAGGGTCAATTATCTGTATAATTTTGCCAAAGTTTTTGCTTTATTTCAGTGGCATTCAGTGGGACTTAGATAAATAAATACTCTTCTGCAATGATTTCCCGAGACTTCTGTCTATATTTTCATTCCTTATGGAGAATGAAGGAAGAGAATTTCCCCTATAAGGGAACTATAAAACTCTCAAATGTTCCAATGAGAAAGATCATATAAGAACTTCACATGTGCCCGCACTACTTTCTGGTTACATTGTAGATGCGCACACATTAGGTGGTAAGCTCACAGCTTCTAAAGTTTCACCAAAATATGGAATTAAATTGTTTGTAATCGTGTTAGGTACAAGAAAAATTAACATGGCAACTTAATGTCAAACTAACAATACAACTGCTTTTTTAAAAAGAAAAAAGAAAAAGGACTCTAGAAATTGTGGGCTTCATTTCACAAAGCCTCTAGTGTGTGTTTAGAGAAGCAGCCCCAGAAAAACACCTCAGGCAGGCAGAACTATGGCAGCTGTGCTCCCCAGTACTGCTGTGCTTTAGCTACTGTGTGAAAGACAAAATTTAGAGGATTTATGAGTCCGAGGACGAAAGACCGTGGACAGAGTGGTAAAAGGGCATTACCTGCCTTTGTCAGATGGGAAAGTTGTGCTATGATGCACCAGATACATCAAACAATGAATCACACTTCACAGCATGCTGTCTGATGTACAGATTAGTAGTTTGAAAATCTCTCTTCAGACGCATGTCAGGATTTCTTTCACTATATTTTTTTAAGCACGTTTCAATAAATACTTGAAACTGCAAACACTTAAAATGGAGAAAAAGCATGCAAATACTGGCACATGCATTCCACTATAATTTCAGGGCAGAGGACCCCAAATATGCAAGAGAAAAGGAGTAAAAAAAACAAAACCAAAACCAAAACAAAACAAAAATTAACAAACAACACAAAGAATGAAGCAACAACAACAAAAAACCACAACCAAACAAAGAAAACAAAACAAAACAAACAAACAAAAACCACCATGGAACAAAATACAGAATGTTGCTTCTGTGATCAAGACATCCAGTAAGGCTTGCTGCAGATTTCATCACTTTGTTCTTGTACAGTTCCATTTATTTAAAATTTAATTTTCTAGCAGATGAAGTAGTTACCCAAGTAATTTATTCAAATATACAGTAACTGAAACCACAGAAGTTAAGTCAGGTCATCTCTCAGGGATTTCTCCTAAGCGTAATTTCCTCTAGTCTGTGTCAAGGAAAGAAAATAAAAGAGGAAAGCTGAAATTGTAAAAAAACAAAAAAGCATAAAAGCATCTGAACTGAATTGCCTGTAACATGTGGCATGATTTTGAAACTAAAATTCCATTGAATCCTAGAAAAACAACTTCTGTGGAAGTAATGGGACCCTGCAAATTTTAGCAAGAAGAGCTATTAAGAATTTTGTTATTTCATGAATTATTTAGAGGACTGTTTCATATTTGGAAATCAGTAAGGGTTACTAAACAGACGTGCAAAAAGCTACCATAATATTTATTAAAACAGATCAAGAAATTATGTTTTACATCCATTCCAATGTGAAGTTAGGAATAAACTAAGATTAGCTAAACAGTAATCTCCAAGGAAGTATCCATACACATAAGGAAATGAAGAGGAATGAGCTGTAGGCCTGGCTGGTGTAAAATAGCATACTTTCAAACATGACTGCCCTTCAAGTGTGTTCTCTCAGGAGGGAATGTGAGTCTGGGATGGTTTGACACCCTACAACTGCAGCTAAGAGAAAGTAGAGGCTGAATATTGAGAAAAGCATGAAGTGCAGCTCTCGCTGATGTCAGTGCGTCTGCTCAGTATCTTCTCTTAGTGAAGTATTGCCCCCGGGAACATGGAGACCCTTTTTGTTAGGATGTTTGAAGTCTCACCTCCCACAATACTAACACATATGCAGTAGACACATTAGAATGAGCGGGAATGAGGGCTCAGCTGAGTGCTGGGAAAAGAATGAGTTATACCAGCCATATTGTATTTATGTTAAAGTCATTTAGAAGCAACATGCTTAAACACACTGAAGGTAGCAGAAGCTGAAAGGGAAGGAGATTCTTATGCCTGCACCATTGCTTACCAGATAATTAGGAGACAAAGAGAGAGTACAATAAAAAGACATTGTCCTGCACTTGGTTCAGTGTGAGTACATTCCTCTGTAGTACCCCTCTGTAGCTCATGGTCTCTACACCAGGAAGTCTTCCTGATAAGTGACTTAAGATTAAAATTGTGTGAGACACTAGGGTTTTTTGTCTTAAAAGTTTGTGTATGAACATGGCTCATTTGACTTCTAGCCTGTGCCCTTCAGGAACTGTGTCCAGACCCAATTTCACAGATGTTGTCAAGTAGTAGATGTTAACACTGTATTAGCATGGGTTGTTTAATCCTTACCCAGCAGATGGATTCTGATTATTCTGCCCCTGAAAAAAATCAGCTAGAAATCATTTGCATGGACTCTGCTGATATTTCCACAAAGTTAAATGTGAAGAAACTCAATCCCACTTGAATCAGTGGAGGCACTCCACATGTTTTGGGTTCATTTAACAGCTATTCCAAGGTTGTGGGAGGGTTTCCTGGGAGTCTCAAGTTCTAGTTCTGCTTACCTTCATAGTTCTGACCCACTGCAAATTCTGACTTGGGTGCAACGATCAGGGCAGTCTTAGCCTAGGTACAGAAAAATGTATTTTTTCTCTACCTTTTCTTTTGGTTGGCAAGCATCTGGCTTAGTCTTCTTCCCTCAAAATTTTTCTCATTATCTCATTTCTCATTATCAAAATGCTCCTTTTTTGTCAATATATGTGGACTGATGCTAAGCACGTATCAAATATCTCAGATAATTCTTTTTGAGAGGTTGGTGTTCTTTTTTCTGTCCCTGCTGAACTGTGAAATAATGTAAAATGTAGTTGAAGATGCATGCTTCTAGATGAAGAGCTAACAGCAGCCTGTTCTGTGCCAGACAGCCATATATATAACATGTAAATTATTGTGGATATCCTGAGTCCATTAAAAACAGAAAGGCCAGTACTTCTTATTGCCTTATCGTTAACTGTCGATCTCACAACAAGGAAGCAGAAAGGTGCGTTATGGAAGTACAGGTTTAAACCAACCACACCATTACTGCTGCAGCAATGGGAGAGGACTTTCAGTAAGGAGTGTCTTACCTCCTTGAAGCATGACTTTACACGAAAATTCCAGCTATGATGCAGAACTTGATCTGTCCGGTATTTGAGCAAATACATGTTCCTGCTTATATAAACAGCCCAATTAAATGCAGTGCTTTAATGCTTGCAGAACTGGCAGTGTATTCTATAACGACAGTTTGCCCAGGAAATAAGGAACTTGGCAGTAAGTCTTTCCTGCCTTGTGCACAGAAGCAATCTGACTGAATCACCTCTGTGCATAAAGCAAGCAGGATGTGGCATAATCTTCAAGGTGTGCCAAGGTCTTGTTTGCACTGCGTGCCCTTGGGTAAGTAGTAGCCTAAAAGCAATACAGAAATTAATAGAAAGAATGTGTAACCACTCATTTAATTTCTGGAGCCATTTTAAATTTTTATCCTGAAGAATATCGGTATAGATCCTCAACATGGTGATTGATTTTCAAATAAAGTAGCTTTGTGGCTCATATCTTGCGTGTTCTATCTCTACTGACAATGTGGCTGTTATCTAAGTATATCTAGTACAGTTAAAGATATATATACATATATATGTATATGTGGGGTGGTAACAGTCCAAAGAGATGTAGTCACAGCACCAGCTGCAGAGAGCAGCAGCAAAGTCTTCTTCAGACCTCCTAACTTGCGTTTGCACGTGACATTTTGGTATGGAGCAACAAAACAACCAAAGAAAGTCAACAAAGGTTCACAGTACTGAATGCTCGCACAGCTGTGCAGCTGTGAACATGCTGCTTCAAAAAGCCAAGTTACAGGCTACATCAAGCGTTTTAACTTCCTTGGTTTGTAATGCTCATATTTATACCTTCACATATGGTACATTAATGCTTTAACAGATATTACCTGACTCAAGGAATCATTTGAACAAAGTGTTTGATTTTTTGAACACAGTACATTTGACATAATAAAGTATCTACTTTTCTGTCCATCTGTGTACCTGAACATTCCCAGATAACTGTGGATCAACACAAACAGCAAAACCTCAAATAACCAACACACGGTTGTTTTATGGTTTTCATCAGTGCTTGTTTATTGTACGTAGTAATGTGTCCTTTCAGGAAATACAGGAAAACCAGAGATATGAATGGAGAATTGATAATTCTAATTAAAAACCTGATTCCATATTTTGGAGTTGCTTTCTCAGAACTTGAAATGGCAGGCAGCATTCTGGCAAGTTTCCAGTGGACCTTAAAGAGTCCAGTCTCCTGCCTCATGGATGAAACCAGGTGAGAATGGGTCCTGCGAGCCAGGCGGTCCCTGGGGCACTGCTCAGGCAAGAGCATGGCACGGGAGCACGGCGGGCTGGCTGTGCCCGTGCCCAGCCCACAGCTGCTCTTACTGGCATTTGGGAGTCTGCCGCGCAGGAATTGGCAGTGCTGCACTTTTCAGCATCCTAACGCTGCACAATCATCCTCAGCCCCCACACTAGTCACAGTTTCAGTATCCCAAATATTGCTGCTGCCATGCTAGCCTCTCCCATAACCAAACAGGCAGGACTGGATCGTCCCAACATCATCTAACACCTTGGTCACTAGAACACGATAGAGGCAAGGGGGCTGCAGGCTGGTCCCTGGCGATGACCAGCCCTCTGAATGGCAGTTCTTGGTGTCTGAGCGTGAGCAGAGAGTGAGAGGTACTGGGTAAGGCATGGAAATAGCAGGGGGTTGTAAGAGACAGACATCGCCCCAAGAGGTGGATAAGGCAGAAATGCAGGGGTTTTTTGAAAATATCTGAATGCTTCTCAGTGGCTCTCTCCAGTCTCCTGGAAATGCACAGTGGTTTTGTAATTCCCTTCAGTGGTATAAGAGCTTCCTACTGGGATTTTCTTTGTCAGTAAAGCCAGGTGAGTTCAGCAACCTAAGGATCAGTTAGGGAGAGAGGATTGCGTGATGATACTGACCACAGAAACTCTTCCTTATTTCTTTCCTCCTTTAGCCGAGGAACTTGGCATGATCCAGCAGCCCCTGGGTCCATACAGCCCCCTCTCATTTCACAATCTAGCAGCAACAGGTAGTGCACAAAGCTGGACTGTTTGCAAGCCACATGTAATTCAGGAAGCCCAAATTTGTCCCTGCTGTTCCATTAGGTGTTGGCAAGTGTTGTTTTTATATTGCAAATGCTGTATAACTATGCAGATTATTACGTTTGCATTTTTAAGCCAGCATACAGGCTGAGTACCAGATACAGTAATTTCCTCGAAGATTTCTTCATTATTCCTTCTGATAGGAACAGAACTTCAGGCCAGAAACTATTTAGGGAAGGGGACATGGTGCTTTATTTTTTTTTTTTTTAATTTTCAGGATTTTTGTGCTGGAGGCAAACTGCCAAAGGGGTTGACTGTATTGTACTTTGAATGTCAATACTAATGATTTAAGCAAAAGAAAGTGTGTGTCTCTTAGTCTTTATGCATATCACAGTTGCAAAACTAATTAAATTAGGTACTTCAAAGGAGGATTATTGTCCTAATCCCAGTTTGGTAGGCCAGGTGTGGAGGACAGAGCTGTAGTTATTAAATGGACAAAGAAAGCAACAAGAAACTGTGTGCAAGGTCTCAAAAATGGTAGTCTGTTGAACTTCATTACTCAGTGATATTTGACTGCTTCTTCATAGTCTCCAAATAGATTAGTTTGGTGGTTCAGACCAAACTTCACAAGGTAAAAGTTGCTGTATAATAATGATTACAATTATTTATCAAGTGCTGGGGGTGGAGACCTTAACATGCAAACAAAAGATTATAAATTAGTTTAAAATATATATAGTTTAAAATATGATGCAGTAAAGGGAGAAATGGAGCTGAGTATAACAAAAAGTTGAACCTAGCTGCTCAGCCTAACACCAGAAGTTTTCTTTCAGGACATGTATACATATTTTGTTAACAGAGACAGATAAATGGATATTCAGGTAGGAAATAGACATGGGAACTAAGGAGAGGTTTCAGTGAAGAAAAAACCCAGAGATGGTCAAAGAGAGAGCAAGGGCAGTTGCAGGAAGAGAAAACTGTGACGTGAGGGTAGTAGCCCAGCAGTGTGGAGGGTGAGATGCAGCAGAAGCTGAATTCCTGGAGAAGAACTGGCTCACTTGACTGGGAGGTGAGAACATCAGCATTGGCTAAATGTAATAAGAAGGTCAACAAGGTCAAGTTTTTAGCCAAGGAGAACAGTTTTGAGATCTGCTTTATAGATTAAATGGCAGTGGGGAGCCAAAGGGAAGGAAGTTTCAGTAATGATGGTAGTAGATTGTGGGAATGTATAGTTGCAACTTGGTTACTAGAACAGCAGAAAGAGAACATGTCAGAATCTTTTATATAAAAACTATTTCATATGTTGTTATTTGCTTGTATTCTGCTTATAGCAATGGGCAAGTGTTTAGGATAAAATCTCTCTGGCCACACTAGGGTAGAAATACTGCACTGGTTTTGACATAGGACTGTTTTGAATAGAAAACAGGAAATTAATCTCTCACTGAGATCTGTTTCTTATCGCTCTTGTCCTGCTTTGAAGTTCTTAAATCCAAAGTATTTTCCCTGCAAGCACAAAATTGCTTTCATAGTAATTACTCCCCTCCCTTCCTCCCTTCTTGAAATTTGCTGTCAATCCATTTGCATACACTCTCTGAAGAAAATATCTGGAGCAGAGAAGCAAGGTATCCATGTCAGGGTCCAGAGGGTCCGTCTGTGTGGCAGCACAGAGACACTGGGGAGTATCAGAAAACTTGCCCACACTGCCTGGTCCAGAGTGAAGGAGAGGTCAGATGCCGCTGAGCTGCCAGGTGCCTGGCTAAGCAGGGGGATGAATGTTGGCTGTGCATCCACAGCGCATTAATGGCCTGCGCATTAATGGCAACTCAAGGCAATAATGTGGACTATCAGCAGAAAGGACTAGAGCAGGTTATAGTTCTCAAAGGTAGAAGAAGCAGGACTTCTACCCAGAGAGCCACAGTCAGGTTGTGCTCTCTGGGGGACAACACAGCTGCATGCTTTTCAGAGTGACAGTCTCTCTTTTGTCTTCTGCATTTGGCTGCAGAACGGGACCACTGTAAAACTTAGCAGTGGCAGGAGTGCATTTGCACTCACAGCACACGAGCAGCAGGGCGATGAGCGTGCACTTAATACCATGGCTGTGCACAATAACAAGAGATTGCTCTGTTCTTCACCAGAATACTCTGCACAATGTCAGGGCAAAGAGGCGGGGTGAGGCAGGAGCAGGTCCATGGAAGAAGTGAATATGAGTCATCAGCAGCTATGCACATAGCCACAACACAGAAGAGGACACTTCTTAAACTGGAACAGAGTATGCAGCACAAGTAGCCAAAGAAGCAGAGTAGCACTTGCCCACAGCTGGCCACAAGCTGACCCCGTGACAGTGGACTAGGAGAAATAAAATTGTTACAGAGGCATTACAGAGTTTCCTTAGGAGGGAGCACCTCCTCCTTATTAGAGGAATCCAGAGCCTGATCCTCAGTGAGACAGGGTTATGGCCACCTGTTGAAAACCCCTGTTTCTCAGCACACAATCCAGGACTTACTTGTGCACCCAGATGTCCTGTTCTGCACAGCTGATATGGAGATGTATCAACAGAGGCAGTTCTCATCTTTCATCTTCAAATGAATTTTCCCACAAAGAGGAGGCTGCGTGAAATGACATGTTTTTTTCCACTAGTTTGGTGAGAAGATAAAGCCAGCCTCTGACTCTTTACCTGGCCTTCCCCTGACACACCAGTAGACCTAAGACCTGGATGAAAGGTCTGGAGGAGAGGCAAAGGTCTGGGACTTGGGGTAACATTGTGGAGGTCAAGTCCTTTTTCACAGTGTGTGTCTGAGATGGATGTACTGATATTGTTGGGGAAGAAATGTCCTGCTCATACTTCTCCTTAGGCTTCAGTGCTTGAGGTCATGTCCCTGTTATTTTTGTCCGTTTTTGTACAAAGAACTGTACCTTGTCTTATTCTTCTTGTAATGTCCAGTTTTAGGATCCTCCTTACTTACATGAGGAGACTGGTACCTATGTACGTGATTTGCATGTGTGTATATGTGCTCAAAAACACATCTTACACATAAAAAGTCTTTGTAACAGCAGTATTTTCATCTTGTCATGTATTAGGCTTCGTAAGGTTACTTTCAAGGGGCTTTTTTCCAGTTACGTAGTAATATTTTTAAGGTTTTATATCTGGAATAGCAAATCTGGGAGCTGAAGAATACATCTGCAGGGACCCAATGCTGTTCTAATTATTCTGCTTCTCACAGCAGGAATTCTTATTAGAAATCACTCATTAAAATTGATTCAGTGAGATATGGTGCGGTACTACAAATCTCTGGTGAATTGCATACATCCTTACTGTGCTCAAAATAAATATTTCACATGGAAAATACTTTCTAAGCAATAACCATTTGGGAGACATGCACTATGCAGAATAAAGTTGAGGAGAATTTGCTGATGCCCACAACAGGATAGCAATGATTGTATGAAAAAAATTATGCTTTAATACTTATTGGGTGTGCTGTTTCTTGTTGTATGCTTCTACAACATAGACATGAAGGAAAAACACAGCTTGTTTGTGTTTAGCTTGTCCTAGAAGAAGCTCTGAAAGTTATGGTTATGTCGTCAATAAAATGCCTGGATTACGGTACACAATGCGTGTCTGCTTGCAAATTCATACATAGGTAATTTTTTAATCTCTTGAGCCAGGAGTTGAGACTTAGAGGAGCTAATCACAAAATAACAGTTCATGAAGCTCTGACACTGTGTAGATGCACTTGTGGCTGTGGAGCGCAACTCAGGATCCGACCTGCATCTCCGTGGGCTTCTTGCTCCTCGGCACAAGTTAGACCTGGCCTTACATCACCTGTGTAGGACCAGTGCTCTCGCTGGGGTCTAAGCACAGACCCAAAGGCTTCCTGCTGCTACATGCAGGTTTCTCATGTAAGTGTAATGGTTGTGTTCGAAGCTGGCTTAACCAGATGCTGGTACTATCAGGCTGTGTTTGACAAAAATATGTTTTGACAAATGTAGTGCTAATAGAAGTTACACAAGGGAAAACTGAAGATGTAAAACCAGGCAGCTCTGGCAGAGCAAGGCATGTGTTCGAGATGCTTTTTCAGCATAATATCATTGTTTGGTTAAGCTGCTCCGAGTTGGAACTGCCACTGAAAAGGATGATTATGTCTTGCTCCCAGGTACATGTTCTTGCTAGCTCTTTCCTATCAAAACTAAGAATTGTTGGCAAGTCAGATCAGCTTGTTGATCTGGTTGAAAACTATGCCTTCAAGAAGTAAATATGGGTTTTCAGTAAGATTAAAGAGCTGACATGTCTCATGGCTGAGGGATCACTACAACCAGTGGAAACACATGGCAAGCTTGAGCAGCTGGGTGCCATGGGAGGAGCAGGACTTCTCTTGCTAACAGCAACATCACCCAAGGGTAGCTCAGGGTGACACCAAAACCATACCCTCACTTAGGATCCCTGCTTGGTTCAGCTCAGAGCTGCTCATGTCTCTCTGTGGGATAACAGAGCTCCTGGCAAAAATAGCTCCCGACGTCTCTCAGGAGGAATCTTTCTTTTGGGATGCAAATCTCTTGAGAAGCCACAGATACAATTCACGTCTCTGCATTTTCTGAGTGAATTGGATGTGACTCCTATTATTATCTATCTTTTTTCTTTCAGCTACAGCTAGGGACGTTTGCAGGTTGGCTTTAAGCCCTCTGAAGGTACTAGTAGTCTTTATGGAAATTTCAGCTAAACTGGTACAGCTACAGACAGAGTTAAACCCCAATTATTGAGGAAAAACAAATGAAAATTAGATCTACCACCTCCTAGCAGCTCTCACAGCCTACACCTCCATTTAAAATTATCTTAGCACCTATTTCGTGGGACTGATGTCTTACTCTGTGACCTTGCCCACCTAGTCCCAGAGAATTATTATCAACATCTATCACATAAAGATTTCTTTGCTTACCCCGTGCTGAAGTGAACATCAGTGGACAAAATTAACCCTTTTTCTTCCTTGGTTATAGTGTGAAGCATTTTCTCTTTGTTTGCTATAGCTGAGCTTGTATAAAACATCATGTTTTATATTATTAGCTTTTCTTTGTGCCTGAAACACCTTGAGAAAGAAAGGATTTCATGGCCTTCTAAAAGGTGTACTCAGAAGAGTTTTTAGAAGTAAGCTGATTCATAATCAATATTGCCAGGAAGGCACGTTTGATGCAAAGGAAATATGTGGGCAGAGCAGTAAAATAAGCCCATTAAAGGAACTAGTAGCAGCCTCCATATATAGAATCACAGAATCACAGAATGTTTGGGATTGGAAGGGACCTCAAAAGATCATCCAGTCCAATCCCCCTGCTGGAGCAGAAACGCCTAGGTGAGGTCGCACAGGAACATGTCCAGGCGGGTTTTGAATGTCTCCAGAGAAGGAGACTCCACAACCCTCCTGGGCAGCCTGTTCCAGTGCTCTGGCACCCTCACTGAGAAGAAGTTTTTTCTCAAATTTAAGTGGAATCTCTTGTGTTCCAGCTTGATCCCATTACCCCTTGTCCTATCATTGTTTGCCACCGAGAAGAACCTGGCTCCATCCCTGTGACACTCACCCTTTATATATTTATAAACATTAATAAGGTCACCCCTCAGTCTCCTCCAAACTAAAGAGACCCAGCTCCCTCAGCCTTTCTTCATAAGGGAGATGCTCCACTCCCTTAATCATCTTTGTTGCCCTACGCTGGACCCTCTCCAGCAGTTCCCTGTCCTTCTTGAACTGAAAGGCCCAGAACTGGACATAGTATTCTAGATGTGGTCTCACCAGGGCCGAGTAGAGGGGAAGGAGGACCTCTCTTGATCTGCTAACCACTCCCCTTCTAATACACCCCAGGATGCCATTGGCCCTTCCTGGCCACAAGGGCACAGTGCTGGCTCATGGTCATCCTGTTGTCCACCAGGACCCCCAGGTCCCTTTTCCCTACACTGCTCTCTAATATGTAATTTCCCAACCTATACTGGAACCCGGGGTTGTTCCTGCCCAGATGCAGGACTCTACACTTTCCCTTGTTAAATTTTATCAGGTTATTCCCCGCCCAACTCTCCAGCCTGTCCAGGTTCCGCTGGATGGCAGCACAGCCTTCTGGCGTGTCAGCCACTCCTCCCAGCTTAGTGTCATCAGCAAACTTGCTGATAGTACACTCAATTCCCTCGTCCAAATCATTAATGAATATATTGAATAATATTGGCCCCAGTACTGACCCCCGAGGCACTCCACTAGATACTGGCCTCCAACTAGACTCTACACCATTGACTACCACTCTCTGGCTTCTCTCCTTAAGCCAGTTTGCAACCCACCTCACTACTCTGTTGTCTAGACCACACCTCCTCAGTTTAGCTGTGAGGATGCTGTGGGAGACTGTGTCAAAGGCTTTACTGAAGTCAAGATAGACCACATCCACCGCTCTGCCATCATCCATCCACCTTGTTACATTCTCATAAAAAAGGCTATGAGGTTGGTCAAGCATGACTTACCCTTGGTAAAGCCATGCTGACTGCCCCTAATAACCCTCTTATCCTTGATATGCCTTGAGATGGCACCAAGGATAAGCTGCTCCGTTACTTTCACAGAGGACAGAGGTGAGGCTGACTGGTCTATAGTTACCTGGGTCCTCCTTCTTGCTCTTTTTGAAGACTGGAGTGACACTTGCTTTCCTCCAATCCCCGGGCACCTCTCCCATTTCCCAAGACTTGGAAAAGATGATGGAGAGAGGTCTAGCAATGACTTCAGCCAGCTCCCTTGTGACACTCACACTTTACATATTTATAAACATTAATGAGGTCACCCCTCAGTCTCCTCCAAGCTAAGGAGACCCAGCTCCCTCAGCCTTTCCTCATATGGGAGATGCTCCACTCCCTTAATCATCTTTGTTGCCCTGCGCTGGTCTCTCTCCAGCAGTTCCCTGACCTTCTGGAACTGAGGGGCCCAGAACTGGACACAATATTCCAGATGTGAAGTTGATAAGAATAAACGCCAAGTAAAAAAAAAATCAAATAGATTATAAAAATGAAATATGTGCTTCTGGTGACTGATATGTGATTCTTTTCCTTTTCCTTACTTACCTCCCTTCCTACCATAAGGTACCTAAATAAGACCTAGCTTGTATGATGGAAAAGTTACAGCTTTTGTCACTTGAGAAAAGACTGGCAGTTCTTTATCAGAAGCATGGGAACTGAAATGTCAGTTGGATGGCTCTTGGGAATGAAGTTGTGGAGGGAACGAAAAGAAAAGAGAAGAGTGAGTCAAGGAAGCCAGAGGGACAGGGGAGATTTGGGAGAGTGACAAGTAGCAGTCTCCACTTCCAACCCTAAACCCTCCACTCATTTCCCAAACTCTTGGATGCTTCTCGAGAAAATTTTCAAATCAAGAGTCTAATTGCATATATCCTAAAAACTATGTTCATTTTGAAGACTCAAAAAAAAAAGAGCCTAAGACAATTTTAATAGATTAAATTCCTGGGGGGAAAAAAGCTTATATTTTTACCTTAGTCTTAACTATTCTCTGCCAGGTTAGTATATGACACCTGCTAACAATATTATATTTTAAATAACATCTGGGTCTACAAACCTACGAAGCAAGCAATTTTTGCAATAAAGTGACTATAGGCCTCCACTACTATAAAAATGCAAAGCAGTAATGGCCAGCCAGCTGCATAATCCCTCAGGTCAGACCAGGGCTGTGTCCACCCTTTTTACTGTGCCAAGTTTGGCAAGGCCCTGGCAGTAAAACCTGGCTCTTGTGAAACGTTCTGCCCTCAAGAGTTGCAAAGCTTCTTTGTAAAATGTCAATCAGTGAGCTTGGAAAGTATTGCCATTCTCAATTTACAGGTGGAGAAACAGACACACAGAGGTTAAGTGGTTTATAAAAAGTCTTAGAGAAAGCAGGTGGCAGACCTGAGAGTGTAGGTCCAGGAGACTAAGTCTTTTGACCTTGATATAAGTGATACTTTCTCTGGAAGACATCTCGTTATTCACATCTGTTTTCTTGTATAATAGAGATACTTAATTCCAGTAACAGGAAAGGAAAACTATAAGAAATGGTCAATTATGAGAATGAGGCTAAAATCACTAGTGAAACAGAGGAGGAAGTTTACTGCTGAGAGGAGTACAATGTTGAGTAAGTTGGGAGCATGAACACTATTAGTTCTGATTCCTATAAGCAGACTTTGTTAAATTGGCAATTGGCACAGGAAATCCTTTGCTGCTTTTCCAGATATGGGCTTAGTTTCCCCAGGGCTGTTTTCCATGCATTCATGTTTTAAACCATATAAACTACAACTTCCTGAAAATAAAAATATCTTTGTCATGCTTAGACTTTTAATAAACTATGTCAGATTACACGAGGCACAAAAAGTATTTTTTTTTGCATAATAAAAGTTTCTTGCTAGTAACAAGACATTTTTAGACTTAAAATCTATGCAATGTCCTGAGCCTCCTCTGATGTTTCATAGTTTAACTCTGAATAGAATGAATGTTACTTCTCTCCACACCTACCTTTCTTCTCACACTGAAGCTTTTAACAATAAAAACCTAAACCCTACATCTGAATTCTCTATCAGAGCAGCAAAACAATTTAGAGCAGTATTGGCATTTCATATTTTCTTCTCCATGCACAGCAGGACTTCAATCTACATGCAACTTTGAGAGCAGTCTCAATGAAGGCAATCAAACTGTTCCCATACAATGGGATAAAGAAGAAGAATCCATCTTTTTTGCCTGTGAGGCATATGCCATTGTAGAGACATCCATGGGTTACATGTTTGGTGAAATTGCAGATCTGGAGGCTGACTGCCAAGCCATGTAGGCAGGGTTTAACTGCTGGACCACCTGCACTCCTTTCAGACAATGCACTCAGCAAGGACAGGCAGCCAAGAACCCTGTGACAGGGAACGTTAGATATGAATAGCTTTGCATTTTCAAATATGCTGAATGAGCGAGACAACTCATCTGTATTAACTTTGACATGGGTGTGTGACATGGTTGTGTGAATGGCTAAGGCCTTCATAATGTATTAGTTATTGCAATGATATTTTCAGGGAATAATTAAAAAGGAAAGCTAAATCCTACAGAAGTCTTCTGAGCTACAAACATAAGCAACATGCTATATCATCTTCTTGAGTTTATTTGAAGGCCTAAATCACATGAGAATGCTTGGAGTGTGTTTTGTCTGTCCCCTGCAACCTGTGTTTCGAGTGAGTTGGGGAATGTGATTTTTATTACCTTTTTGTGATTAAAAATGGACCCTTTGCATCACCAAAGACCAGGTGTTCATTCAGTGTAGACCAGTGAAAAGCACAAGACAGGGAGATTATTTCATTTCTAGAAGAGGACATGAAAGAAGGGTCCTCTCTTCCATGGGTACTTTCTGCAACACCTTGCTACCAGCCTAAGGAGAAATTATAGAGCTACACAAAACATTTTCTGCAATAGTTATTTTATCTGGGGTCATAGAAGCATGAAGTGAGAGAAAGTCAGCTTGCATAATTAGCAGCCTTTCAGTGTTAGCATCTTGTAGCCATATAAAGACAGCAATCTCTAAAATTGCTTCATTTTTTTCTCCCAGATAGTACCACTGGCAATGACTCAAGAATACAAAACGAATTACAGCAGAACCACTGATAGAAAAAGAAATAAAGAAAAACAATGGGGATGTTTTTAATGAACCACTTCTCTTGGGTCCCATTATAGACAGTTCTCAAAAGCTATTTTTAAGATTAGTTTATATTTATACACTGTTATTAGCAAATCTGCTCTTGCTAGTACACATCAGTGACTCAGTCTGTAAGGCATTTCTCCATTTTTTATGCCCTCACAGGAGTTTATGGTTGTTGGAGACTTGTGGAACTGCTTCTCTCTCTCTGTGAACCACACATACATGCATGTCTGTTTGATGTAAATATTTATTAATTTTCTATAGAGAATACAAGTACAACAGTTAAACCATCTTTGAATGGCCAGGGTCTGACAGTCTAATTTGTGAACAATATGGAAGTGAAATGTTCTATGCCCAGCTGTTGAATTTACATCTTTTGTTGTACACCTGTGAATTCAGATGGCATAAGTTAATTTTTAGGGCACTTCTATATTTTGAAGTGTCTCTGACAAAACAGGCTTATCTGAAACTTAAACAAGTATATATGAATTCGGTTTTCTCTTCTGTATTGCCAAATGAAGATCTGGCAGTTATCTTTTTTGAACTAGTAAAATAGAAAATAAACAAATATCCTATGTGCAGGGTGCGACTGTAAGATCTTCTGAGTATAGGTTGAGAAGCCAACAGTCCTGAGTTCTGAGACAGATTAGAAGTCACTTTCAAACTTGGATGACAAAGTTACAAATGTAAATCCATACTTATGCATTATAATAGGGTACACAGTATGTCAGGGCTGCTTAGAAGAGCCAGAATGGCTGATCCACTCCGTCCAAGTTTTGTCCATGGGTTGCTACAGTCTGCTGCGTGATGTGCTTACTCTAAATCTGAAATAGTTCAGAAAGACTGTTTGTATGTGAGCAAGTAGCGCGGTGCAGCAGCAGCAGCACAGAGAGCAAAGCACTCAGTGCAGAGAACCAAATGTCTACACTTCACACATTTCCAAGGTTCTGGAAGACAAATGCAGGTGTGAACTAATGGGAAATTCCTAAATCCTCGGTACTTTAAAGGAAAAATAATTATAAGCAACAAAAAATACAATAGGGAGAAAACAAACAAACAAACAAACTGCTGGAAAATATGTCTGTGGCCAAGTTTTGTTCCTCTTTTTTGATTGTTGTTTTTGTTGGGGTTTTTTTATTATTTTCTCTTTAGATTATAGTTCTGCATGGACTCAGCACCAGCAAAGACATTGTTTTCTGTGACAAACTGGGTTGAAACAGATCATCTTGATAAAAACCTAGGGAGAAAGATTTGTTCCAGCAGCCTGGAACTGTCAGAATGGTAGAAGGCCACTCAACTGGCCCTTTAACCATCTTCACCTCCTCCTTCATGATTGTTTCTTACTTTTACTTCCTCTGTCTTGTTCTTCAAATTGACTGTGAACTCCTCAAGGCAGGATCTGTTCCTACATATGTCAGAACTTTCTTGTGTTGCTTTTAAATATGATATAGTGAGGCTTTTGGATGCTGGCTCAAGGCAAGCAGTAAACAGCAACAAAACTAACATCAATAATATTTAATATCCTGAGCTTCCATTACATTTCCAGCCTGTTCTTCCTCCCTGTTTTCGAAGCAGTTGACCACCCTGGCAAATTAATGAACACATAGCCATTTCCAGCTCCTGTAGATTCAATTTGCTGTGCTTGTAAAAATTGTATATGTAGAGGTCACATATGGATGAACTCCAGATGGACAGAAAAACCAAAGAAACTGGTACATTATGCAGGCACAGACATATCAGTAGTTATAAAATTTGAACTGATATTTGACAGTTGTGAGATTTTTTAGTATGGGACAAATAGGCTGTGTCTTCACTGAGGGGTAAGTGTGCTTTGTGGCACATCTCATGTTCTGGTCCACCACGATGCTGAACATAGGACCTACTGGAGCACATTGCAAGTCCCCAACAGGCTGCTAGTCCTGGTTAGCTCTGTATAACCAGCCAGGTGCAGCCAGGAACTAAAGGCAGGCATGGTGTGTTCCCATATCCTTGGCTGTATTCCAGCTTTACCCTGGCATAAGTGTGCACTCCCAGGTTGAGACGCTGTAAAGACAATCATGACCCAGTTGGAATACATTAAATGCATGTAATTGATGGTGACACGTAAATGTGACATTCTCAGCAAAGCTGCGACACTTTCTGAAACGTAATCTTGCCTGTTCCTGGGTTATAAATTTGTGTGTGTGTGTAAGAACTGTTTGATAGAGAGGGAGTTTTAGGGGAAGAGAGAGGAATTTTATAGCTTCAAGAGGAAGATTTGAGGTTTCGGGGGTTTGCGTGTGTGTGTGTGCGTCTGCCTGTCTGTGTGTCTATGTGCAAGGAAAAGCAGAGCATATTTCATTGTTCTGTTCCCACACTGTATTGTCTAGGCATAATAAATGGAACATGAGCCCCATGTCTCTAATTTGATGCTAGGAAAGTCTCTCATTCTCTTTTTGCCCAGGGCAGACATCTATTCTCCTATTAAAGTTTCTCCAAAAGTAACTAAGCCTAATCCACCTTCCACTGAAGTCAGTGGGAATTTTTAAATTGATTTCACTGGTAACAGAAATAGGCCTTTATGATACATCCTTGTATTGTCGCCTTTTTTTTTTTTTTTTTTTTTTTCACCCTACGTTCTTGAGGAAGTGGTAAAGTTTCACTTCCCAGGAAATTTCTCAGTTTTTTCCAAAGCTAGGCTGAGTTGGGGAAAAAAACTGGAACACCACTCCAAATTTGTCCTATGATTCATTTTTTTTGTTCAAAGTCCTATTGGCATATGCCTATATATTAAACTCAGTTTGCCACTACAAATATCTTATGGATAAAGTATTTTACAGTACCAATCTGCAAACTTTTGCTAAAGCCCACCAAAAGTTTTTTTGGCAAAAATTTCCAACCATTTCTGAGTGATGGGAATGTCCTTGTGCAACATTACAGAGAAAGCTCTGGCAGCTACGTGCAATGGGTTTGAGAAGCACTGGTGGCCAGCAGCAAGTCTTTGCTCTTGCTCCCACTTGTTATCAACATTACTGAAGTTGCCCTTCAAATACCTTTAAACAAAAGCTTAATTCTTGAGTGGGTTTAAATGTTTTTTTAAATGTGACCCCACATTGCATGGGTAAATCGTGCTGGTAATTTTCCAGCAAGATTTTGGTTTAAGCCCAGATCTGGCTATCAGCACTTGAACTGCCTTAGGCAGAGGGCCTCGGAATAGAACTACTGTATATAACCAGATAGTGACAAACCTGTAAATATATGGGGGAGTCATGAAGCAGGATGTCATTCCCAGTCCTCCACATACCAAAGCAAGTTACTTGCTTTTGGTGTCCTATAGACCTTCTTCTACCCAATAAAGCTACCAAAATAAGGCCCATAACAATGGCCTGTGTGATGCACTGGTGTTACTCCCTGGTCTGAACTCCTCGCTCCCTGGATATGGTGATGCAGTGTGTTAACAACAAGGATGTCTTAGCTGGTTCTGGTTTTGTCACACAGGTGGGCTGCATATGGTCTCAGCAAAACAAGTGGTAGTTAACCTGCTTTCAAATGTGGATTTGGACCAACAGTGCTGAAAATACAGAAACTGAAAGGGAAGCAATCCTATGGTGGACACAAAGCACCAAAGTGCATACTGACTTTTCAAAATTACACACCCTTATATCCTCCATGGCACAGTCCTATTTAGGTATCATTGCCAGGTACAACTCAGCTGTGGGTTTTTTTCAGGAAAAGACCCTTTATGGTTTCAGTGAGGTATTCACCATATAAATCCTTGGAATGTTTTTCTAAATATACAAATGGGCAGGACATTTTATATAGTTTTTCCCTGCTTCTATCCTCCACATTTTCACTAGAACTTTTTTTTTTCTTTTCTTCTTTATTACTTATACACACTGTAGTCAGTCTCTTTGTCAGTCTCTTTGTCATCAACATTTTGCTTGAACTATTTTGGGGATGTTGGAGAAGTAACAGATAATTTAGCAAAGGGTAGCCTGTCAAATTCCTGAATCTGGTGTGGTAGCATGCTTGCTTGAGAATATTACCTACATTAGAGTGCTTTGTTTACAAAATGAACCATTCTGGAATGAGTAGCTGAAATCTACTCAGGTACAATGAAAGTCCTATTTCTATTTAATAAAAGATGTTGCTGAAGTTGCTGTAAATTTCAATGGGATTTTTTCAGTATCTGGAGCACCTGCAAGATCTGGCCCCTAATTTGGAATCTGAATGATATTTAGTATCCATTTAAAGCCCATTTTAAGTTTGTCCACCCAATTTTATAGTGCAGTGTCTGCCTTTTTTTTTTTTCTTCTGTCAATTACCCAGAATCCACCAAACTCTACTAAAATTGCAGGACATCCTGTGCCAATTAGCAGTAACTGAATGATGCTATTTACAGGGTGAAAGCAGGTGCGCGTTCTTGCCATTTTTCACAGAAACTTACTGGTATGAATTGGTATGGCTGTTTCATTGCTTTCACCTCAAGCATTTTCTTTAAACAGTCCCATAACATGATAGAGGTAAGACTTGGGTACAAGTGGTGAATTTTGATTGGCCCAAGATTTCTCTGAATAATTGCAAGTGAAGATGTTTCTCTGAACTGCAGTTACCTCCTGCTGTGCTACCATGGCTGTCCCACAAAAAGGAGGTTCCAGGAGTAGGTGATATAGAATCATAGAGTCATTTCAGTTGGAAGAGACCTTCAGGATCATCAAGTTCAACCATAGCCTAACTCTAGAACTGAACCATGTCCCTAAGAACCTTGTCTAAATGCCTTTTAAACCCCTCCAGGGATGGTGACTCCACCACTTCCCTGGGCAGGCTGTTCCAATGCCTGACAACCCTTTCCATGAAGAATTTCTTCCTAATATCCAATCTGAACCTGGTGCAACTTGAGGCCATTTCCTCTCATTCTATCACTTGCTGCTTGGGAGAAGAGACCAACACCCTCCATGCTACCACCTCCTTTCAGGTGGTTGTAGACAGCGATAAGGTCTCCCCTCAGCCTCCTTTACTCCAGGCTAAACAGCCCCAGCTCCCTCAGCTGCTCCTCATTAGGCTTGTGCTCCAGACGCCTCACCAGCTTTGTTGCCCTTCTCTGCACTCTCTCCAGCACGCCAATGTCCTTCTCATGATGAGGGGCCCAAAAATGACCATAGGATTCAAGGTGCGGCCTCACCAGTGCAGAGTAGAGTAGCATAATCACTCTCTAAATACAACACAGAGCAAGAAACCTCAGTTAAAACTACTTTCAGTGCTACTCCAAGTGTTGGTTACCATAATAAAGACCATCTAATGTCTTGTTGCACTGAATGGAGGCTTAACACCAATGCCACTACAATACACACGTACCACCCTACTGCACTGGCCCTGCCGCTTGCTGCCAGGTAATGGCAACAAGGTGCTTACAGTGAGGGCTCATGCTTCTGAAACTGCTGCTTGTGACTCTTCTCAGAAAGCCACACCTCAAAATCTTTTAGTTTGAAACTTACCAATAAATCCATACAAGTGAATATTTTTCTTTTTCTATTTTTCTTTTTTGTTTTTTCTTTAACACAACTTCCGATGCCTTAAATCCCCTTATTGTGGAAATATATGTATATTTACTTTTGGCTTTGGATATAGCAGGATTGTATTGAATTCAGGTTAGATATGCCAGTGCTCTCTCTGATATGTCAGACAGCAACATTGCTACAGAGAGCTCAACAGTTACATCTGAGGAAAGTTTCCTGTGTTTTGTAAGGAAAGGAAATAAATAAAGATAAAATATAGATTAGTAAATGGAAAGAAAATGGTTGATTAAATGCTGTTTTCTCAATTTCATGCCATAGTGAAGAAAAGGATGTCACTCAAGACATGGAAGAAATAGAGTTTCAGAGCATATTTGGATTTACAGTGTAATTAGCTGGCAGAACTTATTGCCACCACATATTGCTAAAGGCATAAAGCTGGAAAAAATGTATCCTGGCTGTATATGGCAGCTATGATTTTCATCACTTCAGTTAGGTAATTGGATGGTCCCATTTTCAAGGCCAGTTCTCCCAAATACATAACTGTTCTCTAAAACTATTTTCCTGTTATTCGAGTTGCTCTCTCTTTCAGTTTTGTGCCAGGGTTTCTCTTTTTTTGCGTGTTTGTGTAAGTGAGGTTCTTCTTACCTTAGTTCAAGTTGTGTATGCTATGTATATCTGTGTGTTTGTCATAAGAAAGTTAAGTCCCACATTTGTAAGTTCCTACAAGTTGTGCTAAAAGAGGTAGCCCAAGAGATAAGAGAAACTCTGCCCAGAAGATGGAAAACTACAGAATATTATTTCCCTTTCTTATACTGTGAAAAAATCACACAGAAGAGGCTTTATGAATATCTCCACTGTGAGAAAAACTTTGGTCATTTGACTTTTTATGAGACCTAGGAAACTAGAATGTACAGGTTCAAGCATTCATGGAAGTTCATACTATTCTCTTCCTGTTATTGCATCTTAGTCATATTTCAACCTGTACACATACTTTTGTCTTTTTCTTTTGAAGTTTTTGCAAAAATTGAAATTTCACTTCCCTTTGAAAATCTTAGACTAGAATTCAGAATGGATGTTATCATCCATTTACACTTCAGGAGAACATTCTACTGAATACTATAGGCAACATCCATGTGACTTGTACCTCATCATCAATGTTATTTTCTACATTGGTGGGCTTGTTCAATTCAGGAATGAAAAGGCAGGTGTTTGGGCCCACCCCTGTTCAGACACCCACGCCCTGTTGTTGCAAACTCTGTCTGGCAGTGCATGCAGCTGGATGTGCAAAACTGCACCTTCTCCAAGAAGGAATCAGTGTGGCTGTTGGCATGGTGATAAAAAAAACCTTTAAACTCACACATGCATTTTCTGTGGCATGGATAGCATTTGAGTTTAATTTTGGATGTAAATTCATATATACCCTGCCTCTGGCTTGACCTGACAGTTTTGTGAAAAGCTCAGGACATTTTTCCTAGCATATCATCTTGTTCTCTTCTGAGCCCCACCTCTTTTGACTGGTACTGTAGACACAAAATAAACGCCAATACTTAATGATAGTACTGTCTGAAATCCCAGTTGCAAGCTCAAAGAGCATATGCTGCAGGGCACACACAGTCACTGTTCAGATGCTGAGGGAAGTTGTTTTCTTCTGATGAATATGAATGTCCTGTTCAAAATAAAAATCGTCAATCTTTGGTGGCAATTCCAAATTAATCCAGCAGGTTGGCAAGATCTCAAAAATACCAACAGTATATGAGTTGATGCAACTTACTGCCAGTTATATAAACAAGGAAGGCATCGTAATGGAGTAGCTGATGGCACAGCCAAGTACTGCTGCAAGCAGGCTTTTAGCACTACTCATCAGCTGAGTAAGATTCTTGCTTAAAATTAAATAATGAAATTAAACTAGCTACAATAAACTCTGAACAATGTAGAGTTGGAAAAAAAAAAAGGCAATGGAAAAGATACACAGAAAATTATAAGGTGGAACTGAATGTGAAAGCTTCTGGTATAAAGAAAAAAGACCCAGACACATCAAGCACTGTGTTACGAAGCTGAACATGCAAGGTAAAAAATTGTTCTCAATAAAGACAGTGGCATGTCTTCCACTAAGTCATTCCACTTCTAAGGTCAGCATCAGTTCAAGGTGCTTCCCTGTGTTTAGGAACCGAGAGAATATTTCATGGAGAGGACAAGATACACCTTAGAATCACAAAATACCCCTGATACTGGATACAGCATCCTATTGTGCTTGTGGTGTTGGGTTATTGTTTCTTTGTTTTTTAAAGTCACAAATAGAATTATTTTGAAAGTATTAGAAATGCTATTTTTCTTCTCATTTATTCTTGGATTTTTTAGGGGGGACAAGGGAGGAGGGGAGAGGCAAAATGGGTTTGAACATCTTAAAGTAAGAAAAAAGCAATGGGAATTTATATTGAGATGAAGAGTTGACATCTTGTCACCATTCTTCAGTTATATTGAGCTGGTTCTGCTGCAGAGACAGGGAGGTTAACAGCAGTGACAATATGAGTCCACCTGGTTTGCCACTTGGAATAGGGCTGGCACAGCACAGTCGAATTCAAAACACAGCGAGCATTAATCTGTAATGGAAGTGGCAATTACAAAAACAACAAAAAAAAAACCTCTTAAAGAACAAAAGTAAGGGAGTAAAGTCAGCTTTCAAAGGGCTGGCTGGATGCTAGGAAGAATGATCGTAAATGGTTTAGAGACCTAATAAGTCACCCACAGGCCTTTCTGACTTCGGAGGACTTTTTCCCTGATTAATAAAAGCTTCCTAGGAAAATACTTCAACCTAGCCAGCAGCACTAACGAGATAAGTCTGCAAAACTCTGCATGCCATTATCAAGGCATCTAGGAATATTAGCAGCAATGGGGAGGAAAAATTAGACATTACAGAGGAATCCAGGGGGTTTCCTTCCATTGCTGGACCTTTCTACCTGGTTTTACAGTAGCATGTTGCAAAGCCTGTGAAAGACAAATCCTGCTTTATACAGTACCTAATGGAATGCCTCTAACCTCTGGTAAAACCAGTAAAATTGTATTTTCATAAACAGGAAAACAAAGTTAATCCCTAGAGCTTCTGAAATAGTAATGAATTTTTAAAGTGTAGAATTATTTATTGTTTGTATCACAATAGCAAGTAGAGAAGCCAAACAAATTGAGAGTTGCTTAATATCGGGCAATGTGGAAACATTGCACAAATGCAACAGAAATATGCAACCTAGACAGACCAGACAGCCAGAGGGTGAGAGAGGAAACAGAGATGCATGTTAAATAATTATGACTTTCCAAAGCCACATACATGCATAGAATGAAAACTAACAAACTACAGAAAATATATTAGAAACCTAACTACCAGCCCTGGTTCTTGCAAGTGTTAAAAACCACTATTGTTTGTGGAGTTGCATTTCCATCAGAAAAAAAGGACAATGAATGAAGGTATCATACAGATATTTCATTGCAGGCTCACAATAAAGCAACTATATCCCTGCAACCATTTATCAAAGTTCCTTTCTGATAGAAACAGTACTGCTAGCTGAGAAAATCCCTTTGGATTTTCACTTGGTGAACTTCCTTTGTTCAAGGATCTTTTTATTATGTAGAAAAGCTCTGATTTACTTTGCCAAGTTCAGGTCTTTACATGTTGAGTGAGAAGTGCCTGAGTCAAGAGGACACACATTCTTTTCCATTCTCCCCACACTTTCTTGGTGAGTGGTAAATCTGCTTCATGTGACTTGGTGAAAAAATGAAACTTCTTTAAGACAGAGCGTCTCAGCTTGCATTTCAGGTGTCTGGATCTAATTCAGAAAACAGTATATCTTATAAAGCCATGAGGGAGCAGGCATGGTGAATCAGCTTCCACATGGATAGTTACTAGGTCATATAGAGGGCCTTGTAATCCAAAATGCATGCAGAGTCAGAGAGTTTTCTGTGACTTGCAAGAGAAACTTCTGCCTCTTCTGGAAAAAGCAAGTTTTCCCCTTATCTGGACCCACTCATTGGCCTGAGCTCATCTTAAACCTTACGGTTATGACTAGATTTACCTTCAGCATTGATCACGAACAGACCTTTGCAGCCGATGGAAGGAGCAGAGCACACGTCGCCTCTTGGTAGCTGAAATGCATTAGCAGATGGTACTGCTGGTTCCTTGCCTGTAGCAACTGCAAAACAAAACATATTTGCCTAGGCTGCTGTGGTGAAGGTAGACAGTTGTCACACATAAGGAATGCAGGTCTGGTCAGCTAGCACAGCGGAGGGAATAGCTGCCTTAACCACTGGTAAGTGCTGGTCCACACCTTCACTGACTTGCATATGGCTACACTAGAAGTAGAGGAATCCCATGCTGTTCGTGTTACACCCACACACTGCTATTTAGTCACAGCTAACATGTTCATTTTATTGTTTATTTGAAAAAGGGAACAATGCATTGTTAAATTTGGAATTGCAAAGTAATTTTTCCCTTTTAAGAAGCAATTCTTCCCCTCTCCCCCACCAGACATGAGCAAAGCCAGCAGTGATGAATTTCTATTTGTTGTCTTTGCTATGCTAACTAGCATGCATTCTGATGTACAGGGTGAGAAGAATGTCATTTAGCATCAAAGGTTCATATAAATATTGAGTTAATTCTGCCTGACTATTTTTGTCATACTTCAGCATAGGGCCATGAGGACCACAGGAGAGGAAAAAAGTTTTTGAAAGATAACATTCTTGCCTAACACTGGGTGTGGAAGAAGCAACTAGTAAAAGCAGTCAGTAACATAGGCAAGACTGTCACCAGGGAAAGAAATCAGGAGAATGGTCAGTATTTACTCAGGACATGAGAGAGATATTTGGAAAGTGGTGAAGACAGTGTGACTGCGCTTTTGA
Organism: Nesoenas mayeri; assembly: GCF_963082525.1. Taxonomy (NCBI): domain Eukaryota; kingdom Metazoa; phylum Chordata; class Aves; order Columbiformes; family Columbidae; genus Nesoenas; species Nesoenas mayeri. Next base: position 31,144,770 of record NC_137542.1, on the reverse strand, counting down.
GGAACTAACCGTAATGAAGCAGAGTACAAACTGTTGGTCAGAGCACATTTGTCCAACTCCCTTCAATCTATTGAAGGCTTAATGGAGTTTATTTGCAAGCATGGCTGGCTCTATGCACAGTTTGTTCTCTCACACAACACGATTAGTACTCTGTTAGTAACTACAGAAGCTGAATACGTACCATTGCTGCCAGAAGCAGCCTGGCACATGACTGTCTTCTGACAAGTATTTGGCACATGCTTTCATGACGGAGATGAATCTCCTGACTCTGCTGTTGGACCCAGATTGGAGAGGTTCGCTTCTTATAGGTATATGCTACTGGGCTGTACAATGTGCCTTTGGGCATCCTAGTGTCTGATGAGGCACATGGCAGGGGAGATGCCCAGAACTCTGATGACGTACTGGAACCATCTAACACAGATGACTGTGCATGCATGCACTTGACATATCTTTGTTCCTTGGAAAGGAATTGCTGTGGGGAGCAGTTCAAGCCATGTATTACCACAGGATCTTATGAAAATGCCACAACTCTTCAGAAAACAGTTGTACTCCTAATGTGGACAGTCCTTCCTGGCCATCATTAATGCATTAGCAGCTTTGGCCCAAGATTCCTGTCATGTTTCTGTGAGTCACCTGCTCCTGCATGAAATGTGGCCAATAAAAGCCAGGAATTATTACTTATATCACAAGTCTTACATGCACAATATTGAAGCAACATGTTAACATGGTGTTCCCTTTCTTGGTTCGTACACTTACCAAACAAGTCTCATGTTTTTGCAAAAGATTTTCTGTGTGGATATGCCTACTTGCAACATCTCCACTTAATGACACTTTTTTTGCATGAGCTCTACAGTAGTTCTATCAGTGTGTCTTTTTCAATATTTCTTTGCTCCTTCTCCCAAGAAGTTTTCAGGTGGGGAGTCCTGAGAAACAGAGCTTGAAAAAGAAAACAAACTTGTGGTTAAATTTACTTTATCTGCACCCAAACTCTGGATTAAGTTTCTGGTTTTACTACATACTATATGTATGACCTGAGGCAAGATATACTGCTTATTAATGCTGCAATTTCTCATCTTGAAAGTGGGGATGATAATAATACTTTCTCTACATCACAGGATTCTTATGAAGTAAAGTCCATTAACAGTAACGAGAAGCTTAAGCAGAATGGAAGGAAGCATTGCAGCTGTTCTTTGCAGGCATCAGATAAGGATGTTCATCATCTAAACACACACAGATGAACCACCATTGATGGGGTGCTGGGCCAGGACTGGTTTTCAGTGCCTCTGATTGTGCAATGGGAGATGAGTAGCTGGGTGTGCCTAGACGCAGACACCCCCCCTCACACCGTGTCCTTCCAAAGGCAAATTAGATATAACCACATCTGGTAGCTCAGTGGGCACAAATAAAGACCTCTTAGAAAATGTTCAAAATAATTAAAAAAGAGCCTGGAAAAAATAATAGAAACCAATCATGTTGGCAGTTGATGTAGGTCTTATCAATAACAAGAAATCTGTATTGTTAGTAAGTGTAAACATCAGGGATTCATACAGACTAAAAACAGAGATCAAAAGTTTTTGAAAGATTTTTTTATAGGCTTGATATCTTTTTCAGACAGTTCTATAACAGTTTGTGGATTTAGGCATAGACAAGGAATTTTCCATTCTAAAATTGCTCTCTCCAGTCTGGGTAGAGCTGCTAGCTGTACTTGCAAGGAACACCTCATTTCACATTTGTCATGTTTCACATTTGAGTCATGCTTTCCACCTTTAGGTTTTTTTCCCCCTTTTTTGTTTTTAAAAGATAATACATAGTCCAGTGGAACGGATTGAGCTCTCTTTAAGAGTCGCAATGGCACCATACCTATTGCGAATCAGTAATTCAGTTACGGGTGTGGAGCACCTGTGACAAGCCACCACCTCTTTGCAAGGTCAGGTTCATATTGCTGTCGTGGACTGAAGTGACTGAGGTGGGACGGCTGCTGGATGGCGCAGCTCACCAACACGCAGCGGGGGGTTGCTCCTGTCAGCAGCCGGGGGTTGGGAGACTGAGACCCTTCTCTTTTCCTGGATGTCCGACCCCAACCACACCAGCTTTCCTGACCTGCTTTCCACACCTCTGCAAGCCCCTTGCAATGCTAGCGCAGAACTCTGGGCAGCCTAATGAAGACTCAGCCATTTGCGCTGACAGCCCCGGGGCGTGCTGCCTCCTCGCAGAGCCACGGCAGGAGAAGCGTCTGAGAAGGTGAGACGACCTCGCCGGCTTGGGAGAACTCCGGACCGCTGGCTCCGCCCGCCTCCGGACAGGCAGAGCCCATGCCAGAAGCCACGCTGGCGCCGGCCCCGTGTGCCCCCCGGGGTGCGCAGCAGAACCCCGCGGTCCGCTCCGTTCCGCTCGGCTCCCAGCGCCCGGGCGCGGCGGCCGCTGTCAGGGCGCGGGGCGGGCAGGGGGCGCTGCGGCGCCGGCCCCGACGGCTGTTTGGAGGCGCGGAGGAGGAGCGGGCGGCACATCGATAGCGCTGACGGGCAGCGGCAGCCGACTCGCCGCCGCCCGGCCTCCTTTGTCCCCTCCTCTCCCCGCCGCGCCCAGCCCAGCCGGCAGCGCGGAGCGGAGCGGGCCGGCCCGGGGATCCCCTCCCCGCGCCGCTGAGGTCGCCATCTTCACCCCCCAACCCGCCTCAGAACCTGCCGGCCGGGCTCCCGGGAGCGCGGGAGGGGGCCTGCGCCGCGCCAGCCCGCTGCATGTGACCGCCGGGAGGCAGCGGCCTCCTCCGCGGATCTCGTCTGCGTCCTCCTCCGCCCCCAGCGCGGCGGGGAGGGGGCGCGGGGGTGCCCGGCAGCTGGGAACGGAGGTGCCGGGGCGCGGCGGGCAGACAAAGGAGCGGGCACCGCCGTGGGCAGCGGTGAGTGGCGGGGGCAGGCTGCGGGGGTCCCGGTTCTCGCCGCCTCTCTTCCCTGGCATGTCCGCACGGCAGGTACCTGCCGGCGGGCCGGGCTGTGTCGCGGCCGCTCCCTTCACCGGGGGTCGCGGGGGCTCGGGCCGCTGCTGGCGGAGGAGGGGGCTGCCGCCTCTCCGCCGCCTCCGCTTGAGACCGCCGGTGTTTTCGCCACCGCCAGCCCCGCGGCGGGCAGCGGCGAGCGAGGTGCGCGGGAGCGGCGGGGGCCGGGCCGGGCGGGGCGTTGTAGGGGCAGCCTCCGGCCCTGCGGCCGGGGAGCGGGGCTGGCCAGTGCCGCGGGCGCGGCGGGCGGTGCTCGGCAGTAATGCCGCCTGAGACTCGGACAAAAAGGAGTAAGCAGCAGGTTTTCTGGTGGGCGATGAAAAATTTCCGCCCCCCGCTTCCTTGGCAAGGCGTGTGGCGGGCGGGCAGGTGCCGCGGTGAGCGAGTGGGTGGGCGCCGGGCAGCGGGGCCTGCGCCGGGGGTGCCGAGGCGCCTCCCTGTCCCCCGCGCCGCGGCCACGCGTGTCCCTGAGCGCTGTGGGGAGCCCCGCACAGCGGCGGGATGGCCGGGAGGCCGCTCTGGGAGGGGCGCTGGGGTATAGCAGCTGTGACTGCCTTGCACATCCACAGAGGTGAAGCTGTATTTAAGGGGATTGCTTGAAATGTGGTGCTTGTCTTCTGGGTTAAGTGTTTGGTGTTCAGGCAGTTATTCAGTGTGTGCAACCTTGTGCTCTTACCGAAATTATAAATCTTTTGTAGGTCAAGATAACATAAGCTCCTGCAACTTTTAACGCTCAAGTTGGATGTGCATTAAACTGTAAGTCTTATGATTTTGTTTTTGAACTTGGATAGATGTATGGAATTACTATTTCGCGTTTGTGAGACAAAAACTACATAAGTAATTTAAATGAAACCCCAAGCAGACTTTTCCTATGCACATTGCAAATATATCGATAACATCTCTCCTGGACTGTGATAACTGGTTAAAAAAAATAGAAAAGAAAGAAAATCTGAAAAGCCCAGGGCGGGGTTTGCCTTAAGCTCCTTTTTTTTAGTTTGTTGGGGTTTTTTTTTTTTTTTTTGTGATGTATCTTATGTTAACCCTCAAGGGCAGACAGTCACCTTTTAATTTCAAATCAATGTACAGGAAGCACCTGTAAGTGTACATTTCCTTGTATTTGAGTTGAGATTGTATGGTCCTTTCTCCTCACTCATGAAGAATGCTTAGTCAATTAATGTGCCTAGGTAATCTGATTAGTAATAGCTCAGTGAAGATACAGACATTTTTCTGAAAGCTGGTTGTATATTGTTGAAATATAGATGTAATTTTGAAAGATGTAAAAAAATACTAGATTTCATTGTAGTAATTTTTGAAGGATGAAAGAGACTGTTGTAGATGAAATTGTATAAAGTGATCAAATGATTATGACCTCAGATAATCAATTAGATAATTCATTGTATAAATTTTAGTATGGCTCTAAATCTAATTGTGTATCAATAGGTGCATCATTGTTCTCTTAAATTTAATCTTTCCTGTTAGCTTGAGTGAGAAGCTAGAATATAGGTATAGCTGTCCAAATATCTAAAATTAATTTGCTAATGGGTAATACTTTCTACATGCTTTCTACTTTGAGAATCAGTTCTTCTGTGTTCAAGGAACTTCCTGATGAAATTTCTGTGTATTGAGACCAAAGTTGTATATATCAGATTATGAACATTATAATGTGTTTGTACACTAGAGGTGTGAAGAACTCTGAAACTGTTGTTAGATGTAGCTTGGTGAGAAATGTTACAGCTGTTTCATATGTTGTCCTTGATTTAAAGGCTATTTTGCTGAAGAATAGTGGACAATTTACTTGTTCTGTCATATAACCAGAAAAAATAAATTGTTTTGAAGCTTGCTAGTAATTCTAACCTTCCTGTTAGAAGTTCTGTGGTGGTTTGCAGCATGGTGGTGTGTGGGAAGCCTTGTGGACATTGTCTTGTCGCGATAGGGACAAGACAAATATTTTTAACATCCCGTCGTAGTTTGTGCTGTCCAATAAGTAAGTTGAGTTGATTTAGAAACAGAAGAGAAATTAAGTGTGTGTTCCAAGTGTCTTTCTAAGTATTTTACTGTGACTTTTTTACCCAGGTATCAGAGCTTCTGTTGCAGTGATAAAACCTTAACTCTAGAGTAGTGTTGAGAAATCATATCATGTGCTATGGAGGCATTACAGTAAACAAGAAGTGTTAAATTTCTCATTTCATATTTTTTCCCCAGCAAGAAATGTAATCAATACTCTCTTACATTTCTAGATGGAGTAGTGGTTTGTGGTGGTGAAATAACATTAATCAGCAGTTGCTGCTATAATTCATTGTTCACCAGGGTGGAGTCCCTGTAACACCTGGTAACTTGAGTAAGGCTTTTAGGGCAAACTTGCACAAACTCTGTTTGTGCCAGACCTTTTGACCCTCAAAGGTGGGGTGTGAAGGGTTTAATTTTTTTGTTGCCCTGGTTAGGATTTTCTGCTAGAATTACAGTATGCTATTAGGAAAATATTTTTTGTTTACAACATCGATATATGAATTACAAGGAAAATGAATTTCATTCTGTGATATATGAGATAGCAGGTTCTTGAAGTTCAAGTTTGGGGTTTTTTTAAACTATTAATAATAGCATCGAGACATTTATTTTGTTTAATGTGATTTATAGACCAACCTTTAGGCATGAAGCATAATGTCAAAATAAGTTATTCAGTAATGTACAAAGAAAAAGTACTTCCTGAAAGCACCTCGCTTTCAGGTCTTTCTTTTTTGTTTGCTTCACTTTTGGTGAACTTGGCTTGTTGCGGAGCGGCAAATTATATGGAAGCTTGGCATACGCTATAGCTAAAGAAAATCTACTGGTCTGTTTTGAAAACTCTGTCGTGATTTATGTTAGCTCTATGTGCAGAAGCCCACTGGCTTCTGGTCAGTGTCACTGAGTACTTGTATATAACTAAAATATGACTAGCTTTCACTTACTTTTGAGTAATAGTTTGACTATTCAAATTAGCTTTCAGCAACTTAGTTGCAACTCCCGATTACACTTGTCAAGCTGAGTCCAGGAACTGAAGAGCAATTTATCATGAAATTCATTACGGCTACACATGTTTTTACTAGATATGGTTCTAGCTAATATGAAAGACTGTTGCCTTACATAAACATGTATCTGAATGACCTGGTTATCTTTGGTCACCGCCTTACCTCTGGGTATCTGTTTATTGCCATACACCTCTCTGTGCTCAGATAGGGGAAAATGGGTGAAGACCACTGTGGTCCTTTGTAGTACCTTGTTGTACTGTGCTGCGTTGCATTCATTAAAATGTCTTTGCTACTAAGTACCCTATTTATTTAATATTAGTCTTTTTGTGTCTGCTTAATATTGGCCTGTAAAGCAAATAACATCTTTTAAAACATCTGAAGGTGTTGTGAAAGTGTTAAGTCACTGCTTTGATACCTTTAAAATCCGATAAATGCTTTCTTATATATGTTGAAGGATTGTAGTGAATTGGCTGCTGTTTACTACACAAATGTTGCTGGTACATGTATGCCTGTCTTCTAAAGCAATTTTGTCAGTTCCAAAGTATACTTAGCAGGGTTAACATGAAGGAGTTTTTAAATATTATAGCTGTCTTGCTGTTGCATTAAAAGTACTGAAGCTAAGTGTACATGATGATGACGGTCCAAGTAAATTATTATTTTTCTTCAAGGACAAATTTTTGAATAGCCTATTTGGAGATGTGTTAGAAAAACAGGGACACAGTGTTCCTTCCTGTGGCCAAGCCTGTCAGGAAAATGAGGGGGGGAGGGGAAGGAGAAATCCCTCTCTGAGGGATGCCAGCCTTGAGTTGGATGCATTGGATTCCTTAAAAAAAAAAAAAAAAGCCAGTAAATATGAAGAGAGCCTTTTGAGTATTCCCAAAAACTTTAAGGTTTCAAGATATTTTGATGAAGCAAATCTGTCTTGTGTGATTAGTGTCTCTTGTTTTATCACATGACTAGTGATGATGTCAAGAGGTAATGGCAAATTCAAGGAACAAACAACCTGAAACACATGAAATTCGGTAAGAGAGCAATCAAACAGCTGCACTGAACATGTCAAAGCAGAGGCTTTATGTGAAGAGTGGACTGAAGAGGAAGTTTAGCAGTGAGAAAACTGTCTGCTGTTAAAAATGAGAATTTAGTGGTGAGTGTTCTCTGAGAGGGTCTGTTCTCAGTGACTGTTGTGTGGCTCTGCCTAAGGAACCCTTTGGTCTCTTTTCTAGTTCAGTGTTTTGCATGTGGTTAGAAGTGGATGTGTGAAATGCAACTACTAGTCCAAGGGTAATTATTGTCTCAAGATGAACAGAGTTTTTTCTTGATTGCTTCTTCTCAACTCCAAGAAGAAGAGGAGCTTCTCTTGTCTGTGATGAAGGCACAGTTAAGGGAGTGCAGACCCACTTCAGAGCAGTCTTCCATCTTTTTTGTCAGTGTCACATTAACAGAAGGGTTTAGGAGGGAGGCATAAAGAGGAAGACATAAGGTGTCAGAGTCATCAGCAGGTTTTGCAGGCTTCTTCCTGGAAACATGGCTAAACTGTATTAACTTCCTCCTCTGATTTATTTAGTTTTCTGTCCTATCAGATTGGTAATGTTTGTCATGAGGTGTCAGAGAGAGAACTGAAACCTTGTCTGTGCGTGTGCAGTAGTGCATCGGAGTGGTAGGTGGGAGAAAGCAAGCTGCTGACAGTTGTGCTGCCTGAAGAGCCAGGAACTGCTGTTCGGCTTGCTACAAAGTTGTGGTTAAGGTATATGCAACAAACAACTAAAATGGATCTCTCTGGCTTGTGTTCAATGGATAGCTCACTTATTTGGCTGGTGTTGGAGGTATGGATCATGGTATAGGCCAACATCTAATAACAGCAAAGGTCTATTGGGTGGCAGTTACCTGAGCACATGATCTGATACTATGCTTATTTGAAAAATCTCAGCTCAGTCCTTTGCTGGACAGAGTTTGAATCTCAGCCCCACTATATGTAAGTTGTAGCAGAAGTGTTATGACTCAAGACGAGGTTGGTTTGCACAGCACAAACCATTGCTCCATTGCCTCTACATGGAGGAAAGGTGCTGGAGGAGAAATGGCAATTCATCTTTCGCATAGTAAAGAAGAAACTTTCATCTAAGTAATAAGCTCCTAATGCTGGGACAAGATTGCACATGGCCATGACCATTCTGATCCAAACGTTTTTCAACCAAAGCAGTTACAGTACTTAGAGTCACACTTCAGGCAAGCCGGGATAAAAGACTGTAAGTATCTTTAACCATTTAGGCTAAAACAGAGAGCTATTTGTTTTATCAGTATATAAATCACAGTACAAGGGCAAAATAATGTAGGAGCCAAATAACTGATTACAGACTGCATCATTGTTTGCTGAGTGTGTTGGTATCTTGTGCTTTTTTACAAATTATGATACAACTCAATGTGTTTTTTCTGACTGTACATGCTGTGGACTTTATCCGTTAATACACAGAGTTTAGAAATGTTTTCTTAGGAAAACTTTCTCTCTATAGAATAGAAAGTATGCTGTCACCAAGGCCTTCCCAGTCAAAATCCCAATTGCTCTCACAGAAGAAATAAGTGCGTCTGTCTTTTGAATGAAGCTAGCAATTTCAATGTTAAATTTAGTGCCTGTCCTGCCCTAACGTACAGGCTTATCTTTGTATAGACTTGATATACTTTGGCCTCACTTCCTTCTTGGAAGAGGATATTTTGTCATCTTTCTTTGTACTCACTCACTGAATTTGGAGACCAACTGTTTAAATCTTGTGCAAAACCAGGACTTTAATAAATTGCAGTTGGATTCCTCATGAAAACAGTCATTCTAGTAAGTATTGAAATGTTACATGCAGAAAGCTTTTTGTTACTTTTATTGGTTGCTTTTATCTTATGGCTCATGTTCAATAACTCTTGTGCTGATGGATAACATCTCTTTTAATTGGCCCCACGTGATGCAGCTGTTCTCAACAAACATCAGTTGCTAAAGGAATTTCACCTACACTTTTAAAGCTTCCTGAGAATAATTTTTCATTTGAGCTCAAGTACGCATTTTCCCTTCTAATCCTTCAAGTGAATGGTATCTTGCCCTGATTTGCAGTACTGAAGTCCTTTTCTAATAAGCTGAGCTTTATAAACGTTTGTTCAGCCTTGGGATAATAAAAATAAATTAAAATTGATGTAAAAAAGTAGTTTGAAGTTAAGAATAGTTCTGTTCACCTCAACTGCATAATCAGATTTCAAGATACCATAGAGGCTGTTTTCTCCACCCAAACATATGTTTAAGTATTTCAGAGGAGGAGTTTACTTGTTTTTTGTTTGGTGGTCACATATTGAAGAAGTCAATCTACAGTGGACTGAAAGAAAAGTTTAAAAATACCTGTTTCAAGTAACTTCTAATTTCTAAGGGAAGGGAGCGACAGGGAGTGGTCTTCAAATAATTACTATTGTTTTGGTATTTTGTGCACTCCTTGCTCATCAGTTTGGTGTTGTGTTGGGGATTTTTTTGTTTTTTTGTCCTCAAGCATATGGGGAGAATAATTTGTGGAGCTAGTGAAGGGCTAGGTATCTCTGGTGCATTCCCTTTTTTTATTTTTTTAAATTTTTTTTTGTTGTTGTCATACCAAAAATTCACCTTACACAGATGTTTAGACAGTGGGAGCACGTCACTGATCATGTCGCTGGTACAGCCAGGGTATGCTGCATAATCAAGTCCTTTTATTTTAGTGTTGAAATAGTGACTTACTCTGAAAGATAAATCTAGGTGTGTCTAGCTCTGTTATTTGATGCAATTGTAGCTTGTTGTCCTGGTTTTGTTAAAAACAAGTTTCTCTTTTAGTGAATTTGCCTGTCAGCTAAAGCCTTCATATTAGCTGCATTTTCCTGGAGAACCAGACACATGTTTTGGTAAACATAGCAATGGAATGCAAACTTATTGACAAGCATGGATGGACATCTCGCAAGAGGTGCAACGAGAAACAAGTGACCAAGAAACTGACCAACTGTGTATAACATTCCATTCACATGAATACTTCATATAAAAGTGGGAGATCACGAGGATCTCGTCCCTTTTGCCTTTGCCTTTTCCCTTCTGCTTATGGCCGACATTAGGAGAGGACCTTGCTAGTCGTCCCTGCGAACTGAGGCCTAGTGACAGACTGAATCCAGCTCCGGTTGGCTGCAGAGTCCAATCCAGGACTTTGGGTGCCGGCTCTGCAGTTGCTGAGACTTTCAAGATTGGTTTTGTATATTTTGTATTATTTTCTCTATTCTTACTAGTAGCATTAGTAAAACATTGTTAATTTTTCCAACTCTCTTCTCTCTGTCCTTCCTTCCCTCCCAATTGCCTGTCCTGAGTGGAAAGGGGGGAGAGGGAGGGGCAAAAGGGGGAAGTGGGGGGGGAGAGGAGGTTAACAATACATCTGCCAGGGTTTTATTGTCACCCCACAATCTAAACCCTCGACACTTGTTTTCTGCTAAGCTGTCTTGTAATGGGTAAAGCTGCATGATGCTCTTGAAAAATGTCAGTTGGACTTAAGACTGAGGTGAATTTGAAGGGGCAGTATGTCGGAACAGCCACTCTATTGTGAAACATGATTGAAACTAAAGCATGGACCATCTTCCAGTGTCCACCATTGCCCAGCTTCCTGTGAGGGCCCTAAGGAAGAACCTGTAAGTCCCTGCACTGGTGCATCTTCTTCATCCATGCATGGTTGTTAATTGGTGCTTACACTGCAGGCCTTTCCCGAGAAGTGTGTAGGAGTGGTGAGGGATGCCTTTCAGTTTAAAGTTAAACCCTGGCTGTGATGAACTTTTCATTGAGATCATAAACTCATTACAGTTGAGCCTGTGAAGAAAGCGAACTGCATCTTTGGAAGAATACATTTTCAAGGGTAATATTAGTCGTTACCTGCAGATAGCAGTTGTGGTGAAATCTTGTTCCTTGTATTTCTTCATTAGAATCATAATTGTGTTAGTTGTATCCCAAGGTGCTTACAAACTGAAGTATGAGACATTATCATTTTATATACAGGACAATATACATAACAGGTGTTGTGGTGGATTTGTTTGTTTAACCTGTTGTTTGGTTGGGGCACAAAGAACCAAGAATTGTCGCCTTTGCTCCCAGTCCTGTGCCCTTTATGTTGTCAGGATATGTAGCATTCACAGAAAGATGGCCCTCATTTCTTATGATTTTTTTTTTTAATTTGTTGAAAATCATAATAAATGAAAAGGAAAATGTGTGAGGAGTGATTCCACTTGTGGGAAACTCACAACAGGCAGAGACTTGTTGTAGTTCAAACAAGTGTGCATTTTTATGAAATAATATATAAATTAAGAATTTCTTCAAAGAAAATATGTTGTTCTTCAAGTGACACTTTACAGATAGCTCAAATGTTGGCAGAGATAATGGTGATTCTAGACTATGCTTTTTATACTGAATGTATGTCATTTATTTTGTCAAATCCTTAAACTTAGTTCCCTTTGAGGAACGGAGAACATAATGTGAAACCTTTGTTTCTACTGGTTGAGGTCACATTAAGTTATTTTTGTCAGTGCTCTTCTGTGAAGACAGCTTTACCAAACTATTTGTGGCTTATAGCATCTTTAAATATAACTTAATTTGTGTTTGCATCTATTCAAAGATGCTGAGGGCATTTCAAATACTGTACTGTTCCAAAATCCCAGACAGCAAATTTTGCAAATCACCATGGTAATGTGTGTGGGAGGAAGGCTAAAGTCAGAATCTGCATTAACAGACTCTGTTAATATTGCATATGCTCAGTGCCACTAGCGCTGCTTGTTCTTTGATGTAGATGCGTTCTTTGCTTAATTAAAACCAGAGTGATATGATGCAGCTAATACTGCGTGTAGTCTGATTTTTACCACTTTTTTTTTTGTGTGTGATTCTGAAACTAATCTAGTGAAATAATCAGATGCGTGGGTAATCATTGAGTCTTCAGGAAATGGCATAGAAGAATCTTTTAATCTAGCAAAGAAACTTCAAAACTTCTTTCTTGCTTCTCTAAGAACTTATGGATAGGCTTAAAATCAGTGGTTTACAACTGGAGCTACGTACCAAGGGCCCTTATTACTGATAGCTCGTGTCATGGTCATTTCTGCCAAGTCACTGTGAATGTTGAAGGTTCTTGTTTCTGGATAAGCCTGTCTGGATGCTTTTGTACATGCTGTTGTTGCCTTAGACACAGAATTTGTTCTGAAGTGCAGTCAATGGTAGTTAAAAAACAAACAAACAAACCTAAAGCAAACAAAAAAACCACCCATACCAACAAACAAAACCCAAACAAAACAAACGAAAAACCCACCAAAACCAAACAAAGAAAATCCTGAACAATTAAAAAAAAATATTTTAAAGAGGAACTGTGTTCTGAGTGCTGAAACTAGTCCTTAATAATTACCCTTATTCAGTCAGTTTTGATGACAGATAAGCTTATAAATTTGTATGAGTTTATAGGAGGACTGGCTGTTGCTTGCTTTGGGGAACAGGAAAAGTTAAACCCAAAGTTTCTTGGCTCTTTACTACTGTAGTCTAAACAAACTGGAAAAAAAAATAGGAGACTTAGATGAAGGATGATTTATTTACCCTGTTACTATATCGATTGTTTCAAATTCTAATGAGTTGGTGTAACTTTTTGGTTTAAAAATTTTGGCCCACTTCTATTGAGAATTACAGAGGCACTGGTACTGGTTCGAAATGCAGACCAAGATGTAATGACTTCCATGCTAGGTGGCCTGAGAGAATGTGCTTCTTGACTCTTCCATTGCATAAATAAACCCTATAACAAAACCACCAAGAGGGATGTGGAGTTGAAATGTCTTCTCTGCATCAAAGTTCAGATGAGTTGGGGAGGCTGACAGGAGCCCACTGTCCCACTGGCAGAGCAGAGTCATTAGCCCGGCATGACACCAACACTGGGTCATATTGTCCTGAACTTACACAGCCAGCTGTAGGTCTGAGCTGTCCGTGTCTGCATTCACATCACTTGGTATATTTTGGTTTTGCAACGCTATTCATTTGTTATGCACTCTGTCATAGCAATAATGCTTAGTACTATGTTTTGTTTTGTTTTTCAAAATGCAAGGCCTCCTTTCAAGAGGGTAAATGTGGGAAGTGATGACATTGAAAGTCTTTGTCTTAGGAAAACAAGTTGTGTTTTTTCAAGGCTGTTTTTACGAAGGCAGGACTCTGCTGTGCAGGCAGTGGAGCTGTTTGTAAAGGTGGTGATATGCTGGGTTCTGTGTTGGCTTGTTGAAGCAGTTGTTTCATGTCCACTAATAGGATATCTCTCTTTCCAGTTCTTTATAACATGAAACTTTGGGTTTGATAAGACTTCAAACAATGATCTGTTGTAGTTTTTTTGTTGTTGTTGCATTGATTACCTCAAACTGCCCATGTCTGTTATGTACAGGATTTGTAGTAGCACACAGGTTGATTGTTACTTGTGCAATTTAAGGCAGACAGCTAAGGAATTATTCATACTAGATTTTGAAGCGAAAATTCAAGTAAATTACATCCCCTATCTGATAAATCAGTTAAGTTTTTCATGTCAGGTTCTCAAAGTCTATGTTGGCAGATATGAAAACACAGTAGCTGCTTCTGAAAAGCATATTATTAAATGTACCTTCCTCCCACCAAAACCGAAGACAGTATTAACCTTTTTCAGCCATTTCCTTATGAAGAAGGAAAGCCTTTACATGCAGTGAAGGAGATCCCTGTTAGATTTACATTGTATGGTTGTAAAATAATCTGAGAAAGAAGTATCAGTTCACAAATACTTTCTCCTGCTCTTTATGAAAGGCTTAGCCTCTCAGATTTTGTAATATATGCTGTGTTTCTTCATACTAAAAATCCAGTCTAAGTGCAACAAAATACAGGATTTCATGCCTTACATAGATTAATTTCTGCACTCCCAGCCTCTGACCCAGGTGTATTTCAGCCTTCTCCTTAGGATGTTCATACAGTGTTGTCCATTCATCATCCAATTAGACACACCTCTGTCACTGACAAACCAGAGAATTTCATTAGAACAGAGAAGGAATAGGAAAGCTTGATGCCAGCACAGGTGAACATGACCTGGAGGTCAAGCTTCTATGTCAGTAGAATCACAGAATGTCCTGAGTTGGAAGGGACCCACAGGGATCATCAAGTCCAGCTCTTGTTCCTGCGTATGACAACCCCAAAATTCGCACCACATGTCTGACTCACAGTAGTTTCCAAGAGGATTAATTGCTTTGTTTTTCTTGGGGACATTTCTGGAGGCCCATGGAGATAAATGTAAACATTATAAAATACTGAAATGTCTTCATGCTGTTATCTTCTAAGGATCTCTTGAAAACAGTGTTTAAGGTGGGGAAAAGGTATTCAGGTATAAGTTCAAGTAGGCTACTGTCCAAAGTCCTTTTCTAGGCTGAGCTGGTGAGTAGAGGTTATCTTCTTCCTCCAGACCTAAGTGTGCCATCTCTACATTGTCCTCTAAAGGACTCTAATTTTGAGGCTTAGATCCCTCTGATAGGAATAGGAGAAATTAAAATGAGCTTTTGTGATTCTTTGTGCCTCAACTTAGGTTTAATGTTACATACCTTATGACTGTTTTGCTTCCAGATATGCACAGCTCTGAATTCTTTGACATTTATTAACTCAATTCACATTCATTATGATTCTATTAAATGAATTGGTGTACCAGTTATAGGCCTCATAATAAAATTATAAAATACGTTCTACTGGCTATCTATAATTTCCTGCTTGTATGTGACTTTACCATTGACTGGAATGGAAGGATGATTGTAAATCTGTGTATATATACTATATATATGTCCATAAGAGAGATTAAAATTATTTGGCAGGTGCAAAACTGATCCTTGATATTTTTTCCATTTCAGTTTTTAATAGCTTGCAAAAGAATTTAGAAGTCCAGTGTTCTAACAAAGATAACAAAAGTAAATATAAAGTTTAGATTATTATTTTCTTATGGACAAATTGTTGAAAATGCTGAAGTTCATTGTCTGGTTTTATTGTGTTTTTTGTTTTGTGGTATATGTTTGTTTTTCAATGGAAAGGACTGAATGTTTGCAGGCTATTTAACTCATTGTCTACTGTAAAGTCATGGCCTTTTTAGTTTAGATAATACTTTTCCTCAAGACAAAAATGCATTTTTAAAGCTTACATTTTACATATATAGTGTCTTCACATTCTTTATCAAATTTCATCCTATTCTGTGTAATTAGAAAACAACTTAAGAAATATTATGAGGCTGCACTAATTATTTTTTCTCTGAATTTAATACATGAAGTAATAACAACATTAATTTTCTCAAATCTATTAATGCTTTTGGCATTTTTGTAGCTGCCTCATCAAAATAGACTTATTTGGCATTTAGTTTCTTTAAACGAATGTGTATCTCTTCAGTGGAATCACAGAATCACAGAATGTTAGGCATTGGAAGGGATCTCGGAAGATCATCCAGTACAATCTCCCTGCCGGAGCAGGAACACCCAGATGAGGTTACACAGGAATGTGTCCAGGTGGGTTTTGAATGTCTCCAGAGAAGGAGACTCCACAGCCTCCCTGGGCAGCCTGTTCCAGTGCTCTGTCACCCTCACTGAGAAGCATTGTAGTAATAGATAAGTTTCACCTTTCCAAGGTAATTAATATGTCATTTATCATATTGATTTGTACTTTGTCATCTTTGTTTTCATATGCAGGTTTTATATTGAACTTCTCAAAAAGGTTAATATGACTAAATTGACTTAAGCTCTGATGGACTAAGTGAAATAAGAAACCATCTGAGCAGATAATGTTAGGATAATGATGAAATGCCTGCTAATGTTGCAGTGTCAGCAGTTTATTGTAACTGGTTAAATCAAAAATTTAATTATTATTTATAAGTACAGTAGTATACTAAATTGTTAGCTCTGAAAACAAGGCTTCAGACAAGAATAAAGCTTCAAATTTTCATGCAAATGCTAACACTTGGACAATTGCTGTGTATAATTGACATTAGTAATGAACGAGCAATGTCCAGACTTCATAGAAAGTGGTTGCAGGTTGATTAATAGCATGCCTTGGCAGTACCTGCAAACAACTGCTCTTTCCACTCTGCCGGTTGGTACTCTATGCCAGTTCATTTAATAGCATTTCAAGCCAGAAGTCTACCATTTATAGAAGTGGTTTTTGTGAATTACATTGTCCATTAGGATGTGGGTTTAGTCTACAGACTTCATTCATCTGGGACTTTAAATAGCTGTGACATGATGACTTAAAACTACTGGTCCAGAGCTCATTTGTGACTGGCTTTTCCAAATGTTATTGTACAAGAATGGCTTTTGTTGTTCTGTCCTGCTGCTCTTACAGTGTGGCCCAAGATTTTTGGTGCTACAGTTTAGGAAAGTGTAATTCATTTATTTTCTACTTTGTCTGTTTTTCTTTTTAGGAGAAGGGTGGAGGAAAACATTTGGTTTAGTAGTTGTAAATGCAAATATTCTTATATCTACTCTTGCCTTATTTGTATAAGTATAGTTACATAATGAAATAACTTATGCAGAGTTGCGTTCTCTACATGTTTTTAGGATGTTGTATGTGCTATTAATGTGTACTTGGTGCTAACGTATCATAATGCAGAAATGTCTCTGTTTTCTTTAAGTAAAATTTACTAATATGAATCTTTCTCCACTTTGATTTCAGTTACATTGTGTTTGAGTGAGGAGGTCCGTGTTTAACTGCAGTTAGATTATTTGTTTCTCCTATCTACATATTAAATATTGTCCACAGAGTCTTTAAGTAAAATGTAGTCAAATGTCAGTGACAATTCAGTTACAAAATTAACATCTACTCTAAAAATGCACGTTCGTCTCACTAGCATTAAGTATTTTATTTGCTTTCTTATTGAATTTGTTAGGCAATCAGTGCGGTGTCATGTTACAAGCAGATTGCTCATCTGTTTGGTCTGATAACAGTTTGTGATACGGTTATTTTACCTGGGGAAAGAAAATCATTAGAACTCTGCTTACAGGTATTCAGAATATAGTTTATATGGAGCCCAAGCATTATGATATTGAAGTGTTTTCCCTGTGTGCCTCTGGCACTATGTTGTTAGCCGCCTGCTTTGCTCCAACTACATGTCCCATCTTTGGGACCTGTAGCTCTCTAGACCTTTGTCCAGTAACTCTACACCTTTTATATAGTATGTCAAGCTTATTGTTCTGTCCACTAAAGTTTATTTTACTCCTCTTCATTATTCTGAGGTAACTAGATATAAACAAAGAGTAGAAAGCTATTGTCTGGGTGCTTAGCCAAAGGAAGGAGACCCAGATCACATTCTTTCCACAGAGTCTTCTTGTGTCGCTCTCAGGGCTATGCAGTCATCAAATATAATTTTCACAGAGGCGGTTATAGCTAATTCCTAACACTGTTCCTCTTAGCAATCCTCTGTTGTGAAGTCTTTCTTTTTCGACCACACAGATTTCGGTCCTAAGAAAAAAGGTGATCAAAGCTTTCTGTCTCTTGACATGTAACGCTGTCCAGGCAAGTTTCCCCTTTCCCTGTTTTCCTCCCTAACATTCTTCTCTTGATTTACCCTTTTTCCTCTATTTTGCTTGCTCTCATCTGCTTCAGGTCTTTGGTTTTAGTCCATAAATTTTCTGACAGGCTTTTCTTAAAAGAAAAAAAAAAAGAGAGGAGTAAAGCTAGAAAACAACAACAAAAACCAACTTAATTTTACTTTTTAAGTCTGGTTTATGTTAGTTTGAGAAAAAAACAGAAGACTCTGTTCCCTAGTTTGTGATGAGCAAGGACGGACTGTAATATGACAAACAAGCCCCCAGTGAAAATTAGCAAGCAGTTGTTTTGTTTTGTTTGATTGTTTTTAGTACAGGTTTAACACAGATAAATAATCTGCTGCTACTTCAACAGCACATTCTAGAGCAGTGATTCTTCTTGTTGCTCAGAGCCAGGTCTTGCTGGTTTCCTTTCTGTTGCTGCCTGTAGTACTTACAGTCTGTCCTTTTACTGAGAACTGCTGGATTTGATAGCAGATGCCATGGACAATAATTCATTACAAATTTCTTTGCTAGAGCTCACAAATGTCATGAGATTTAACTGCCAAGTTGCACATTTTTACTTGGCACTTAGTTCAGGAAATAACTGGTCTGTACTACCTGGTATTGCCATTGATCTGAAGGCCAGTCAGTAAGTGGGATTATCTAGCTAAT
Organism: Nesoenas mayeri; assembly: GCF_963082525.1. NCBI lineage: Eukaryota > Metazoa > Chordata > Aves > Columbiformes > Columbidae > Nesoenas > Nesoenas mayeri. The sequence continues at coordinate 31,126,551 of NC_137542.1, read as the reverse complement.
CTTGCACACAAGCATTGGAACATGTGTCTGATTGAGGGCCTTTCACAGTCTCTGCTAATATTTAGGTTTGACTATAGCAAAGGGAGCAGCCAAAATTAAATAGTTACTGCTTTTGAACCCATGCTCCGCACTTGGTTGCTTTAACTATGGCATACATACATATGTACACACAAATAAATTACAAATATATATTTAAAACAGTGTGTAAACATATTACAAGAAGAATAAAGAGTGCCCAAGGGTGCATAAGTCAGCGAAAGTTTCTTCCAACACTGCAGTGAATAAGGTAGCCTCTAATCTTTGAATTCATTCATTAATGGCAGCAGCTCAACCATTCCAACATCTGTGGTGCTCTTCAAAGGAGAAGAGTTGGAGAAACTCCTGACTGTTCCTCTTGGTAGCTCTTTACTTCCTGCTAGCATGAAGTTACCATGCTCTTTGTTATAAATAATTTGCATTAGGATAATTACTCATGCCATTTTTTTCCTTCTTCCTTGCTCTTTAGAATTGGGGATATATTCAGTAACTTGCTGCTTGAAGAAAGGACCAGAGTAACTGAAGTTTTACAATTCAGGTAGGTAACACTATCAGTTTACTTTTTACTTTAAATATTGAGGTAAACACAGATGACAGATCTATGAATATTCATTGTGATACCAAAACCATCAAATCGTGATGGGGATTTTAACCTTAAGTAGATTGGATCTGGTTTCATGGCTCATCTCATGAATTCTAAGCAGCAGTTCGAGTGCCTCCTTGGTGATGAGTCCCTGAGGAGAAGTCCAGCAGAATGATGATATGCAAATATCCTTTGTGCTTGTAATAAAACCAGATTGATTAATATTCATGTCTGACTCAGACTAACTTTGACAGGAGGTCCAGGTACTTTGTGATCCTCAGTTAATTTAACAAATTATTTTTGACAACATTCAATTGTGTTATTGCCCCAACAGACTCTGGTATTCAGGGCATGTGCAGCCATGTATACTTTATCAAGATTTCCTTCCCTAATTTTCTTACCAAATATCCTCAATGGATTTGCTAATTATGTCAATTTCACATTCCTTTTCTTTTGTTCAAAGTAAGGCTTCTAGATAGATCTCCAGTACCTAATCCTTCAGTAAGATGACAAAAATCTCCTTTGGTTTTGTGTGGCAGCTTTCATGGTTTTAATAATTTAAGTAGCAATTTAATGTCATATGCTACTGATTATCATGGTTTGGTCAGGTTTGAAGGACCCATCCATCTTGACTTTAGTACTTTCTGACTCCCATCAAGTACATGTGGTTTTGTGTGGTATTTAATAATGCAGATGAATGGCCAGTGTTTTTAATCAGCTGAATTTGCCTCCAGAAAAGTTCTAGTATAGATCTATTCCTGTTTGACTTTAGTAAGTGATACAATTGCAGCACATTTATATAGAGTTGATTTCTATGGATTACATACTACTAACAGAACAGTTAAACCCTGAAGCTACTGCTGGTTTCTTATGAACTCAGTTCTGTACAGAAAATTTAATTTTAGAAGCTTGTAAATTCTATTTCAACATTCTTCTTTACTGTTTCGTATTTTACTGTCTAAATACACAAATGAACTGTGGAGAAGGATACTGTTAGATAACAGTACTTTAGGAAATGTGCATAAAAGTCTCTTACACATGCTGCTTCCTCAGAAAGAGGTGTAACTTATGAAACATGTTGCACAATTCTCTGCATTGAGAACTAGCCCTGCAAACACTGTTTCCTTTCTCAGGTACTCTGTAATAAACTTGTATTCTACCTTATTCTCTGTGCTTCTGAGCATCATTCATGAGGTATGTAGTTCGAGTAGCAGTCAAACTTGATGCTTTACTGTAAAGATACTCAAAGTATTTAAATACCGGTAAACTGCTAACATTACATTTTTTGTTTCCTTCTTTCTCTTTCCCTTCCCCCATGTTCCTTTGATGACTTTGAAGTGTTTTCAGTACCACCAGACATGTTTGGACTTATCCTTCATGTTGTGCATTTCCTCTCTATGAACACACCTGGTTTTTTTCAGCTCTGATTTCACTATTACTTGTAAAAGCTTTCTGCCAGAGAGCCTGGGGAAGGAAGAGTCTGCACATGAATCTACCCTGGAGAAGTATGTGACAAGGAGGTGGTTTTATTACTAGCATGTGAAACTAGAAGTGTAAGTGGCATCCCAAAGCAGGAGCAGGAACCGCAGCCTGTCTTGCTGGCCCTGCAGGTCCTTCTCTGGCCTGCTTCTTGCTGCTGTGCCTCAGGAGTAGTGCCAGATGTTTATATACTCATGCTGTGGAAAACGAAACAAAACAAACCCACAAAAAAAACCCCAACAACATCAAAAAACATACCATGTTTCATTGCAGAATGAGAATGGGATGTAGGAATGGGGAATCTCTGTGCTTGAGACTCTGTCAGGAGTGGGAGAGAGAAGGAAGTTATAGCCCAATCAGGTAATTTTAAAATAAATTTTAAAACTACCAACACCATAAAGCCTCACAACAACAACAAACCACAATACCCTGTGGAGGTGGATGGAAGTGGGAGAAGAGTCAGTTGGAGACCAGATGTAGGGTTGATAAGGGCAGGTAAAAGATGGTGATATCTGTTTGAAAAAGAAGATGGAGAAGAGCAGAGGACGAATATTTACTATCAGGGGAGAATAAGGGCTGTACTTCAAGCAGCAGGAGGGCAGGGGTGAGAGCTGATACAGGAAGACCAAATGGAGAAGAGACATGGCTTCTGCTGGAGCACTGGCATCAGTCAGTATTGATCTCCCCTGGAGCAAGGGGAGGCAGGGAGGGAAGAGAACGCCACAGTGTGAAAATATGTGTATTTCATTCTTGTGCCAGAGACAAGTAAAGTGCAGTGGGTGTTCCCAACCTGTTGGCTGCCCTTTCTGTACATGTTCCAGGAGTGTCTGGAGAAAGCTTCAATCACAGGTCAGGAAGTAGAGTCTTCCTGACTTGCCTCCCTGGAAGTAATGGAACTGATAGGTTTAAAATCTCAATAAACATCTTACAGTATGTCCTAGACCAGCCTAAAAAAACCCCAAGCAACCGAACAAACAAACAAACAAAACCAAAAACCAAACCAAAACAAAAAAAAAAAACACCACCAAAACCCAAATTATTCAAGTCCTAATATTTTTCTTCTTTTGTCTTGAGTGTTTCGAGGCTCCGAGTGACAGATTGTAAGACAGTGATGCAGGACAGTGCACCAGGGCCATTCCCTGTTGCCTCCTTATATAGAACTCTGCAACATTTCCCTCCCCTGTTCCCCTACAATTGTGTGGCTGGACTTGCATCTTCATTCACATAGCCAGTGTTTCTTGTTGCATGATTTTGACCACATGGTGGGTGGATGTACTTCCAGTCATGTGAAGAAGGTGGCATTAAAGCTTGTGGCTCTTCATCATAGTTAGTGTATTTCTCATCTGGTCTCATGATACTCTGAAACATATACTTTCCAGCTGCTTAGAGCAAACCCAGAGCAATCTGGGGGGAATAAAAACCAGGATAAAAATGTGTTTTCCTTAACTTTTCCATTCTAGTATTGCTACTTATCATTTAATTCCCTAAAGATCTACAATACTGAAGTCGGAGAGAAAGTGGGGAAAAAAAAAATATTTTCTCCCTTATGGAGGTAATATCAAAATGGTAGTGAATTTTAGATAAATGCTTTTACACCAGCAAATGGCTTGAGTTTGTCAAGGAAACCCTTATTTCATTCATGTCTAGCACTAAAAGCTTCTCCAACATTTCTGCAGTATACTTTTGCAGCCAGAAGTCCTAGCCTAAAATGCTAGTGGATCATTCATGTGTTGTGTTTCTGTCTGGGTACCACCACAGAAAAGCCTGCATATCTTCAAAATGTGAAATACGTCTTTTCTATTACCTGGGTTTTGTAGTATATTTTTTCAAATTGGGTTCATGGGCTGTCTTTTCTGAGCAAGATTTTAATGGAATTTAGTTTCCTGTGGAAGGAAGTGTTTATACATCATTCATCACACTTTCATCAATTCTGAATGACTTGAATGTTCAGTTTAGTAATTGATTCATGAAGTTGGAGCAATGGCAAAAAGAGTTGTTTTAGTTCCCTTATTTAATTGCTCTAAGGGCAAAGGAAAAAAATTCACATAAGATGTTGGATTTTATTTTCAGTTTAGCTTCTACCTCCAACTCCTGAGTTCTGATAATTGCATTAATCCTGTAGAATAACTGGGAAGTAACACAGGTGCAGAACTATGCTCTGCTGTTACTCCAGATGCCCATTTGTACAAATACTTGCATTTCACTACTGTTGTCTCTTGCACCAGCTGTGTTTATATCTGACTGTTCTCCACCCTTAATTGTAAAGGTTGACTCAAATCATTGGGGTGCAGCTGGATTTTCTGATTCACCTTCTTACATAGGTCTTGAAAAACAGCTGGTGTTTTTTTCCCTGAAACGTTTTGTTTGTATTTTGAAATAGAATCATAGAATGTCCTGAGTTGGAAGAGACCTACAACGATCATTGAGTCCAACTCCTGTCCCTGCACAGGACAACCCCACGGTTCACATCATGTGTCTGAGGGTGTTGTCCAGTCTCTTCTTGAACACCGTCAGGCTTGGGGCCGTGACATCTCCCTGGGAGCCTGTTCCAGTGCTCCAAGACCCACTGGGGGAAGAACCTTTTCCTAATGTCCAACCTAAACCTTCCCTGGCACATCTTCCTGCCATTCCCTGGGGTTCTGTCATTGCTCACTACAGAGAAGAGATCAGCACCTGCTCCCCCTCCTCCCCTTGGGAGGAAGCTGTAGCCACCATGAGGTCTCCCCTCAGTCTCCTCTTCTCCAGGCTGAACAAACCACGTGACTTTGGCTGCTAGTAGAACACAGCTGATCCAATTGAACGATATTAATTCAGAAGTCCACAGTGCAGCTTTTGCTGTCACTTAACAGTAAAGTGGACCATGAAGAACAAAAACACTAAAGCTTCCTGCAAATGGAAACCATAAAACAGGAGAAATCTAGAAGCTGGAGGGCATCAATAAGAAAATTACTGTAATGGAAGCCAGCTTTCATTACACCTCTCTGTGTGAAGAGAATAGTAAACAAAAAAAGTAAAATAGGAAAATCTGTTGGGGAATATTGGGTGATGTTTAAACTGCTTTGTTTTCCTTTATGGGTAAGCCATCTTGCACTGTAATGGGGAAGAGAAGGAGAACACAAGGCCCACAAAGAAAGGATGCTTGGAAGTACACCTGCATGATGTTCAGTTGCCGTAGTTTGAAGTATTGAATACGTACTCTGAGAGATCTTTCATTTTGAAGGTTTTATATTTAGACTTCTAATTAGCTATAGAATGTACTTTGTAATGATATTTAAAGTATCTCTAACAGATTGGGAAGTTATGTTCTGTAAGATTGGTTTTTTTTTTTCTCCTTTCTGGAAGTACAGTCATGCTGTAGTCTTTTCCTTAAATTGGCTAAGCTTATGTACAGTGTGAAATATGGTATCCTGAAAAACCTGTAAGTGCTTCCTGCCCTCTTATGCACGCTGTACTTTGCAATCTTTTTTTTTTTTTTTCTTATATGTGATTTTATGCAGGGAAAAATCTGCCATTTCGTGATTTAGGCACAAAGCCTAAGAAGCCTAAAAATGTAACTGACTTTTAGCACCATGAGTAATCATGTCACCACAGAAAATGCCCCAAGCCCATGTGGTTCATAATGCTCAGGACAAAGTGCTCTCTGCAGTGAGAATGCCAAGGACAAATGTCCTGGGACTACTTGAATGCTGGCGTCCCATTTCCTGGGAGAGCACAGGCTCTGTTCATACACAAATTGTTGAGTGCTTACTGTCTGTTTTCTGTACATCAGATTTGTAGTTACCCTCCAATGTACAATGCCTATCCATTCAGAAAAGCTACCACACAATGTGCGTACATTATATAATCAAATTAGATCCCTATAGATATAAAATAATTAAGGATCCCTATTCTACAGCATGAAATTATCTGTGGTACTTAAAATCTAGTAAGTTAGGTAGCTCAGAGGCAGACAAGCTCATACAAAGTCTAAGAATCTGATCTTCACAGCGAGCTGGATTCAAAAGTGAAGACAGGATATGTTTCCCTTATTGTATCTAAATTTTGTTATTGAATTCCGGGTGGAACTTCTAACCATGGCAACTGTCTATTTTCTTCGAAAGAAGAAAAATTATATTCTCTTCTATTGATTCTTGATACTATTGTTACAATATCAAGAAGGAAAGAGGAACTAATGAACAGACTTTTGCTAATGGCCCGATTTAACTTTCAGATTAATCTTTGCCGTAGAAAATACTCCTCCACTCTCCTGTCTTCTTTTGGACCAATAGTTGCTATACCACACTGAAAGGCATAAAATGGATCATTTTCTACACTTGTTTTTTAACATTATCTACAACTTACTGGATACTCCCTTAATAGGAAAAGCAGTTCAAGCATGTCGCTTGGAGGAGGGTTGTGTTCCAGTAGGAACTTATTCAGGACTTTGGCACATAGATTCAAAATAGTGTTTTGAAAAATCTTACTGATATTCAGCCTTGGACATGCAGATTTCTCAGGTGTCTTGCTTCCTTTCTGTGGTTACACACACACACACACGTAGTCTGCGTGTTTACTCATGCTCAGAATTGTTGCAGTTTGATCAAGCTGTTTGGATGCTACCCTCTGTCCAGGAGAGACTGATCCAGTGTCTCAGAATATGTTCCATTCCAGTTATGCTAGGCTTCTCACAAGACAGTATGTCATTTCCTTTTCAAAATCTAATGAGTAAAGTAATATCTTGCTGTTCCTTCCTCATTAAGCATGAGCTAGTAGCTGCAAACTGCAACATTTTTCAATAATTTGATTTCTTCTTTTGATGGAGACAATTCAGAAGCAGCACATCTTGTCTTTGCCTTTCTCTGTATTGAAATACATAGCAGTTTTTAATCCTTCTAGGCTTTTTTGATTCTTGGTTATTAATCATACCAGGAACATTACCTGTTACTAACTAACTTGGGGACGAAGGGTAAGCAAGCCAGTATTTCTATTATTCCTGTTGCATAATAGATCTGTGCCTCTCTCTGGCTGGGTTATGCATGACCAGCCATTCTTTTGAGGCTGGTTTGTTACACTTCAGTCCAAGTATTTGTCAACAGTTATTCTATCAGTCAAATTGGGTCAACCAGCCTTTGGTATGAATTATGTTCGGAGGCTGAACTGCATTTACACATGATGAGCACATTGATTGGTGTAGGAGTCTAAAGAACTGGAAGAGTGCCCTCAAGCTGTAGCTTCCTTAAATCCCATTGACTGGCAGAAGCGGAATGCTGCTTTTGAATTGACTTGGGCAGGAAAATAGTGGTGGGGGAGGTGCAATGGCTTCACTGGCACTTTTGTTTGCTTTTTAGTTAATAAGAGCAAATTATAAAATGAAGATGGTAATGGCAGCCTAGCCTCCTTTTAAGAGTAGTCTTGTCAAGTTAGTGCTAGTCTTGGGGACGATGCTCTTACTGTGGTAAGATGGAAATGTACTCTCAAAGAGGAATGCGTGGGTGATATTTATTTGCAATATACATATATGAAAATACGTTAATTGCCTTATGCAGAAGAGGGAGTGGAGGCACAGGAAAGCATTGTAATTAATTACTGGAGGGCAGAGGTGCTGGAAGAATTGATTTGTAATACAAGAAGCCAAATCTGTAGTTGAGTAGCACCTGCTTCTCAAAAATCTGGCAGGCTTTGATTGGAAACTGCTGGTTACTTGGCACTTCTGAAAATCTGGCTATCTAGCTTTCCAGTTGTGTTTTGAGAGGCTTCTAACATAAGGCTTCTAACTTGAGCTGCCACAAGAGACTGGGGTGCTGCTAGATTCAATGTTTTCTGCCTTTTAATGGACTGTGACTTAACAAGTACATGAAAAGCCAAACTGTGACATGAATCTCTGTAGTCCTAGGTGATTTTGAAGTGCAGATTCCCCAGGCTAGTTTGTACACAAATGTTACAACTTAATTGATCTGTTGTGGGGAAAACAAACTCATGGAAGATCACTGAGATTTCTCATTGTTAACACTTTCCATAAAAGAAAAACATGATTTACTGTCAAAATTTCATTATTTACCTTCGGAAAAGGCAGTCTAGAAAATTATTTTGTCAACAAGTGCTCTCTCATAAACACAGTAGTTCCTTTCTGTACCCTATTCTGCTCTCCATCTGTTTCCTCAATATCTTCTGCATGATCTTTGCCTCTGGATATTTAGATATTTTTCAGCAAAGCTTCTTACTGCAGTGGGTTATCTGTTGCGGTATCATTACAAGTGCTTTTACTTCCACTTTTTTCAATTTTTTATTTGTTTAAAAACAAATCTCTCACCCAGTTCTTTTATATTGTATGTATACTCCAGGCTTGTTTCGTAAGTGTGGTTCTTTTCTGCTGTGCCTTGCTTCTCTCCCTCTCTGTTGCCCGCAACTGTAACCTTTCCTGTTACCTTTCTGTCTCTTCCTGTTCCTTTCCGCTGCTTGTATCTCAAAATAGCTGTAGTGGTCGTTACTGGTGGGGTGATGCTGTTAGATGGACCCAGAATTTGAAGGCTGCTGGATAACACTACATTGTGAAGTCTTTCATGGGATGGCATGGGAGAAAACTGTAACTACTTCTGTTTTAAGAGCACTGGAAGAAGTTGCTAGTTCTGCAAAAACTGACTGTGGTAGGGTCCTGGTGTACGTTACTCATGTAGTAGTGGAGGCTCTTGGATGCTCTTTGTTAACCTAATATATTGCATTGTGGTAGATAGAAACCCCTTGTAAATAGGCATCAAATTCCCAGCTGTAAAGCTTTGTTGCAGAAAAGTCTGACTTTGTTATATGTCCCCAAACAAACTGTAACAAAAGCATATGCTTGTTCCAGTCTCTGGAGACTGATATACTTTCATTTCCATATATGTTTAACGAAGTTACGTAGTGTTTACTTACCAGAAACTTCTACAGTAGTGTAGCGCTACAGCTATTACTAATTTGGTAGTTCAAGCTGAACTCAAGTGTGGAAGTGGTTTTTTGTTTGTTTCACTACTTTTTTTTTTTTTTTTTTTTTTTAGACAGCTGAGAATCCACTAGGAAAAAAGATACATTCACAGATATCCAGAAATAATAGCTTATTTTGCAGAAACTGATTATATTCTGAGGATGTGTTCAATAACACGGTTATTAATAACAAGCAGTTATGAAAAGAAGAAATGTCTGTCATTTGACAAATTAAAAGCAGTAACTTCTCAGAAAAGCTTTCTAAATGCTTTTCACTATTTCATTGTCCTGCTATTAGTATTTGTATATTTTAGAAAGTACTTATTTTTTGAGATATTGAATTTTCAATACTGCAGTAAAATACAATATTCATTATGAAATAGAAGAAAGTTTTTTAGACTATTGTTTTCAGAACTTCCGCAAAAATCCCACTTTGCCTCTTTACCCATCAAAATACTGATACAGAATTAATGAGTGAAAGTTGATGAGCAATATGCACTGACTATTAATACTGGTGTTACCAGTGCTGTCTAAATTTTGCCACTGTCTTGGATATTAGTATATTATAAGGGAAGTTAAATCAGCGTTTGTTTTGAAATCTTAGTCTCAAATTGAGGGTGAAAGCTTTGTACACATCTCACTAGAGCAACTAGACTGCTTGAGATATCTATATATAACAATATAATGTACAGACAACTAGTTAATTTCAGATGTTCAAAGATGGATGTACTGGTCACATAAAAAGCAGATTCTCTTTTGATGGATATCAGCATTATTCACTACAGTGCATGTCCAAGAACTGCAGTTATTTCAGCAATACTGCTGTTCCTCTGGCTCTTATTCTCTATTCTTGTACTTCTGGCTTGTGTGCTACATAACGTGAAATGCATATATTGGTGTTTTGGTTTGGTATGGTTGGTTGTTTTTTTTGTTTGTTTTGTTTTTATTCCTTGGGCTCCAGCAAATAACTGTCTCTAACACAGGAATTGAAGTTCTTCCTATCAGTAGTTCTACCATCCCCATTACAGAGCTGTATAACAGGAGACAAGAGAAAGGTTAGGTAAAAGAGCAGGTGGAATAAAGTATTAAAATAAATAGTACCACAAGTAAGCATGGTACATGTACCTTTTTTGATCTTGTGTTCCTACTTTAAATATTTATGAGATATTCACATGGAAGAAGGCCCACAGTTGTGGGTTAAGGCATCACAAATTCTGGATTAGAAGAACAATTAACTTGCTGTTGCACTAGAAATATCTGAGTCATGGTCATTGAATAATGCCAGTTGTATTCTTCAGGATCTCTTTATTTAAACTCCTGACGTTTTCCAGCCCCCAGGTAGTTAAGTACTTTAAACAGAACTGAGAAAGTTAACCATAAATGTGCTGCTTTTTCAAAATCTGAACTTTTAAAGAAATGCCCTTGCAGAAATTAGGCTTATTCATCTCTGCCTTCACATGGGGCTCAAAGACCTCAGCAGAAGTACCAAAATGAAACACATTAGGGAAGATCTAACCTGTTTCTGAAAAGGTTACCAGGAAATAGACTAGACTGTCTGATATGTGTTGATACATCCCGCATCAACACCGAGTTAAAGTGTTATATTTCTGTTTGTGGTCCTTCCAGTGTTAGATCACAGGTGTCAGCTCATGGGATAGGTCGCAGCCTTTTAGTTTCAGGCTTTATTTGGAAGTCCTCATCTGCTGCCTCTTTGGAAGTGCAGTAAGTGCATAACCTTGCCAGGATGCTCTGGTAACCTTATGGGCAGAAATTCCTATCACCTTCTATGGAGACATGGGTTCCTTGGAGCTGGCAGAAATCCCAAATATTTCCTCTGCTGTTGCTAAAGAGACAAACCTGCAGGTACAGGAGTCCTGACCTGATAAAATGAAAAACTAGTCTGACCTGTAGGCAAGGCCTAGAAAAGCTGTGATTTTTCTTTCTACCTCTTGCTGTGTCATAATCTGACACCCTGTGTGACAGTGCTTCTACACCCCATGTACTCTCTGCATATGCTTATTAAGGTAAAGCTAATGGCCACTTTGGATTAATTTGGGGCAGTCAACATGGCTTCACCAAGGGGAAGTCATGCTTGACCAACCTCATAGCCTTTTATGAGGACATAACCAGGTGGATAAATAATGGCAAAGCAGAGGATGTGGTCTGTCTTGACTTAAGTAAAGCATATGACACAGTTTCCCACAGCATCCTTGCTGCTAAACTGAGGAAGTGTGGACTGGATGATTGGGTAGTGAGGCAGACTGTGAACTGGCTGAAGGAAGGAAGCCAGAGAGTTGTGGCCAATGTGGCAGAGTCCAGTTGGAGGCCTGTATCTAGTGGAGTGACTCAGGAGTCACCAGTACTGGGACCAGTACTGTTCAATACATTCATCAATGACTTGGATGAGGGAATAGAGTGCACTATCAGCAAGTTTGCTGATGACACCAAGCTGGGAGGAGTGGCTGACACGCCAGAAGGCTGTGCTGCCATCCAGCGAGACCTAGACAGGCTGGAGAGTTGGGCGGGGTAAAATTTAATGAAATATAGCAAAGGCAAGTGTAGAGTCCTGCATCTGGGCAGGAACAACTCCAGTGTCCAGTATAAGTTGGGGAACAACCTGTTGGAGAGCAGTGTAGAGGAAAGGGACCTGGGGGTCCTGGTGGACAGCAGGATGACCATGAGCCAGCACTATGCCCTTGTGGCCAGGAAGGCCAATGGCATCCGGGGGTGTATTAGAAGCGGGGTGGTTAGTATGTCGAGAGAGGTTCTCCTTCCCCTCTACTCTGCCCTGGTGAGACCACACCTGGAATATTGTGTCCAGTTCTGGGCCCCTCAGTTCAAGAAGGACAGGGAGCTGCTGGAAAAAGTCCAGCACAGAGCCACAAAGATGATTAAGGGAGTGGAGCATCTCCCTTACAAGGAAAGGCTGAGGGAGCTGGGTGTCTCTAGCCTGGAGAAGAGCATACTGAGGGGTGTCCTCACTAATGTTTATAAATATATAAAAGGTGAGTGTCATGAGCATGGAGTCAGGCTCTTCTCAGTCACAACCAATGATAGAACAAGAGACAATGGGTGCAAGCTGGAACACAGGAGGTTCCACTTCAATATGAAAAGAAACTTCTTCACAGTGAGGGTGACAGAGCACTGGAACAGGCTGCCCAGGGGGGTTGTGGAGTCTCCTTCTCTGGAGACATTCAAAACCCACCTGGACACATTCCTGTGTAACCTCAGCTAGGTGTTCCTGCTCCGGCAGGGGGATTGGACTAGGTGATCTTTCGAGGTCCCTTCCAACATTCTGATTCTGTGATTTCCGTGAAATAAATGTTCTTGGTTTCCATTGTAAACAGCTTATTTGCACATAGCCTCAAAAGGCATGATTTATGAGTTCCTGTGTATTGATACTCAGGGTTCTCATGGAGAATTAATTTCTTTCTCTGTTCATTTTTTTGCTATTCAACAATGATTTCTTTGTGTTGAGGAAAAGGAGTCTAAAGTGAAAACCAACTGGTTTTGTCTCCTTTTCTCTGACACTAGAAGTGCTAAACAACTTCTTTCATAGGAAGTTGCTGATAATATACTGGCACTTAGAAACAAGATGGTACCAAAAGCAGTCCAAGAAAAAATTAGTTTTTAACTTTTTTTTTTTTTAAATTTATGTATTTATTTTGCTTAATTTTCACAATGGAAACACTGCCCACATCCTTCTCCCCTTCATAAGTGGCGCTACCCTGTAAAAGTGCTCGCAGAATGAATCCATCTGTAAATGCCAGTAAAGATTTTAAGTTCAGACCTGGGAAAGTAGTTCAGTGTGAAAAAAAAGCACTTCAGACCATAGCAGTGTGTGCTGATTTGGTAGTCATGTCCTTTTGTGTTTTGTGTCTTCAATCTGTATGTCCCAGAGGGGGCCAGGGCTTTTAGACGCAGCTCCTTCTGGAAGGTTAGAAATACTAGGACACGGTTTTTTACTGGTTAAAAACAAAACAACCAACGCCCACACAAAACACAAATCTCGTTTCCCCAGTTCTTAAGTCAAACTGCAGTGTGAACTTCCCATCAACTCATGATGACTGGATCATACCGGAGCAGCTTCTGGGGACCCTTCCCTGGAGGGGGCAGCCTGTTGTCGTGGCAAGTGGCTTGGGGACAGTACCTGGTCCCCAGTGCAGCTCTTCAGGTATGGGTGGTTGGGATGGGGTGGCAGGAGCTGCCTGCCTGCTCAGTGCTGGGGAGAGAAGGAGAAGCAGATACTGGAACCCTTTGTGCCCATCTCAAGACATGTGCTGCAGTGGGAACAGGTCACACAGCTGCAACCCTGGCAACTAGGGCCCAGAGCAAGGGACAAGGGCAGCTTCCTGGCAGAGGATCGCCACGTTTGAAGATGAGCAAACTAAAATGGTAGCATAGTCATTAGAAGAACTTGTGTGCCTGTTTATCTTCCTAGTGATTTCTCTCTTTTTTTTTTTTTTTTTTTGTAATTTAACATTTAGACTGAAATTGATCTATGTGTTTTTCAATACATAGATAAATTAATGACTTAATACTTTCCAATGTCTTTTGTTATTTCTGACTGCATATTGGTTTGGGCTTTAGGAGTTTCTTGTATTGAACATATGCCTGTAAGTTTGTTTTCATAATAAACTTCATAAAAGTCTTGATTATTTTTTTTTTCATTTTGGTTTTAGAGTCTTAATTTGATAGCATATTTCCTGTTTAATACAGCACCAAATTCATTGTCACCAGTTAAAAGCATGAAGGAATTTTGTTCAAACTGATTTTTGTAGCGTAGAGGCACAAAATCCTGAAAGCAGCGATGGTTTGAGAAGCAAATTTATTGTAAACAATGTGTGTGTGTATTTATCTATATATAGATTTGCATTAGTTCTTCTAAAGTGGTCATTCTTGTTGTGACAGCTGTTTTCTAGAGAAACTAAATGTTTCGTTTGTAAGATGCAGCAATCTGATCTGTTTGCATGGGGAGTCCCATGAATGAATTGGGATAACAGCGGTGATGTGAATACAATAGGCTTCATTAATTACCCAGCTGTGGATGGTGATTCACCATCCACAGTTCTGGCGGCATGTCTGGGAGAGAGGGGGCGTTTGTTTGAGGCAGAGTCTGAGTAATGAATACCTTAAACCAAGTGATCTATGGCTGGGTGGCAGACAAAGGGGGCTTTGGGGAAGTGACTGATTGTCCTATGTGAAAGGAGTGCAGCCATCTCTGGCCTTCATGCTGAGCCTCGCATGTGAGCCATTGCCCCTTCTTTTGGGGAGAAAAAGGGGAAATAAATCCACTTAGGAAACAAGTGCACCTTGCCAGTGAAGGTGCTGTTACTGCTGATCTAGTTACTGTAACATAGAATGGTGAACTAGAAAGTTTGGTTATTTTGTTTGTTTGTTTGTTTGTTTTTCCAGTATTTCAAGAAATGCAGTAGCAATTTTTTGGCAAAATAGTTATAGATTTATTTTTGTTTTCCCTTGTCTTCCACTTTCTTACCTCCTATAAGGAATCTGCAATGTCTGTGCTACAGGCTGGTTGTGAGTCAGAGCCCAGAGCAATAACAGCAGCAGATGTGATGATTCCTGGATGTTCACTAATCAGGCCAGTGTGGTTATCTGGGGCAACCACGAGTCAGGAGCACATTCCCTTCTGCTGACTGATATATAGGCCAAAATGTCCTGCTCAGGAGCTGGGTGGAAAGCTAGAACAACATCATCTTGAACTGTTCAATCACTTCACTCAAGCTTGATTGTAGATGGGATGAATTACTCATTTAATGGCTTTTCTTTTTTTATTTTTCCTCTTCCCTCACTTGTTCTGTATTCAGCCTGAGCAATGAAAGAGGACTGAAGGTGAAAGCTAGAAAGAACACACCTCACTAGGTGTGTTTGTTGACTTGTTGTAAAGTGCAAAGTGAAAGGCCTGGCGCCTGTAAAATATTTGGAGACACCTCGAGTGTCAAATTATAGAAATATATGTATTTTTGTGAGGCGTAGGAAATATGAAGGAAATGTTTTGGTCTGGCATAGGATTTGAGGCTTTAAATGCTAAATTTCACAGCTGTATCTTGTGCTCTTTGCAGAACTTGCTAGTGAAAGCAAAGTTACAAATTCAAAAAGTTGGACACCCCCTGTAACAGCCCTTTCCTTTATTTGAGAAGGAGCAACCAGAATGGAGAAGTATGTTAAAGAGCAACTCTAACTTTCTCTAAATGTATACTTCTAACACCTTAATCTTAACTTTCAGATAAAAATTATTATCCCAGGCCAAGGAATTATTGTGTGGTTTGGGTTTTTTTTTTGTTGCCAGATACATACAGAATACTTCTGTCAGCAGATTCAAGGAAAATGTCTCCCATCTCACCCAGATACCAAAAAGAACTAAGAGTTGTGTGGCATTGGAGGAGGTAGGATCTCATTCAAAACAGAGAAACTTTGTATGGTAAACTGAATTGTCACCTTACAACTGTTCAACAATTTACTCAACATAGTTGCTGCTTGTTTTTCATTTCAGTTGATTTACTTACATGGAGACTTGATTGTACCCTCCAGCAAAACCCTAGTGACTCATTTCCAGGCCTTTCACTGGAAAGGATTATACAAATGAAATACTATGATGTTATTAAGTAACTTACCAAAAAAAACCCCAAACAGAAATAAGAGAAATGTGAAGGCAGAAAAGACCTGTCCCCCCCCCCCCCAATCCCCCCCCTAGAACAAGAGATGATTCCACTGAATTTTATAGCTTAAACTTTCAGTGGTAATGGAGTGTGCCAGCAGTTCTTTAGCATGCAGAAAAAGTGCTCACCATGAAGTCTGTAAAGACCAATTGTATTTACTTAAAAGCTATTACAGTCTCTTCTTCCAGTGTGGCTGCAAAAGTTCTTAGGAGTTCAAGGTAACTGGGAAAAGGGGCAAAAATCTCCATAGAACTAAAAAAAATAGTGCACCTTGTCTCAAAATCAAAAAATCTGCCATTTTCCCTCTCTCATAAAAGGCAGTGTGCTAGTTTGGGCTATTTTTACCTTTCCAAAACTTGTCTGTTTAATTCCCATTTCTTGGTCATTTGCCGTGGGAATTTGTGGGAGAAAATGAAGCTGTTGTGCTACTTAGTGCTTTGTATCTCCAAAATGCTGGGGTATTGGCATAGGACAAAGTTTAAATGTGTTTAAATCCCAAGCATAGTCTCATTTAAAGGGGAGCATGTACCAGCATCCATAGGCTCTCCTGACTGTGGCAGTACCAGAGGAGGTAGTGGATTTGTATGTTAGGAAACATTAATGGTCTGTCATGTTTCTCCATAACAATACTTAGACTCAGGATGATACTTCTGAATAGGTAATATATATTTACCCTGTGGTCTAGGGAACTAAGTATTTGCCAAGAGAAGTAACTCTGATTAGGTAAGTTTACCTGTCGAAAGAGTAGAATAACAGAACAGGCGGTCAAGAACAGAGTGGGTGGTGTTGGCAAAGCATTTTTTCAAGCTTAAACTTGGAAGCATCTGATGTTAAATCTGTCACGAGCTAAGCCTTGTAATTTGCCTCACTGTCTGTGCCTTGTTCTGCAGTCTTCATCAACATAGTTTACGAAAAAGGTCCTAGAGGAACCTGGCAGTTCTTCCTGATACAAAGAGCTGCAATGGTTGCTGTTGCTGTTTTCCCTATGGCTTTGTCGTGCACATTACAAAAGGATTGCCTGTTGCATTGAGCTGTCTGGAAAACTTCCGTAGTTGATCTTGAGTAAAGGAACTTGTATTTCCTTGTTTCAAGTGTGCAAATGGGTTTGGTTGACGTGAGAAGCACTTGAGTCTTTATACTTACATTTATAGAGATTCTTACTCTGTGTGGCAGCAGCATTCTTTTCATTGTGAGGAAGCACAAGTATTTTACTTCAGATTTGTTATTCAGGACCTTTCACATTTATCAGTAAAGCACCCTATGTCTAGTGATTGTTTTGGAACGAGAAATACCATGGTCAAAACACTGTTTATTTTTCAGGCTTCTATTAGGGGTTTTGTCGAGGTCAGAGTGTTGGAAAGAAGGTGGCAGTGTTTTGTACATATTTTGTCTCCCGTCCATACCTGTTTGCAAGCAGATGGATAAAATAAAATAATGTAGGAGATTGGCTGAAGATGGTATGCTTCTGACCCATACTACAATTGCTAATGTGGTTTCTTGTAAATAATCTCATTTCTTCCCTTTCCTTTCTCCCAGAGAAATTCTCCAGAGCCATGTCTTTGGGCTTGAAAGTGTTCATTCAGTGCAGATAAGCAAATACTGTTGGGTAACGTGACAGTGGAGTTGAAGTGCCCACGATGGGAAAAAGAATGTAACTTCATTGCTGTGCTATCTTAGAGTGATAAGATTTTATTTCATGCTGCTAACGTCTGCTGTTAGTAGATGCTATTTTGGCCATTACAAAATGCAATGTTTAGTGAATATTTTTTCTTGACTACGTGTGTGCACAGAGGAGAGAAGTATCCCTTAAGGAAGTGATAAGAAAGCAAGAAGTAAGCAGGGACAATATCTGAAGACTGTACCAGGCCAGCGTGGGGACCTGGACAACACAGGACAAGAGCAGGAAGCACAGCTGCCTCTGTGAACAAAACTTCTGGGAACCTAAGTGTAAAAGGACTCTGTAGCAAGAAGCACTTAGTTGGAAGGGCTGCATTTCACCTTCAACATATGGAAGAGGTAGACTCAACACAAAAGGGTTGCTTGGCTTGTTCCTTCTATTTTGTTGTATAACTTCAGGCTCCTATCCTGGGATTCGACGTGTGAGCTTTGCAGTGCAGGACTGCAGGGAGAACAGAGGCAGCACAAAGAGGAAAAGCACTACAGCCTGAATATCTGGCAGCTTGGCACACCATAACGGTGACTGCATTTTTTGCTTGAAATAGTGGCAGAAAGATGAAAGGCACACAAAACTCTTTGTAGCAGCTAATAATGCAAGTATCTTGAAGGGAAGGGTTGAAGAGGAAGATGTACACAGATTTGGGGTTCACTTGTCCTAAATTCCTGATTCCTTTGTCACCTTAGTATCTTTATTCCTTTAAGATCTGAGCTGTACCAGGTAGATTATCCTATGGAAGCTAGATGTGTAGACAAGACTGACAGAATATTTTTTAATTTAAAAAAAAGGGGGAATACATATGTGACAATTGTCAAGGTGGATTGTGAAGTATGGAAAATTTCCACAAAGCCTTGATTAATTCATTTCAAAAGAAAACAATATATTGCATGTCTCTTCTTGGAATGTCATACATAATGAAAATAACAGTAAAAGGCAAGTGATGTATGGTCTCCCCCCACGCACATACCTTCCAGATGCTTATTTGTACTGCTTCCTGTATTTTGCCTTTTGAAAAGTGAGGAGGTTGAGAAAATGTTGTTTGAGAAAGGGGGGGAGGGATGATAAAGTTTTTGTATAACTCTGAATTATGTGGAAATGAAGGATCATACTTTTAAGACTTAGATTACTTAATCATTAGAATAACTTTCTAATGGTACTAGTGGATTCCCCATAACTTGTTTTTAAGTGATATTTGAATGGCTGTTTAAAAAAAAAAAAAAACACAAAACAGACTAGAAGTCAAAGATCTTAGTTTTCATTCAGTTGTGTAGGATATTAGATAACAATATTTTAGAGGCCTTTTCAGGCTGGAAGAACCAGTAGCTCATTTATCACCACTTCTGTTTGCGTCTACAAATTCTAAAAACAAAACAACAACAAATCAACCAGCAAAAAACCCTCAAAAATTGGCTAAATGCAAAGCAGTAGAAGCATATTAGTGACTACAAATCAGCTGGTGGCATAACTATATGCTTATTTGTTTTTTGACTTGTTAAAAGTAATTATTTACTTTCAACTTAATAGTATTTGACAAAGAAAAATCATGCAAAGAAATGCGTTGTTTTGCCGTGGTGATGTACTACAAAATACATGCATCAGTGAACAGGATGGTGGTATTTCTCCAGATAACTTCTGTAAGTCAGCATTAGCAAATCAGCTTTCTTTCCAAACCTTGATTTGTTTCTTTACCTTATTTTTCTTGTATAGCTTGTCTTATCTGCAATCTCTTATTTGTAGTCTCAAGCCTTGTCGAGGGTTAAGATTGCAGGGTGACAATAAAACCCTGGCAGATGTATTGTTAACCCCCTCTTCCCCCCCACTTCCCCCTTTTGCCCCTCCCTCTCCCCCCTTCCACTCAGGACAGGCGATCGGGAGAGAAAAAGAAGGACAGAGAGAAGAGAGTTGGAAAAAATTAAAGATGTTTTACTAATGCTACTAATAAGAATAGAGAAAATAATACAAAATATACAAAACCAATCTTGAAAGTCTCAGCAACTGCAGAGCCGGCACCCAAAGTCCTGGATTAGACTCCACAGCCAACCAGAGCTGGATTCAGTCTGTCACTAGGCCTCAGTTCGCAGGGACGACTAGCAAGGTCCTCTCCTAATGTCGGCCATAGGGAAAAAAGGGAAAGGAGAGCTGAGATCCTCGTGATCTCCCATTTTATATGAAGTATTCACGTGAATGGAATGTTATACACAGTTGGTCAGTTGTTTCTCGTCGCCCCCCTCGCGAGATGTCCATCCATGCTTATCAATAAGTTTGCATTCCATTGCTAGGTTTTACCAAAACATGTGTCTGGTTCTCCAGGAAAATGCAGTTAATATGAAGGCTTTAGCTGACAGGCGAAATTCACTGAAAGAGAAACTTGTTTTTAACAAAACCAGGACAAGCCTGAAGTATAAAGTCTTTATCTTGAGAAGATCATTAGACATTTTAAATTCCTGTTACATGAAAATCCATTCAAAACAAAAGAGAAAGTTCTAGTGATTTATGCAAAATTATGTATTAATGAACAGTAAAAAGTGCAGTGCTGTATGGCACACTTACAGTCCTGTGCTGTTGCCTCATTGTAGCAAAGATGGGAAATCTTCTCTTACATGTTTTTTGGATTATCTTTGCTTAGTGTGTACCTGGCAAGAAGGCATTCATAGGTATAAGAACTGCATATATGATACGTTGATATGATACCGAAAGAACAGACTTGCTCTACAGTTATGGACTTTTAAGAAGGTTGTACAATGATGTTTTGTCAAAGAGCTGGTGAGTATACTGCAAAGCTTTTATAAATACAGAAGACAAGAGAAACAAAACTACTAAAAGTACAAAAAGCTTGATAGGTATTAACTCCGATGTGGATAGTATCGTTTTGCACATCTAGTAGAGAAGTAGTTTCTGTGGGTACTGCAACCACTACAATATATTCATAAAATAGCTTGCTACAGTCAGTCTTTACCACCCAAAGGAGGATTAAAACTAAGCTTTTCTTAAAGTGATAATGTTAGCTGAGAACCAACATGTTGTATTACTGTCAGACCTGCAAAAAACCACTTCTTATGTTCGTTCTGAACAGCAAAACTGAGTAAATGAAGAGATTCCCTTTAAAATGATTGTTGTGATATCATCATTAAATGGTCTGAATACTTGACTTTATATTTACATTGCTAGAATGCAATGAAAGCAGATATCAGGATAGATGTATAGAGGTTTTTAGAAATTCATAACAGATAAAGTTAGCAGAAGTGTATATTCAATGTTGGTTTTTTTTTCAAGACAGACCATTTCTGGCAATTTCAGAGTTCTCCAAGCAGAGTTGAGAAAAAGTTGTGCTTAGAAACCCACCTGTTGCTTTATATTAAAAGATAACATTTTTATCTCGTTCTTCCAATGCCTGCTTATAAAAATGGAAAAGATTAACATATAGGATTCTAAAAACTAATAAACATTTGTTGGCCAGTTTTACAGGGCATAGGGTTGCCCTCTGTGTTTAGCTCTGTGAGATGTCCTGGCTCTGTGAGAAGATATACATTGAAATCCATAAACTGGTGGAAATGCATGTACTTAGAACTAATTTGAATAAGAATGTCCTTGGCTATCTTGAGTTATAAGATAGTATTGTCATTATGCCTCAGTTTCCCACACATATGAAGTGGAAGATGTCAGGATCCTTCCTCAACGTCGGAGTGCTCACTGCAAAGCCCATGCTTACCATGAACTTTCTAATTGTGTCTTTTTTCTTAACAATTAAACTAATTCCTGTTAAATAGTTAACAATATGATCACTGTAATGCATTATCCTCAACGATCTTTATATATATATAGATATATATATATATATATACACACACACACACACGTGTGTACATGCTTGGTTGTTGGTTTTTTTTTTTTTCAGTAGTTCAGTAATTACCAGCCTTTGCTATGGCAATCCTGACACAAAATTATATCGATGAAGTCACCATGGCCCAAGATAGAAGAGTTACGCTTATGGTAGAATGCTGAGAGTATATTACATTCAGGAAAAAAAGCTGTAGTTCTTTTACCTACTTGATACTAATTTTCAAAGTTTTTCTAAACGTACGTTAAAGACCTTCTGATTTCTTTCCCACAGAATCATTAAGAAAAATGGGATGGAAAAGATCTGCTCATTCATCTGTTAATTTCTTTGCCAAGATGTGACTGTTAATGTGTGGGCTTTTCCCCTTTCTTTTTTTTTTTTTAATCTAATGCTCTGTACAGTTTAGTACTAAATGACTCATGTGTTGGAACTTCCACAACTTTCCTACTGAGACTATAGTACAGTTTCAAATAAAAACTAGGAAGTTGGGTTTTTTTAATAATTGCCTTCCTTTTTTTCTCTTATAGCTTTTACTGTTAAGCTATAATCTCATTTCACTTGGGTTACATTGGTTAAATCTGTGTTAGAGTAGGAAGGGGACCTGGAGGCTGGCTATTAAGAGTACAGAAGTGCTGATTTGCCAATCTATTTTCAAAATGTAATTATGCAGTTATATCAACAATATCATTTGTGCTTTTGGACATAATTTTTTTTCCTAATTAAAGGTGTATTTTATGCTTCCATCTATAATCTGAAAGTATGACCATACAAATAAAGAACTGCCATATTTACTAAGCTAGATTAGTTTCTCTCATGTTTATGCTTTGTTAATTTACCTTTGCTTTTTCATTCATTGGTGAAAACACTGCACTGGTATCTTAATTGCTCTCAGTGATTGAAAATACTGACTTAATACATACAGGCCTCTCTAGTTGACATCAAATAAACAAGAATTTCATGTCTATGTGCAGTACAGGCACCTTTCTTTCCCCTCAGTGCAACAGAATCTTTCCATGAAATGAAACTAAAGGAGTCATACAGAAGTCTCTGAGTTGGCTGTGTGCTCTGAGCTTCTCTTGAATTAATATGTACTAGTTATTGACAAATAAGTAAATGTTTTATAATAGTACTGTACCCATAAATTTATTTAATGCATCGAGTTTTTAGAATAAAAACGTGAAAAACCAGATCCTTTAAATCCAGATTTTTTTGTTGCCGTTACAGTAATCTGAAAATAGTTTAGTTTTAACATGCCGCAGCTTTGATTCCTTCATGCAAGACAATGCACTGCTTCTAGTCTGAATCTCAAAAACAAAGTTAGAGCTAGCTCTTGATGTCCAGCTCTTGATGTCCCCACAAATCCCTCCCCCTTTCCACACAGAAGCCCATGCAGGGGGTGAGGGTACAGAGCATGAGAGGCAGTGAGGAGACATTTGGTGAGAGGCCATCTCTGAGGTCAGGTGGGTCTGGGTCATGTCTATGTGTGGAAGTTGCAATAGCCAGTCCAGACTTTTTTTCTGTAGTCTGCTCAAAAATCCTGTCTGGTGCTGGTACCACTACTCCACTTGTGAGAGTCGGGTCCCCCATGGGCAGCCATGCTCAGCACCTCCGGAGGTGCCCACATGTGAAGTGGATTTGGTGCAGCACTATGATGGTGCATTAAATCACATGTCGGACAGCTGAGCACCAGTCCCTTCCTTCTGTAGACGTAGTGTATGTGACAAACAGCAAATCTAGTTTCATATCCAGCACGTTCTTTGTTGTTTTCTTTTTTCCTTTCCAGAGTAGGTGTTGTGATTTCTTGTCTAATAAGGTCGTTTGTTCTTGATGTAATTGACAGTTTAAGAGACTTTTGAAGGCAGAAGTCATAGTGTGGGAACATAAGTGTGACAGAAAGCTAATGGAAGTAAGCAGCAAATGCTGTCGGGCTTTGCTGTCGGGCTTTAAGGTAAAGGACGAAATACCTTCATTGACAGAGGGGAGGTTCGTGGTGTGATTGGTTTGGGAATTTGGGGAGAGGGAGGGTTAGGATTTTTTGGGAAGGTGTAATGTTATTGTAGCTACTTGCTAATCCAGAATAGAGCTCTCTGGTCAATTGTGGCAATCCAGCCTAAAAAGAAGAGTTGGACAGCTTGTTCATTTTTGTTTAATGAAATCAAAACCTAGTGAAGACTCCAGACAGCACAAACACTGGAGTTGACTGTATGTTCACAACATGTGTTTCTGAACACCTGGTAGCATGATAGAAAGTACTGTTTCTCAAACTGTGTTAAATTGAGAGGCAGATAGCTTTGCTACGAGTTGAGTTTTAGTGTACGAAAAACATTTTCTACCAACCAGGTTAACAATTAAACCAGTGACTGCGGAGGTAAACTGAGCAAAAAATGTCATACTATTTAAATCTTCTCTATTGCTCTGGATAGAAACACAGAGCAGATTTTCAACTGTGCTCTTTGCTTTAGAGTGTCTCATTTTTCATGCTGCAGCGTGAAAACCATTTGCAAGGAAGTAGACGTAGTGTTGAAAACTGCAGCACTGAGATTTTTGGGAGGAAATGTCAGTGGCAGTGTGTACCTTCCCTTCCAGTCCACTGGTTGGGTTGAGATTGGAGCCTGGAAGTTAGTCTCCCTTCATATGATACTTAATGTCAGCCAAGAAGCTGCTCCTGATCTCACTGAGTTACCTGCTTGTCTGGTTGTTATCCCCTGCTGTTACATAGCCTAAACCTTAAACAAACCAAACACTATTTCACAGAAAACTTTCAAACTAATGGCGAAATTGACACAACAGACAATGTGGTTATCTTGAGGGTGGGCAAGAGACCACCTGCTGAATCCAGATATCTCCTGAAAATTTTGTTGGACTGTGTCCTGAGGAACAAACCAGAAGTGCTGGGGTACTGCTGCAGTCCGCTCTTGCATAGTAGTGTAATACATACATAATATTTCCTTCACATCACAAAGAACAGGAAGGTCTTTAGTTTGAGAGATATTTGTAATTTTCACAGTTCATTCCACAGGAGTGTTTTCTTGATGTTTTTAGAAATTGAGAGGTTTTTTTCCTTTAAAAAGGAAGCCCCAAAATTATCGATTTACAAGAGCAGTTGTTATGAGAATTTTTGCATACATTCTGTTAGTAGGCTCTTGGATAAAACTGGATAGTTTGTGACATAGGATAGTCTCTGGAATTTATGAATGAACATTCTTTAAATTGTTGAAAGATTCAATTTACATCCAGAAAATCATATCCTATCTGTATTAGGCTTGTTTAAGAAGACATCTATAATTAAAATTTCTAACAACATGCTATGAGTATTGTATGGGAATACAGGTTTGAATGGCTGTAGTTAATATAACTAGAAGTTAATTGTGGAGTTCAAATAGTGTCATCATGTGGTTATTTGGTGTCAGAGTACACATTGCCTATTTACTTCCTTACAACAAGCCACTGACAAAGAATCAAGATATATAAAGCTTCTTTCATATTTAGTAGACAGGCATTGCAAGTTGCTTATGGTTTTATTAGGAGCTTTCAGTTTGGCGAGCTGAAATTAACCTCTTTAGCATATACAGCTACAACAACTTATTTTAAAGCTCATTGGAAAAATGACTGTTAGCCTTGACACACGTTTATTGTAGGTTTTTCCACTCAAGGGTTAGTGATCAATGTAGATAAGCCATATGCTGCTGTATACATGAGTGTTTCATAGGACAGCCAAATCATTTTGAGATTTACAGTGGTTTTACATTGGCAATAAAACTCCAGGTGACTTAACTACCACTGAGATATGACCCACAAGGCGTTTTCCAAATGGGCGTTTTTAGCAGTAATGGCCTTGGATGTTTATGTGGGTACACAGGGAACACAACTCAGTGTTCTTGGCAAGATAGGCACGTCATTTCTGAGGAGACAATTTAGCTTCCTGTGCGTTCAGTTTTCAGAACAGCAGTAACTGTTCTGCTGAGAATATGTACTTTGTTAAAATGTTTCTGGAACATTTTGAAACTCCCTTTTTTGTGCAGCACTTTGTTTCTTAACTAGGTCAATAATTCTGGTATCTCCATTGGAATTGCATTTCAGTGTTCGAGATTGTCTTGTGTACCATGTATTTCTATTTTAAGATTACTATATGCTTTGCTATTTTTCTACATATGTTATGGCATATTGTTTTTTGATTTTAAAATTGCACACCTCTCTACTTGATTTCTTAAACTTTATTAACTTTTAATTAGACTTTACTTGGTAAAGTTGTTCATGTGTCTAGTGTATAAAAGGAACGTGTTATAGGTGAATTATTAAATGAAGTTATCCTTATGGAGTTAACTAAAAGGGTTTTATCAACTATTAAATGATGATCACATGATAATGAATTGATTGAATGAGAATTAAATGGTAATCAATTAAGCAATAATTTAATGGTAATTAAGGAGTGATTAAACCAAATTTTCAAGAAGGGTAAGAAGAAAGGTCCTGGTAATAACAGGCCTGTCAGTCTCACTTCTGTGCCTGGCAAATTTATGGAGAAGATTATTCTGAGAGTTACTGAGAAACACATGAATGACAATCCAGTCATTGGTCACAGCCAGCACAGGTTCATGAGGGGAAAGTCCTGCTTGACAAACTTAATTTCTTTCTATTGCAAGGATTTCAGTAAAGCCTTCGAAACTGTCTCTCACAGTATCCTCCTGGACAAGATGTCCAGCATACAGCTGGATAAACACAAAGTGCAGTGGGTGAGCAATTGGCTGACGGTCAGGTTCAAAGTGTTATGTAACTGGGGTTATATCAGGCTGGTGGCCAGTCACCAGTGGGGCTCCCCAGGGCTCAGTTTTAGGGCCAGTGCTCTTCAGTGTTTTTTGAAAACTGGATATGGAAGTAAAATGTACATTAAGTATGTTTGCTGCTGATACTAAATTAGGAGGAGAAGTGGACTCCCTTGAGGCTAGAGGGGCCTTACAGGGTGATCTGGCTAGACTAGACACTGGGCAGTCACCAACAGTGTGAAATTTAACAAGAGCAAGTGTTAGATTCTTCACCTGGGATGAGGTAATCCTGCTTGCACATACAGGCTGGGGAACAAGGTGCTGGAAGGCACCTCCACAGAGAGGGATCTGGGGATTCTGGTCAGCAGCAAGTTGAACATGAGCCAACAGTGCCCTGGCAGCCAAGAGGGCCACCTGTGTCCTGGGGTGCATCAAGCACAGCATTGCCAGCCGGGCAAGGGAGGTGATTGTCCCACTCTGCTCTGCACTGGTGCGGCCTCACCTGTGTGCAGTTCTGTGTGCCTCATATTAGGACACCCCTAAGGCGGGCAGTGGAGGCATCAAGGGAAGTTCATATTGGACATTAGGAAAAAGTTCTTCACTGAGAGGCTGGTTGGTCACTGGAACAGGCTCCCCGGGGCAGTGATCGTAGCACCAAGCCTGTCAGAGTTCAAGGAGAATCTGATTATGTCATATGGTGTGGTTCTAAGTAGTCCTGCAAGGATCAGGGCATTTGACTTGATGATCCTTATGGCCCCCTTCCAAATCAAGATACTCTATGGTACTTTTAGGCCTAATATAAAATATTGTTTATCTCATTATAGATATCAGATGCTTGGTAAGAGGTCTCTCAACCTTGCAGAGTAACATGGAGAGGTGTCCCTACTCAAGGGGGAGTTCACTGCTGTGCAGCCTGCTGCTATGCAGAAGAGTTCAGTGGGCTGACGGGGGCTACAGAGATTTAAAGCATAAGGTGACTGACTTGTAGTCAAACCCTGCTGTGGTGTACATACAGGTGTGCGCTGCAGCAGTTTCAGATTTGTCTGGTCCCAGCTCAGGCTGGTACTGTTGGCTTCTGATAAGACATGCCCTAGATTCCTTAGTCCCTGTGAAGATATAGCCTAAGACATTTCTCATGCGTTACACAGAGGGGCTGTCTTCAGTCACACCTCCTTTTTGGTGATGCCTGAACCAGAGCGCTGTTTACTCAGCGTGGGAGAATGCATCACAGACTTGTCAAGCAACAAACTTCACTTGCACTTAAGCCCCAAAATTAGTAATCCAGTATCTATCACAAAATGAAAATCAGTGAGGATCTTCAAGATTTTGTTTGCAGTTACATTTTCTATAAACTTGCCTTTGATGAACATTTTTTTAGTATTTTGCGAAAGACATACAAGAGCTCTCTGTGGCCAAGTATTTCTTCCAAAGAGTAAATACACAAATTCAGCTGAATATTAAGCATAATTTGCAGTGACTATCAGCTTGGAGGAGAGAGAAGGGAAGAGCAATATTTCCTCTTAAGTAATGTGTGGTATCTGAATTGAGGTGCAGTCTGAAGGTGGTCCCAAGACAAGATGTTTGATTAAGGATTTCTTATATGAAGCAACCTTGTACAGGTACTGGTGCTTTTGCCACTAGTGAGCTGTGTCTATGTCTGCATGTGCAATGGCTTAGTATGGACAATTGCAGAGATAAAAAAAATCTCCTGAAACATTTTACTCCCCTCCCTATATCTTATTCTGCTTTGAAAAATAAGTGTTCTTTTCAGGAAAAAAAAAAAAAGAAAAAAGAAAAAAAAAGTAAGGAGGTGCTGTGGACCTGCAAAATGTCATTTCATACTGACTGCAACTCTAACACATGAAATTTCTCCTTCTCAGCTCACCTTAGAAACTTTTTCCAGGTGGTCATTGTTTTCGTTATTGCAGACTGTCTGAGGTTTGTAGAGGTAAAAGCTTACTAGCTTTCATGTTATTTTTATCCTTGCTGTATATAGCATGATAGCCTTAGCCATGAGAATGGAATACTTTGTGGTTGCTGCAGTTACTGACCTACACTTTGTGTGCGTGGCTTCACAGAGACATGTGCGTGCACACACAGTCATGGTATTTGGTAGGCTTTTTGTGTGTAGAAGTGGTAAGAGGGGTTATCTGTGTTGTGGAAGTATAGAATCTCTCTGTGCATAATTCTTAGTAGTTATATTTCCATTCATTGTTTTCTTTGCAGTTGTTTAAGGCTTATAGAATTAGGACACCCTTCTGCATTATGGCATATTTAAATTAGGACACATGAACCCAGCTTCTTTGTTGCTACAGTTACGTTTAGGTTTTCATTTCCCTTAAATGGCTTAAGAAATGTCTCGAGACAGAGGAAAAGAACCTCTTCTTGCTGTGTGCTGCTAGATAAAGATGAAAGGTAACCCTCCTGTCCAGGTGTCACTTTGTGCTGTGTGTTACACAGTAATGCTAGCAGACTTCTGGCTATTGATGGGAGGAGAGGAGGAAAATGCCAGGCAATTTATGCTGCTTTGCTTACTGTAAGTACTTGGTCTCATAATTTTGTACTTGAGAGGGAGGTGAGGAAGTGACAGCAATAATCTACTGAAATGCATTTAAATATCTTTAGATACAATGGCAGACTTCCATTGCAAGGCTGTCTATCTTACAGTAGCGAGTTAAAATCTGCGGTAGCAGTCTGCCGTGTTGATTTTTTGACATGAAACACTATACTGGTGAGATCTGGCCTCTGTGAACTCCTGACAGTTTTAATGACCTTTCTCCTTTTGTTCCCGCTTATTTTCTTCTACCCTAAACCATCCTTGGAAGTTGCTTTGGCATATTAGTTTTCTGTGGAAAAATGAATATGATAAATGCTATGAATAATGCTTTTCACCTGTTATCATACTAAAAAAAACAGGTAGGGGTCCCTTGAATATCTTGTATGGCCTGTCACATAGTTTATCACAAGTACATTATTCCCCATAGACTATTCCATTCCTTTTAATGCTACACTGTTCTTAAAATTATGGACTCTCTGGAGGTTCTAGGTTTTGGATTGTGTTGTGGGGTTGATTGGTTGGTTTTCTTTCCATTCTTTATGGAAGTGGTACCCTGTTCAGAGCCCGCCTTGGACCACTATTTTGCCTTGGGGTTTGGTTTGGTTTTTTTCCCTCTCTGACTGGTATTACTGGTTAGAATTAACAAGGAGGCCAGCTGAGAAAAGTGTTCTTTTGCGTTACTTTCAGTGAGGCTTGCCACTTAAGAAAATAATCTTATTGACCAGTTAGAACTTTGATGAACAGATTTGGTTTTTTTTAATGTGAATGGCAGGCAATAAGAAATCAGATTTCCTAAACCATAGGAGTGGATTCTCAAAGGCTTCTCACTTTTTCTTAACTGACTGTTTTTGTAAGTAGAGCAAAAGATATTATGCTTGGACTATGTATTGGGTAGGACAAAACACATTTGTCTTTAGTTTGTCTTATTGTTGTTTAGTAAATAAATTTGGACCATTGGTTTTCTGTTAGTCATTCTGTATTTTCATAGTGTAGAGCTATTAGATGTTCTGTGCTCTGGTTTCCATAGAAGTAGGTTCCTGTCTGCATGTATGTGTGGGAAATGGCATAAGCTATGTATCAGCTGTTTCAGAACGCTTCATTTAACCCATATATATTGAAAGCAATTATTAATTGAAGACAGAGGAAGCTTTGAAATGGCAGTGATGGAGAAAAGGTTACTCGCACTGCTCAGTCACTTGATACAGTACTGCCTGTTAAACTTTGTTTGAGCCGAAAAAAACCTATGCTTTCATATTTCAAATTGAACATGGGGAATTTTAATGGGACACATGTAATACTGTCAATTTCATTTGTTGGTTTTGTGCACAAAATAATAAGGACCTTTCAAGGACCTGGCCACTTACCTGAAGTAATTAAATTTAACAGAATGGCTAGAGACTCAAACTCAGGTAATTGCAAGTGGATGCTGTTTGGAGAAAAAAAGGAGGGAGTGAGGGTGACAGGACCCTTGTCAGTGACTGAGCAAATGTTTGACCTTCACACTATCAAGATGTTTTAGAGGTGTTTGAAAGCTCTCTGCTTTGAACTTTCAGCTTGCCCTTGCAATCCAAGGTATTTACTGTCACAGTGCATGACCAAGTGGTGAGCTTTCTTCCCTCTCATGCCATTGGTGACCTGGTAGGAAAAGCCAGGTATTTCTCCTTACCATGGAATTGCTGTGGTTCCCTTCCTGTACCTTTTGCTGCCTTCCCATGTATTATCTCAGGTTGGTACATTTCATAAGGGAAACTTGCGGCAGCTTCCTACAAACTGAAAACATGAACAGAAACTGGAGGTGTTTTGTTTCCAGTGAAAGATGTGGTTGTTCCCAAAACTAGACTCCCTTCTATTAAAAATTAAAAAACAAAACAAATGCCACATCTTTCTCCCTCAAGTAAGCATACCCTCATCCCACTCCACCATTTTCAATATTCTTTGTAATTTTTAATTCAGAAGCAAAGCACTCTCATAATATGTACTCATTCATGGCTAATATTTTGTGTTGAGCTTGACTTGAAGTACAACCTATTACTGAGTTAGTTAAGGAAATCCACTGATGAAAAGCATTTCAGTGTAAATATGGGGGAAAAAAAAAGAACTGACTCCAAATAACCAATGATCCCAAAGTACAACACTATAATAAAATCTTATAAATAGCTCTAGACATTATGTTCAAAACTGTATCATAAAGACATTAATCAAATACCATCTTACAGAGTTTGAAAATGCACAAGAAAGTCTAACTCAAACTTTGAAGAAGTTTCTTCAATGTCATGAAACTAAACTGCAAATCACAGGGTGGGGGGTGGGAGGCAGAATAGAAATTGGAAAGTGAAAAAGGGATTTCAATCTTATTCAGCCTGTGTGCATGGTGAATATAATCCTTTGTCTGGCAAGAGCTACTTGCAGCTCAGGTTTCTCCGGATCTGAAAGTGCAAAAGATAATTGGTGCATTAAAAGCAGTGACAAAGTCCCCAGAAGCGCCTGCTCTGCATGGGGGAAGGGCAGAAGAGTGCTGCTGCCAGTGCACTGCCCTGTAGAGGTGAAGTTTCTGATACAAAATTTAGGCATGAAGGAAACTTTCTCTGTAGGTAGTGTTTGTTTAAAATCTTGATTGGTTCTTGAACAAATTGTTTTATTTCAAAAAACAAGGCTAGCCAGGGCGTAAACACTTTTCACTTCCTCTGAGAGCTGGAGAGCATCCTCCAGTTGCTACAGCTGTAAGTGTATGGGAGTGTGCACCAGTGGAGCCTCTGTTGTGTGGACACACCTTAATCCACCCTTCTCCTCACTTCTTGATGCCACTTGGCTGTATCCACTAAGCAGCAAGAGGAAATAGTATGTCTACAAAATGGATTTAAAGTGAAAAGTATGAGAAGTCTTAAAAATACACTCCAAAATTATAATTTTTTTTTCTTTTTTACCTTCCCCCACACATACACTCCTTAAATAGTAGTCTGAGCTTTGGATCAAATCTAGTTAAATTCAGATATGAACACCTGCAGTAATTTTCTTTCTCTTCCTGTGGTTTTATTTGCTTCAAGTAATCGTCAGAGTGTTGTTACCACGCTTCCTGTTTGAAGCCATAGTGAACAGCGTGCAGTCAGAGGATATGGAGGAGTCACCCTTAAAAGGAACTTTATAGATATTTTTTAAAAACAGCAGGCTGTTCTTAAGCTATATAATTAATAAGTAGCTTTATTCTAACTGACACTCCAGAGCATGCAGCATATTCCTGTTTGGATCAGATAAGGTAAATGCTCTCTAACCCTTTTCTGCCAGTAAAACATGAAGAAGGGAAGATCGATGTCTTTTTTTTTTTTTTGCCTTCCTCCTTTTCTGCTCTGTTTATTTCCTACAGAAAAGTTAATACTGCTTTAATAAGAAAAATTGCTGATAATGTAGGAGAATGTGCTCCGTCCCCACTGTCCATTAATGATCAATGCAGGGTTTGCACTTACTACCTTTATGACTGTTTTTTTAACAGTAAACAGTAGCTTTGCTTTTTACATTAGATCAGCTACTGTGGAATAAACTTTGGAGAAATAAAAATTACCTTAATGTGTTTTCACTTAAAATTTTAAACAATGTATCCTTTTGAATATCTTCATTTCTTCATTCTACTTAAAATTTCTATGAATTGGATGAAATTAAAGTCATACATAAAAGCCTTAAAATATGACAAAGTCCTGTGTGTTCTTGCAGTGTGGATCATACACTCCAGAATAAGTTGCATTCATAGTTCAGAAGGTTTAAATGGGGAAAAGGTAGATAGATGTTTCACCCTTCACCACTCTGAGTAACTTTCCGGTTCAGATAGAATAAGCATCTTGTTTTTTCAACGTGAGCTGTACGGTGTTATGCCACTCAGAGCACCATGAGCTGCTTAAAGAGCAAAGACAGAGAACGATGGAGCTGTTGTCTTGAACAGTGTTCTTCAGCCCCTGTTGTCCTCTTCATCTGGCAAGTGTGCACAGATGAATGCAACAACACTTGCGAACAGCTTGATCCTACCACAGAGCAGAGAAGTAGCTGTGAAGCGTTGCATATGTTTTGGGATCTCATTAATCATGTTTAGGTTTAGGGTGCAGCCCAGGCTTTGCAGGAACACTTTCTCAGGAGATTGCTAGTGGGTTGATGCTACATAATTACCTGACTGGTAGTTGTAGGTGAGCATGGTGCTTTTTTCATTCTCTCTTCATAACCAGTAATTTGGAAAAGAACAGCAGAATTTTCTTGTTTCAACTTGTTCTTTAAACAAGCAACTAGCAGTGTAAGAGAAGTCCTAGAGTGTTGCAGTTGATATTGAAGTGCCAATGTGCCTTTTTACCTTCAGTTTAATTGCTTTTTCTTTCCATTTTGGTGCAGCAGCTTTACACTTGATCTTTTATATCAACTTGGCCACTCTAAAAATCAATTGTTTAGCAGAGTGGGGTGTATAAAATTCCAGTGCTCTAAGAAATAATGCGAAGCTTTTGTTTGCCGTTTAAGAGGTACAGTTACTGTCAGTTTTCTCCAGGGTTACACGTATGTACTCCCACCACCTTTTTTTTTTTTTTAATTAAAAGACAAAGGATTGAAAAACTGCTTGGTGCTGATTGCAGAACCTTGAAATTAAAGGCAAATGTGGCACTGCACAGACTATAGAAGGTGAAATACATTTTTAAGAATGAAAGTGTTATCAGAGACTGTCATTGACAATCTGTAGCTTGGCTTTGTCACTCAGCAGCTCTTGATTTTATGAAGTGGGACTCAGTTTCAATGAGAACTCTATTCTGGAGGGCACAAGTCCTGCGTGCTGAGAGTGGAGGAAGTCTTCTGCACCCTGGAGCCTTTTGTAGCCAGGAGGAGCTTTCCAGGCTCACAGGAGCCTCCACAAGCCCTTCGGGTTTGTCCCCAGGGCTTCAGCTCAACATGGCGCTCAACGCTGCAGTGAGCTGGAGGAGCGTGCCAGCCATCAGTGAGCAAATGAGGAGATGGATCGGCAGACTAATTTCCCTGCCCTTTCCACGTGTGTCTTATATACATGGCTGTAACAGTGGGGTAAAAGTTAACTCTCTGTGAGTTTGGTATGTTAAGTCTGAACTTTATCAAAAAGAGATTGTGAGGAAGCAATAATACGAGCATCAGAATTTCAGGAGCTGCAAGTCAGAGTATTGGGTCACTTGTGCAGCAAGAGAAGCCCACTGCAGTGTATCAGTTTATAGCTCTGGCATGTTACAATATATTAGGCTTTAAAAGGCTCTAACTTTGAGTACTTGCTTTCTTGCTTTCTTATAAGCTGAACAGCTAGCATATACGGAGCGTTTCAGAACAATTTAGAACCTATCATCTCAGGCATAAAACCACCAAATTTTAAGTACAGATAAACTGGACAGTTACTGGACTGGAATTTTTAATTGTTACATACTTACCAGGAGTTAACCATGGTTTAGTTCCCATTTTGTTACATATTGAATCAAGTTTGGAAAAGAATTGTGCAGCATGCAAATTCTGAGACTGCAGAGAACAGTGGTTTTTTATCAAGCTTTTTAATGTTAGTCCAGCTCTTGTTATTTATAGTTGATCAGCTTTCAATAACCCGAAGAACTGAGAAAATGATGCGAAAGTACCTAATTAGCAAGTGAGAACTTTTTAAAAGACTTCTAAAGTTATTTTCATTCTTGGATGTTACACTGTTGGTTGATAATTCCCATGTTTCATTGCAGCTTCTTTACACATACATGGGATTTAGATTATCATCTTTGAGGTAGAAATAAAGTCCTCTTTTAAGTAGTGAAAAGATGTCATATTAGCACTCTTCTAAGACCTTTTTTTTTGAAGTGTGTGACAAAATAAAGGTTGTGTAAAAGGATTTTTGGTTTTGTTTTAGGGGTTTTTTTTGGTTTTTGTTTTTGTTTGTTTGTTTTGTTTAGGTTTTATCTTTCCCTCAAGGTGTTCTGTTTCATAAAGCTGCCGTGCTCTGTGTGGTGTTAGAAAAAGCTAGCAAAGCATTTTTGCCTCCTTCCTATTCTGATGTGTAGGCAAGAAATGCCACAAACAGGCGTATAAACTTAATTTAAACACTACCGATAGCTATTTCAAAGCTAGGAGAAGCAAGAACTTTTCCTGGGGATTTGCTATTCAAATGATATTACTGCAGCAGTGTTGATTTCTTGAATATCCTCTGTTAGTCTTCTAAAAGGTAAGAAGAGGGAAAGCTTCCCAGAGGCCTTGGACATACTACAGTAAAGGTGCTACTGTATGTCTGTGTGCGTTGCAGCCAAGA
The DNA here is from genome assembly GCF_963082525.1 of Nesoenas mayeri. Classification (NCBI taxonomy): domain Eukaryota; kingdom Metazoa; phylum Chordata; class Aves; order Columbiformes; family Columbidae; genus Nesoenas; species Nesoenas mayeri. The sequence goes on along the minus strand of NC_137542.1, from coordinate 31,091,736 downwards.
GTCCTAGGAAAGTACCTGGCGGGTGGTATCTCCACAGTGCAGTAACTTGGTGTGTGTATAGTAAATGAGAGACCTCATCACTAACATGCTTGGTGTGTAGAGAACTGATGAGGGCGGTAGCTAAGTGAGACTGCTCTGCCGTGGAGCTTGTGTGTAGGTACTTACATATATGTAGTTTCTGCATCCCATGGATGCATACTACTTAATACTGTAAAGAATTGCATACTAATAATGATGCATAGTCATGCACACATTTCTATGAATGAAGATGCAGTTGTATATAGAATTATTAAGGAGTGTGTGTGTAAAAACTTATGAGTATTCATTATCTTACTTTCTCTGCAAGTAAAGTTTGTGATAGATGGCAAGATAAACAACACGTTGAAATCTCACAGGAATTTTTATTGCACTTACTGAAAGAAATGGGGTTGGAGATTAACCAAGGAACATTATTTTACCGAAGGAATGGTTGGAATGTGGAGCCTCAGTTGGTTCCACATGAGGAATTTTAGAGGTTTAAGGAAACAGTTTCAAACTCTGCAACTAATCTATTTTGAAGCCAACTGTACATGAAGCAGGAGAGAGTGGAAGGAAAACACCTTGAGTTGACCCAGTCCAGCCATTTTGCAAATTTTCCATTTACAGAAACTTGTTTCCTCAATATTTAGAAAAGTGTGTCACTGCTCAATAGCTGTGCAAAAGGCTTGTGGTTAAATACTATTTAAACCTCACACTGAGAATGGACTGCGTTACTTCTCCATTGAAAAAATATGAACTGTCAATAGGCACAATTCTGTAAGAAGTTTAAAAGGGTGTGTGGGCAGTTGTCACTTCCTAAAATGACATTTGAAATTTAGAAATAGATCAAACAGAGGTGGCTGCCAAGAGATTGAACACCAGTTCTTGATACCACTTTATCTAACCAAAGCTGGAATGTAAGCCTCATATGGATTTCTCTTGTATGCTGTTTTTGGTGGTTACTCTAGAAATAAGCATGTGGCTTGTTTGCTAGTGTCTCTTCTCTCTGTGGTTCACTAAGAAATAAATCACTGGTGTGGGTGACTGTCTGGGAGCACAAGATTCTGTATATTCTTTCTTTTTGATGTAATGTACTTCTGTTTTCAGGTTCACGTAACGCTAGGGACCAAAGAAGCATATGTAACATTTCTGTGGTGCTGGGACCAGCCTTCTGAAAGAAGACTCTAAAACAACTATTGCCTTCAAGTTATTTGTCCTGGGACTGCCTTGAGTTTGGAGAAGATACCAACAGAGAAAAGATTTTCACATTGGAACAATTACAAATAAGCCTATTTAAAGAACTTAGTACAGAACCTGGAGACAGATTTACAGAGGTTGAGTCCTGCTTATCATCTGTGAAACTTCATCACTTCAGACTGTAAACAATGAGTGAGTTTTGGTTGTGTTTCAACTGCTGTATTGCAGAACAGCCTCAGCCTGTAAGTATGAATATTGGCACTGCTTTATTTTTGTATGATTAAGTACATCATTCACGTTTTCTTATGGCTTTTTACATTAGTGCTGTTTGGCCACACTCAGTGAGAATTAAGGAATTAACTAACATCCTGGCTTTGTGGGGATGTTCTAGGCTGTTGTCAAACAGATCTTCCTGTCCTTAAGATCAAATCTATCCTAAGTCTTTGGCAAGAGCTTTTATTTGTTTGAACTGAAGGGGAGGGGAAAGGAAGGGAAGGGCAACTAGGACCTAAACCATCATTCTAAAATAAGTCATTTTTTTTATATGGAGATCTGTAAATGTCCTGACTTCTGTATGGCTTAAGGCCTGCCTCCAGGTGTGGCTGGACAGTGATGAAAGAAAAAAATGATTCTGTTAAAAAGTCCAGTGTGAAATCCAGTCTTCCCCCACCTTAATGTAATTAAGGATTTCATCCTTTATTGTTTTCTTAATTTTTAGATGAAACCTTAGTAGAATGAAGGGATGCACTCATACCATAAATACTTTTATTTTTTAATAGAATTTGGAATGACTATTCTGGGAAAAAGTACATAGCCAATACTTGGATAAGAGAACATTGCAAAGCATACATAAGGAAGAGAGAAAGTACAGAAATATTCTTGGGTTTCATATATTCGAAGTACATTTAAAGTATGTTCCTGACTCCAGCGTTGTTGGGAGGAACTCTACCTACATAAAGGTGGAATTAACCAGGAATATGGTTAGCATTGTGAGAAAAATCATTATATGGTGTGGCATCCAGATCAAGCTAAATTAATGTCTAGAAAGGACAGTCATCTTGCAAATAGATGGAAGAGAGCCCACTTACTACTAAAGGATATGCTGGAATTACAGTTACTAAGAAAATCCCAGAGTGAATAAATTCACATTAACATGCTCAGATGATAATATTTGGCTTTAAGGAAGCCAAGGAATTAAAAAAAAAAAATCTGGTGTTAAGCATTTTCATTGCACAGAGCCTGAATGCTGGACTGATCCTTGGGCAGCAACATAAGTATTAAAGTGTGACCATTAACACTTCTAACAAATGAATGAAACTTTATCTCACTGTTAGTCAAGTAGAGTTGTGGGAGATGAACTCTGAGTTACCATGGGAAACTGCAATCTTCCGCTGTTGCTTGAATACCGTGCAGTCCTTTAAAATGCTGGTTATGTCCATATATAGCCAAAGTTACTTACCTACTTTTTGGAACATATATTTCAATTAAAATAAGGTGTGACCGTTAAAAATCTTTGAGATAGAAAATGACATATTCTGTTTGTTTACAAGAATCCTGAGGCTCAGTCCTCATAAAATCTTGACTCAAGCTTTATGACGCAACGATGTTATTGCCCACAAAATACATGGTATGTTAATACAGCATATAATGATCTTTGGGTCAACTCATGGAAAGGGTGGAGAACGTACCTCAAAAGTGGAGAAAAGGGAAACAACCCATTTTGTATGTTTCTGCTGACATGGTGGTATGCATTGGCTTAGAAAATTAAAACTACTCTCATGTTTAAGACACAAATAGCACATGGCTGAGCATTGACTGAGTTCCTAAAATCTGCTTTTCAAGCTTGTTTTGAAGTGCCAAAATTTTCAGGATGCAGCTCAGGAAAAAGAGTTGTGGTCCCTCCTTGGCATGCGTGACAATAGGCTCTTAGCTGTCCTTCCCCTGCCGTTACTCAGCTCATTTTGCTGTGCTGTGTTATACAGCCGTGGTTATGCCACGCACTGTTGCAGTAAGTGGAGTATTTAATCAGATACATGCTAAGCTGAGTAAGTACAGGAACATTTTTCCTCTCTGATGTGTGGCAAAGCGTGTACTGTCAGTGTGAGCGAACTGATGAACCAGACAAGTGCAAAGGAAACAGTTTTTCTTTGTCTCTGCAGGCAACATGTGATTACATGTTTGGTAGACTTACATGCTGAAAAGCATGCTAGTTTTTAGCCTCAAAATACTGGTATGTATTGCCCTGTTATATCAGAAGATAGGTGAAACATGCAAACTTGTGTGAAAGTACATGTCTGTCCCCTACTGTGCATTAAATCTATCAGTATAGTCCAGTTTCTCAGGAGAAATGCCTTATCTACCTGGTCTCAGATCTTTCATGTGCCTTCTTTCATTTTACCTCCTGCATCTCAACTTCTTCACTGTCTGACTAACAGTGTCTCACATATTCAGCATGCTCCTTCTATGGAAGGACTAATATGGTCTTGCAATAATGCTGACAACCACCGGCCTCACAAGATCTTGCAAGCAGGAAGTAACTTCATTTGCTACTTCTTGTGATCAGTGTTTAAAATGTTCCTTTTGTTTTTAAACTTATATTCTCTGAAACGTGTGTTTTGTTTTGGCTTTTTCTCATTGTCAAGTGCTGATGTCTGGAACACCTTTATTGTCATGAATGTGACATTAAGCCTCTTCACTGGAGGAACCAAACCTGGAACTTTGAGTAGTTGAATGTTTCTACAATATTTATAGCTTCCACTGATCTAAGGAGTTTTCATTTTCTCCTGAAATCCAGGATGCAGAAACTCTCTCTGCTTTCTTCTGGCAAAATTCTAGCATATTTCATTAGGAATCTTCAGTATAGCATCTTTATTCTTTGCAGATATAGAGCATTTAAAATTAAAAGTGTGTACATGCACTGAATCCTTTCAGTTAAGTTTAGAGAAGACTGTTATTCAAACTGTACACAAAGGCATTTTCTAGGTTATTGCCAGTGCTGTCTGAGCCTTTCAGACTTGCATACTCGTGCTTTCCAGTGCATTTGCATGGTTTCAAACCATGTCTTTTTAGATAAGATTTGCAAACTTCATGGCAATACGAATGCATTATTTTTCACTGCCATCACTTAACTAATACCATACCCCAGAGCAGAACAGTAACAATGTTGCAGTTGTATATTAGTAAACTTTTAAGAGGCTTCTTAATTATAAGACAATATTCAAGTATTACCATCAGCTTTCATTGCAGTGTATCACAGCACAGCTTTTTGTCTCTTGTCGGTGCTGAATGGATGCACCGTTTTGCTGTCAAATAACATACACGTATCTGTTGTGGTTTAACCTGAGCTTGCAATATAACCACAACAGCCACTCGCTCATTCCCCCTCTCCCACTCCCGAACAGGGGGGAAAAATGAAAGGGAAGGGATAAACTAGTGGACTGAGATAAACACAGTTTAATAAAATAACAAAGTATTACTAGTATACTACTATTATGACTAATATATGTAAAATGGAAATAGAATATAAAATAAAAGATATTCAATGCAATTCCTCATGAGCCCTGTCCACACCGAGCAGCCAGTCCCAGGCAGCAGCACCTGGTCCCAAAGCCAATCCCAGAGAAAGAAGAGAGGAAAAAGGCAGAAAGGCCCAGAGGCCTCTGCAAAATGGCAGGATGGCAAAGGGCCAAACTAAAGAAACTGCCAAACAGAAATCCACTGAAATGGATCAGAACCAGGAAAGGTCTCCGTCCCTGTCCATACTGACTGCTCCGTAGCCAGAAGATCCCAGCTTTCCTTAAATATGACGCACGATGCTAATGGTATGGAATACTCTTATTGATGAGTCTGGATGTCAGTCAAGCTCTGCCCCAGCCATGCCCCTCTTCCTCGATGCCTCACACCCATGGGCAGAGTGCTCAAAATGTCCTTGGCTCCCAGACAACAATAATTTAAAACATTAACTCTGTCCTGGGGTGTTACCTTCTTGTTCTCAAACTAAATCCAGACAATGACCATGCTAGTTAAAGACAAGAAGGGTTTCTAACTGCATGAAGAAAATTAACTCGCTTTTGGTCCAACCAGCACACTATCTTAGAAAGCAGTGTTCTGCTCTCTCGTCTGATGTTACTTTGGTTGCTAAATATTTTCACTTGGTGTTTCCAAGACTGCAGTACTCATAAGAAGATCATGGAAGGGGCATGTCTGAACATAGGTCTCTATGTTTCTCTGAAATAGGGTAATAAATGAAGAAATTGAGTATGCAAAGAAATGAAACTAAGTAGTAATACAGTTGAAGGAAGGATGTTTCTGATGGTGGCTTAGGTCTTGATTCTTAATAGCCTGAGGTTTTAGCACAGTAGGATGCAAGCAAAAGCCAAGGGAATATTTTCTCTTATCTGCTTCTAGTTTTCTCTTGTCAGATTTGAATTGATAATGTATTTTACCACAATGAAGAATTCAGACAAGGTCCTTTCATGTCTCTTTTCATGATACAAAGAAGGTGATATCAATCTCTTAATAACTATGTTCAACTTTTCTTGTTTTTTTACATGACCTGAATTCAATTTTTTATGTTCTGACCCAAACTTTTTTGTATTTTGAGAAGAGTAGCACTTTCTGTGATTGCACCAGGTTTCTTACACTTCCCACCAATACCCTGTAAAGGATTTTGTAAGCTAATCTTGCACGTCTCAGTGACGAGTCTTTCTTCCCATGCTTCCCATGTGCTACTATTCCATCCACTGCTACATTTCAGTAAATTCTGCCAAATCCCCACTACCAGATGCATTGCTTGATGACAGAAGCTTAGAGAGCCTTTTATGTTGCAGGTCTTCAGAAAACATGTGCATGGTTTCTTTCTTAGGCTAAGCTCCTCGCCTACAGCAGGAAGCTGTTATTTTCCTCCACTTCTTTTTTTTTGCATGTTCTGTCTGTCCATTTTTAACTTGCAAAGTTAATTTTTGGTCTGAGAAGCCTTTGGTTGTGATACAGTGTACTCTCACCTGGTTTGGGCCACCACCCAGTACAGCTGAGCTCTTCATTTTCCTTTGACCTTGCGGTGAAATTACTGCTGTGCTATAAAAAAATAAACTGTCCTCTCCTTTTTCTTGCTCCAAGCTTCCTTCTCTGGCTAATTAGTTTCTGGTTTGCTGCTTGTCTCTTGTTTAGATTATTTCCATTTTGTATTTTGTCAAAGGGCTATTGCAGGCTTGCTGCACGGTATCCCATAAATGTTTAAAGTGGTTTAGAAAGTAAAGTTTCCTTTGTGTATTTTATGATGTATGAAAGAGGATTGACAGATCTGTATTTAGAGTGGGGAGGTCAGTCTTAAAATACAGGCGAAAATACCCTGCACATACTGCTGTATTTGTCAACTGAACTGAATACTGAATGTTGCAGAAGACTCAAATGATCTTGACTCAGGTTCCTTAAGGAAATTGACCACTGATGGTTATTGTCAGGTCTAGCTTTCTTCCTAGAGAAGGAGTCATAGGAATAGCTAAGGATACATCTACCACTGTGATTCTTAAAAAACTTAAACACAATAAAGGTAACGAAGCAGTCAGTATGCATAACAAATGCCAAATATATCATCCTCAGTAGGCATGAACAGTAAATCAGGTGTTTGCTACTGAAGAAATACTGGGCCAGGCTCCCTCTTCAGTGTTGCGGCAGCGTTGTGCAAGCACAGCTTCTGGCTCAAAATCACTAAAACTCAGGCTCCCTTATTCATTAAATTTGATCAGCCTACCACATTCCATAAGCCTGTGAAAGACTCGAATGTAAAAGGTGACAATTCTAGAGAGCCCTCACATTTCAGAGTTGTCATACTGAATTACATATTGATCTGCCAGTTCAGATGTTTCAAATTCCTTCTCTTTCCTGTTTAGTGCTGTTGTTAAAGTAGCCTGAAGGAACACCTTATCAAAGAGGACAGAGTTAAATAAGCAACAAAATACTTGTCTTTTATTTCTCAAACCTGATCTATTTTACTTTCAGCCTGATAGAGCTACTTTATTTATTTTTTTACCTTTAAGTTAGCCTACACACATCTTAAATTATCTGTTGTTATGTTCAAGTATTAAAAGGTTTACAAAGAAAACCAAAAAGGCAGTATTTTGTGTTTATGTATGCATACCTGAATGAAAATTATCTGAATATTTTGTGATCCTTTATTATGGCTGTAAAATTTTTAGGAGCTCTTAGCTGTATTGATGCTATTTCTTTAATGTAAAACTGGTTGATGGGTTTGAAAATAGCTCTTTGAGGGACTGGAAACAAGAATTGTGCCAACTTTCTTTTTTACTGAGAATATGTCTTGCATATATCAAAACATATGAACGTATTTGAAGAAGGATGTAGTATGCTTTTAATATCTATAGGCTATAGGCTCTACAGAGCTCAGGCTTTCTGCTTAAATATGGGGAGGAAATAGATTGTACTCTTGATCTGCACACTTCGAATCGCTTGTGGCTTTTAAATCTCCAAATTTTTCAGTGATAAGACATCTTCAAGAGCAAAACCCAGTATGAGTCACTGACAAAAGGAGCTGCCAGAAGAAAGAGTTGATACTGCCTAGCAAAAGTTGGTAGTTTTGCAGCCACCCTTGGGGACTGTGCTGAAGCGTTTCTGAAATTAACAAATCCAGTGTGATCTTTGTAATTTGTTTTTCTTTTTTTTTAGGGGAGGTTGAAGTTGCAAAGCCCTGACATTTTTGGTGTGCCTTAATTTCAATGCCTGGCAGTTGAACTGTTTTCCCCTGCTCTGCTTTTCATGTCAGAGCAGGGGAGGTGGGCAAGCATGTAGGTTTAGAGGCATTTTGACTTGCCAACAGCTAGAAGCAGAGATGACTTGTATATAGCCTTAGAGATGTGCACATTCACTGACTGTATAGAAGTATGATATGTGTTACTGAACAGAGAAGTCAGTAGTTACCCTGAAGCTCAGTGTTCAGCCTTTTACCTTTAGCTGTTTCTGACAGGAAAGAGAGTAGAAGCTTCCTCTGCTGCTGTCTTACTGAATTGTTGTTGTAACTCTTCTGTAATGGATCTGAGATATCGTGTTGGAGGTAATTCTTACGACCAATATGGAGCTTATAAAATACATATTTTTAAATGGCTGTTTGGAAATACCTGCCTGCACTTACATTTTTAATTCCCAAAATCAGTATTTCATAATGATGAAAGTTTTCCTTTTTCAGACTGTTCCTCAAACAGGAGGTTCTGCAGTTTCTGTCATGACTCTTTTGTGTGAGACATGCATGATGTCAGAGTTCCTCTTGAATTATGTGATTGCTGTTCCTCATGTATTCTCAGAGATCCTGAAATTATAAGGCACCTATTAAGCCATAGACTTGAATATATAATCACTTGCAATGATTTTCTCACTTCCATCATCAGAGTAGCTTAGCTGATCACTCTGAAATGATGCCCTGTGGGTTAGTCTCTGCGTTAGTCTCCTGCCACAGAGTGAGGAGAAGAATAGAGGAGTGAAGGTTGGACAGAAAAACTGAAGCTGTGGACCACACTCTGATGCAGATACAGCACAGTAACACCTCTCCAAACCCATCAGTTTTATTTTTCTCTTTAAAATACTTTTAGAGGGTTTTTTAGCTACTTGGGTGTACCCTCAAGAGAGCTGTAGTTTATTGTAGCTGAGAAAGATACCATCTCTCTTTGTGTTTTGTCCCGCAGTGTGTCAAATGTGTCACACTCTGTGGTTTGTTGACATGTCATGCTCTGAGAGTGACCTTACTTCAAAAGGGAGAGGCTCACATGGAATCTTTTGAGTAGTTTTAAGCTACCTTATCTCTCTTCCTGCAACTGTAAATTCAGCTCATTCAGTCTTAGAAAAATAATGGGTATTTATAATATGTTGTCTTCAGCAAGCACAGGGTCTTTATAATTGTTTGTTTCTCTTGTGTGAGTATGACTTTTTCAGTGTGAACATAACTACCCTTTGTGTTCTGCTTGATGGTTTATCATAAAGTGCTACCTTGTTCATGGTTTGTAAAATTTTTTGTTACTGGGATTCTCTCAAATGAGAATATTTAGTTTTGCCGTATCTTTGGCAGGCCTGCATCATGCTTTAGGTGTTTCTAGCAAGATGGTTTCAGGTTGCTGTGGCTGCCTTATCTCTGGAGACTGAGAAGTAAATTGGGACCAAATTGTGATTTGTCATCTAAATTTGGCCAGACCAGCACTTCTTTGGTGGTGCCGTGTGGCACTTCATGCTTTACTGCTCTAGTGGTGGCACTGGCCTGCTGGAGCTCTCTGCCTCTGGAGCAGAGGTGTGGAGCTCATCTCATCACCTTGCATAGCAGGAAATACTGTTGGTTGTGGGAGGCTGCCTTCCCCCTGGCTTACATCCATCTCTCTCAGGGCTGTGGTACAGCACAGGGATTTGTTGTTTCACTTAGTAAAAACAAATCATAAACTTTAAAATTCTTAAACAAAAACAAACAAATCTGATGGGCAGTGGCTGTGGTGGCAGCTGAGCACAGGTGAATGCTCTGGAAATTTGTGGTAGTCTTCTGTTCTGGCCTCACACTGCTTTAAGCACAGGCTAAAGTCTTGCCTCCACTGAAATCCCAAAGTTACACCACTGATTTTGAGTTCAGTTTTCTTGCAGTTCAGGCCTGATTCATTTGAGAGATTGGCGTTTCTGTCCTTGTTTTGTAGCTGGAAGGTGTCAGGCAGGTTATTTGGGGAGCTGTGGGTACCCCATTGGTGGCTTTAGAGCCTCTGACTTCACATGACAACAGAAAAATTCTTTGGGGCATATAGGATGATTTAGTGAGTAGAGAAAAATGAATTGGATTTGAATATAATGGAGGAAAATACTTCAACAGGATTGATGAATAGATGTTCATTGGGGATTGCACCAGAATGGTAAAATTTTAGAGGCAATGTCATACCAGGGTTTTCAAACAGACAGTTGTGTAAACTGTAGTTATTAATCTTTACATCATTATGTATACGTACATAAAACTTGCCTTTTGGGGTCCTTTATCATTTCAGTGAACTGAAAAACTGATGCTATCAGAACTTGAATTATCTAAAGAAATCGCTCGTGATTGTGTCTGTCTGGGAGCTGAAGTTGTGTGTCAAGGGAGTGTATTATCATCAAGTTCCTCAAAACCTAGGGGGCTTCCAAGCCAAGTCTACTTCAGGTAGATTTCTTGAAAGGCTTGAGTAAAATTAATATAGAACAACACGTTAGTTAACTGTTTGGAACAAATACTGTTTTAAATACAGCTTTCTGTACCACAGTTACTTAAAAACAAAACAAAACAAAACATTTAATTCCTAGACTCGAGGATGGTGGTTAAATAATAGATTACTGTTAAAATGGGGCAATAAATCCTGCTAGGCACATATTCCAAACAAATCTGCTGGGATATGTGAACATACACACATATACGTATATGCCCATGTATGTAACATACTGGATTGCTTGTGTTTGTGGTACCAGCTTGGCATTGCTGAACTTGTAAAGAGAATAAATGCCAAAACAAGAATAGGTGTGGTGATCTACAGAATAGCAGGCAAAAGAGCCTACAAGGCCTTTTATTCCTCATGGAAAAATATCAAATGCATTTTTTTAACATCAGAATTAAGCTTTGAAAATGAAATGCCTCTTCAATTTTTAATGCAAAGAAAGGGAGATTTGGGGGAGAAAAGAGAGTAACTGCAATGCATGTACTTCAGAGAATAAAGAAACAGGACATATATGTGAGAAGAACTGGGGCTACTTAATTGTTGCTTTTAAAAACTTTTAAAACCTGCCAAAGATTTCTAGGCCCACTAAGCTATGTGAATATTATATTTCCTGTAAGCTAGCCATGAAGACAGTGCAATCTGTATAACACTATGCAGCCAATACTAGGCTGCTACCAGTAGTGACTGTGAGGGAGAAGAGATGATTAAAGTGGCCGTAGTGAAAGCAGTGTGAATAAAACTGCCTGCTGGAAGACTAGAAAGGATTTAATCAAGGACTCTTTTGTATGGCCCTGCCCGTAAAGAAATAAATGCACATATCCCCAGTCAGTGAGATTAAACTGCTCTTTTTAACTCAGGAATAAAATGCCAACATTCCCATTGTAAAAGATTAGTGTTCCTACACAGAGAAGATAATCAAGAGGAAATTTACACATCTTAATACATACTCACCTAGGTCAAAATCTGCCAAGAAGCTGACTAATGTGTGAAGATAGATGTGTGTTAGCTGATTTAGTGGTTAAAGAACTGATTGTTGGGTTTTCTGCAGGCTACTACAGTTGCTGTTTTTCAACATAGCAACGGCATACAAACTGTAGTTCCTAGTTTATCTGATTTGTTTTGGTATTTTGTTTGTTTTTTGTTTAGTGTGTGTGTGTAGGGAATAATCTGCTGAATTACAGCAAAAATCTACTGCTAGACTGTTTTTCTGAGTGCTTTCCTGGGATTCTGCTAACTGTACTGAGATCCTCTGAGGAAGGCCACTACCAACTAATAAAAAGTACAAAACACTTGGGTGTTTAGTTGTAGGTTTTTATGGGGCATGTGTATAAGCATCATGATTTGAAGGCAACACAGCTTAAATGTTAAATCAAAAATTTATTCTAGCTAGATTTTTAAAAGAACAATGTCAATTATAGATAACCTATATATTATTTTTTTAGACTTCACTCCTTACTTGGTGTTCCTTGTATATAGCTCTTCTGTATTCTCTAAGGAGAATATAATGCAAGAAGAAATTTCTGAAGTGTGCAATACTTGTGTGAAATAACTGCTTCATAATATCTGCCATGATATTTTAAAAATGTGAGGTCATCTTGATCATCCTTGGAAGACAGTGAAATTAGTCTCCTTGTATGCTGCCAGTAGCATGCTTCAGGTCACCAAAATGACATTCTGTGATATCTTTGTCCCTTGCTCACTCTCTCTGAACTTGCTACTGGTGTAAATACTAATTTCTGTTTAGTTAGGGTGAATAGAAGAGCTTGCATCAGTATGATCTACTTCTGCTTTATATAATATGGAAAATGATCAGGTACTGTGCATTACATAATGACTTATGTAATTCAGTATTCCAGAATTAGTCACCTTGCATTATTACCCAGTGAAGAGCAAAGAAAAACTATAAAGGGAATGAGACTATTTTATTTGGTTTTGATATCCTTGTATTTTTTACCTAAAAAGACAGACAAAACTTCCCCTTTGAAGCATGCTGTGAAGTGCAACTTGAAAACCTGTTTTTCAATTTAGTTGTTTATTGATCAATAAAATGTACATCAAGTGATCAAATTTTAAAGGAACCATTTTTGAAAACAAGTAAACTTCCAGTTGCTAGGTCTACAAACTCATTCTGGGTTCAGAGAGTCAAGCTGAATCTTTTTCCCACGCTGGTACAGTAAGTTTTCTGCAAGTTAATTCCTTTGCTTCAGCTCACTGGAATTTAGTAAATAATCTGGTTGTGCCCAAGAAGGAATAGAATTCGACTGAGGCTCTTAGCAATGTTGGCTCTGCAGGCATTGCAGGAGTAAGTATCACTGGCAATTTATTTTTTCTAACCAAACATAGCAGACATTTATATCTGCAATGCATAAGACAAGAAAGAAGCCTGAAGAGAAAAATTTGGGAAGGGCAGAAAGGTTTGGGTTTCTCAATTTTTTCCTTGGTGATCCCAAGGAGGGAATGTTGAGTGTCTTGATAGTGCATGCATCTTTCCACTTTCTGACTTTGTTAGCTTTGCAGATGGAAAACAGAACCTACTTGTGCTGTTCTTAGTGGAGAAGTTTGTTTGCCCTTGAGTTTTAAAGAATATTAGATTCATAATGTGTTACAATACGTTAAAATTAACACTTCGAAGCTTAAGAAATTATGCTTAAAATTTTCTGGAATTATGTGATGGAAAAAACTAGGGTCACTTCTGAAGCTATAATGTTTGGCTTTGCATAAAAGCAGCTGCAGTATAAACCAAGTGTACATTTTTTTTATGGAGACAAACTTTTTAAGCTTATGAAGAGCTATAGCAATTCACTTTTTTTAGGAGAGACTTCAACATAGCTGTTACAGCTGACTTAGGACAAGGAAAGGTGAAGGAATAGCTAGAAGCTTAACATGGCAGGATTTCTTAATACTCTATGGTCTTCTAGCTATGCAGCCTTTGGGATCCTTTATCAAGGTAATTTGTAAATCAGTTGTTCTTTCTGGTAAGAAAAAGAGCAGTAAAATTCCTGCCTGGATGGCTGTCGAATTACAAAGTTGACCGATACCTTTACGAGGACCAGAACAGAGGTTAAAGTTGCTGTCACAGAGCAAAGCAGAGGCAGGGAGGGCTCCTGAGAAGCGAGTGTGCGGTGGGCTGTGAACACCAGTCATCTAAAACTTGAAATGTCTCTCACATTCCAGCAGGCAGTGAAGAAAGGGATGTGGAGCCACAGGGACAGCACCACCACCACAGCCTTCTGATTTTCGAAAGTATTTCTAGTGCACTGTTTCCAGACATCTGAAGTGGAAGGTCAAAGAGTCTCTGAGAAGCTCTCCATAGGGTAACTATAAAGTGACAAGTGTTTTACCAATTCTGTGGTAGACAACTCAGATTCTGCCTTAACTGAGACCTTTAGTGTTGATGCATCTCTTGTTGTCCTAACCTATTGTGATGTAGTATGCAGCTCTACTTAGTCTGAAACTCTGAAGCTATTGAGAATTACGAAGGTGGCAATGTCTGTGCAAGACAGCAGTTTAGGTGGCTACACTAATGCCTGTGTACACAGATCTTTGCAGACTTCGTGGAAACTCGGTGAAATGGCATAGCAAGGTGGAGACATAGAAAACATGCAGGAGATTTGGGAACAAAATGAACTTCTTGCAAATTGTGTGCCTTGATCATGGAAGCATGTTTCTGGGTGGTATAGCCTGATGACATTGTGGCATAGGGAACTCTTAAAATAATCTGATGCGATTGGAATTTAGCAGTTGTCATGCTGGTGAGCCAGCTGTTCAAAACCAACTTGTTTTATTGGTATAGTTGCCAGAGGCCACTTGACACCTATGTGTTAGTAAAAAGTACCTGACACTCAGGCCATGAAACAAAGTGGTGGTGGTGGTGTTTTAGCTTAGCTGTAGTTTTTTCTTCAATTTAGGAACAATAGATATTTTCCTACCAACAGTTACTAGTCAATTTTGTATTCATAGTTCTAGTTGTTGAGATGATGGAGTTGTGTACCTGTATTTTTAGGTATTATATGGTTCAATTTGCTGAAGAGTAAAAGGAAAAAAAAATGTTATAAATAATCTACACTTACTACTGTGCACTCAGTTTAGACATTTACAGCCTGAAGCTCTTTATAAAATCTGGATTTGTTCTGTATTTTTATTGCTTTTTCTCCTCTTCATTCTGACTTTCTTAACCACCAGTGACTGTAAATCTGTAGCCAACAGCTGCTGTTGGCTGTATCTTGTTTATGGTAGAAGCTGACTACACTTGTGGAAATGGAAAGCAGTTCCCTAAAATTGCCAATGAATCAAGAACCTGAAGGAGTCAAGAGTTCTCCATGGTGCTCAGTGTTGCAATGCCAAACCTGTTCTGCTAAAGAACCATGCTTTCCTGTTCTTCCTTTCTTAAGAAGCTCCTAAATATGGCTTGTTCTGGCAAGACCAGTAAATCTGACATGCTAAGAAAGCAAATATATTTCCTGGATTTCTACAGTGGATCCAACTTTGGAATTGCCAGCACTAGACTGAAGGAATAGTGTCCAAAAGTATGCAAGTAGGAGACACAATAATACAGTAATAGAAATTCTGCTCTCACTGTAATAAATTTATCATAGATAACTTACTGCAGAAGACCTGCATTACAAGGAGGCATAGGTTACCACAGAAGTGGATTAGTAAGTAGAAGGGTTTTTCTAGACATTATGATCAGCCAACACTGCCTGTAAAAATGATCGTATGGTTTGTTGTTGGTCCTACTTCTGATTCCAGCAGTGAATTCTGAATAATGAACGTACCTCAGACTTTATCCTCAACGAAATTTGTGTCTATTCCAAGTGCAGCTAGCAGGAGAGTAAGGAGATATTGCTACTGCTCTTGACGGATTCTTTTCAACAAGGCTGGATTTAGAAGAGTAGAATTTGACAAATGAATCAGGAATAAGGGACACTTTCTGACTTGATGAAATGTAAATAGTTAATGATTGCTTATACTCAAGACCTGTGGAATTGAGGCATACCTTAGCTAGACTATGCCTGTACATGCTTGGAACTGGTATTTTCCTTTTGATAGGAGGTTGGCCAAGGCAGCAAGATTCCTTTGTTTTGCTAGGGAAAGCAGGACACTCCTTGAGACAACTTAATTTTTATGTTCCTTGTTGAACTGAAATAGGTAGGAATACTGTGCTTGACTAGAAGTTTTTCTCACAATGGTCGGTCTTGTTATCTGTCTTGCAAGCCTACTGATTTGCAACGGCACACCTTGTTGCTCTTCCATTGCCCCTGTGCTTCTGTTGTGACTTGTTAATTGGCTCCTGAACAATTTACCTTCCATCTTTCAGGGGTATTTGCTACTCTTTGGGCACAGGCATTTGTGTTGTTCCTCTGTGTAGGATACTATTCTGAATACGTCAAAAGCTGAGCAGAGAGCTATTTTAAGTCTGAGTGCAGCTGTTGATTTGAACATTTCTTAGGAGTTACTGGTAGGGTACTCTTCTAGAGATGCTTCTAGCCATGCCATGTGTGGGCTCGGCAAGTAAGTAGCTCTAAAATATGTACTGGGCCATCTGTTGCTAAATTGTTTTGGATGCTTGTTGTATTGTCTTTTTCAAATTTTATGTATAATGCCATCATTTCCACACCCACTACTGGAATCACCTTTCAAATGAGTGGCTGTTTTCATGGTATAGGAAGAATTTGGGAGGTGGTTTCTGCTTCCCAAAAGTTTTAACCACTTTTTGCTTTCAAGAGCAAGCAAAGACACAGTACATCATAATGTATTTTGAGATGCACTTGTTCCAGTGCCTTACCTAAAATGAACTGGATGAACATGACAGCCAGATTTGGGAACTTTGCGGAAGTCCTCACAGGAGCAAGAAGTGGGATGGCCACTGAAGCAAATTCGTGATTCTGTGGTTGTGAATGCTTCTCAACACTGTGAAACAGGGCACCCGAGGCCATGTGGCTGCTTATATGCTGATGAGGTAACTGGCCAGGGTGCCTTTGGAGCAGCAAGGAGAACCCAGAGATAATGATGAGTTCACACAGGTGACAAATACCTTTGCAACAAAATGCCAATGAGAAGATTGCCAGAAAGGTCAGCAGCCAGGAGTATATCTCGTGGTTCTGACACACACAAAACTGAGATGGGATTAGTTGCTTCTAAACAGGATTTGTACCAGGAAAAAAACAAACAAACAAACAAACAAACAAACAACAACTATCTTCATTCAGAGCAAGTTCATTTTGATAAAACTTCAGTGGGAAGTAAGTAGTGCAGTACACAACCAGAAGACTGGGTGAATATTTAGGTAGTTAATTGCATACATATATAAACAAACAAGATGCTGCTGCTATTTGGGCCAACTAGTGTCAGGCTTTGAAGATGACATTCACAGAGGTATTTAAAAGCTGATGAATTCACTGTGTCTGTGGTTGTTCACTCTCAAGGATATTATTATTAAATGTTATGGCTTTTTTTTCCCTGCGGCACAAGTACTACAGCTTCCACCCATTAATTCTACATCTAAAAAAGATCAGTGCTGTAAATCCTGAAGATCCCACTTCTCCCAGTAAAGGAATTACTTATGAGTTGTATGTAGAGGTTTTCTGAAAACACCACGTGTGCCCCGATTTCTTCTCATAGTCGAAGGTGAATCACAGTGTGCAGTACCAAACTCCTGCTAGTGAGTACATATGATAATGCATTTAGAGCTATTATATTCAGAGCAGTAGGTGTTTTAACTAGCTAGTCTAAAGAAAGCGTTAGACTTATTAAGTGATTGGATTTGTTTGGTGTGTCTGAGGATCCTCTATCTGGCAGTGGCTGTTATCTGTTTGGAGGTAACATTTCAGTCTATTTTTTTGTTCTTGTACTTTTCTGTACTGGTGTTCAGTATGTGCATATCACAGAATGTTAGGGATTGGAAGGGACCTCGAAAGGTCATCTAGTCCAATCCCCCTGCTGGAGCAGGAACACTTAGATGAGGTTACATAGGAAGGCGTCCAGGTGGGTTTTGAATGTCTCCAGAGTAGGCGACTCCACAACCCCCCTGGGCAGCCTGTTCCAGTGCTCTGTTACCCTCACTGAGAAGAAGTTTCTTCTCAAATTTAAGTGGAATATCTTGTGTTCCAGTTTGTACCCATTACCCCTTGTCCTATCATTGTTTGCCACCGAGAAGAGCCTGGCTCCATCCTCATGACACTCACCCTTTATACATCTGTAAACATTAATGAGGTCACCCCTCAGTCTCCTCCAAGCTAAAGACACCCAGCTCCCTCAGCCTTTCCTCATAAGGGAGATGCTCCTCTCCCTTAATCATCTTTGTTGTCCTGCGCTGGACCCTCTCCAGCAGTTCCCTGTCCTTCTGGAACTGAGGGGCCCAGAACTGGACACAATATTCCAGATGTGGTCTCACCAGGGTGGAGTAGAGGGGAAGGAGAACCTCTCTCGATCTACTAACCACCCCCCTTCTAATACACCCTAGGATGCCATTGGCCTTCTTGGCCACAAGGGCACAGTACTGGCTCATGGTCATCGTGCTTTCCACCAGGACCCCGGGGTTCCTTTCCTCTACACTGCTCTGTAATAGGTCATTCCCCTACTTATACTGGAACCTGGAGTTGTTCCTACCCAGGTGCAAGGCTCTACACTTGCCCTTGTTATATTCCATTAAATTTTTTACTGCCCAACTCTCCAGCCTGTCCAGGTCTCATTGGATGGCAGCACAGCCTTCTGGTGTGTCACCCACTCCTCCCAGCTTCGTGTCATCAGCAGACTTCCTCATAGTACACTCTATTCCCTCATCCAAATCATTGATGAATATATTGAATAATACTGACCTCAGTACTGACCTCTGAGGAATTCCACTAGATACAGGCCTCCAACTAGACTCCGCCCTATTGACCACAACTCTCAGGCTTCTTCCCTTCAACCAGTTCACAGTCCACCTCACTACCCGATCGTCCAGATGGCACTCCCTCAATTTAGCTGTGAGGATGCTGTGGGAGACTGTGTCAAATGCCTTACTCAAGTCAAGGTAGACCACGTCCACTGCTCTGACATCATCCATCCATCTTGTTATGTCCTCATAAAAGTCAATGAGATTGGTCAAGCACGACTTCCCTTTGGTGAAGCCATGTCGACTGCCCCTAATGACCCTCTTATCCCTGATATGCCTTGAGATGGCACCAAGGATAAGTCGTTCCATCAGTTTCCCACAGATGATGGTGAGGCTGACCGGTCTATAGTTACCCGGGTCCTCCTTCTTGCCCTTTTTGAAGACTGGAGTGACATTTGCTTTCCTTCAGTCCTCAGGCACCTCTCCTGTTTCCCAAGACTTGGCAAAGATGATGGAGAGTGGTCCAGCAATGACCTCAGCCAGCTCCCTCAGAACCCGTGGGTGCATCCCATCCGAACCCATGGATTTATGGATGTCCAGATTGCCTGACTGTCATTCCAGTTTAGAATATCATACAGAGTGTATCTACGAGTACAGAGGGCTTATATGTACTATAACTTATGCAACGTGCATGCTTCCATATAGATGCGAATATGTGCTGATGCCAGCATGTGCAGGACATAACAAACTCGTTAATATTAGTCACCTAGCTGAAGGAGGTGTTACTGCAGGATTTACGAGCATGAAGTATTATTTCTTAACAAAAATAATTTCAATATGCAGCATACTTAAGGACACCTGAAGCTTTTGTTTATGTTGTAGCTGGGGAGGGACACATTCATTTGGCTGAGCAGGACGGGGCTACATGTTGTAACCCTGACACACATCTTCTAGAGATCTACAGCTCCTGTCATGCCAGATGACCTTTCAAGTATTTCCTGTGTTCTTGTTGGAAAAGATCAGCGAGTGAAAGGAAAGAGCTCAACGTGATGCGGATTGCAGTGTGTCCTTATCAGCACTTCGGAATTTTTTGTTTTTAAGAAGCTGTTAGAAATTTCCAGAAAGTTTGTATTGCGGTGTATCTTTACATCGTTTGTTTAATGTGTCTTTTAACATTATGTTTTTGATCACGGGGGAGAATATACTGCATCTGTGTTACAGAAAAGTCAATTCGAGCCCACTCTGCATTCTTCTTCTTCATCATCGGTTGATGAGACTTGACAAATAATCTAGGTGGCAAGAGACCTCTGGATGTCATCTAGTGCAATGCACCTACTCAGAACAGAACCAACTGTGTCTTTTGTGGGGCTGAAACAAAGAAATAAATTTAACAGCAGAGTCAGTTATACTGTTAAGCGACATTATTTATTCAGTGCTGGGCAACACTGGTCATCATCTTCCATAAGTGCTCCAGCAACTGGATGCTCTTGCATTGCTTATATTCACATAATTATTACATATGCATTACAATTTTTGAAAAATTTGACATACAATACATATGTAGTAAGAAATAATGGATTATGTTAGTTATAATTGTTTAGTTTCTTGCTTACAATACACCTATTAATTATTAGTAAAATATAAACTAAGCACTCTGCTTCTGAACAATGTATCACTTAATCTTCTGTCTCCCTCTTATCATGCAGAAGGATCTAAAACTTGAAAAATATCTTCTCATTTTGCAGATGGTCAGAAAGCATTTATCTCATGTCAATTGGTTAATGATGGGTATGTCTTTTATAACTTCATCACAGTATACATGAATTTGGCACCTTCTCTTCAGGGCCATCTCCAGTTGTGTTCAGGGGATCTCCAAGGATGGATATTCAGATTCATTGGTTCTTGGTTCAGTGTTTGACCACCTACGTAACTTTTTTTATTTAATCAGTACTTTCTGTATTGAACTTCAGTCTGTGGCTTGTCATACTATCCCTGTGCACCTCTGAGTCTGTCTGTCTTCTGTATGCTCCTGGTAGGTAGTGGAAGACAATTAGGACCACAAGCAGATATCTCTTCTTAAGGCTGAAGAAACCTTCTTTTTCAGTCTCTTCTTCTATACCATGTGCAGCAGAGTTTTTGTCCCTTACCTGTGTCACAGCTCTGGATTTACTCCAAAGGATGCAGTGAGAAACTTTTGTTTCTAGCTGTGTGGGCTGGTAGTAAGCACATTGGAAGTTAAGCAGCTTGGCAACTGTAAGAAATATGTTAAATGGTAAGTGCTGATTTTTGCTGAGATACCAGAAGCAAGCATCACAGGCTTGTTCCTTTCACCATGCCCTGCCATCCTTTTCATTGATGAATGACCTGTTACTCTACAATCAGACCTCATGGTCTGTCTAAAGACATTGAAGAAGTATGATTGCTGTAGTAGAAAACCATATTTTTGTCTTAGATGACTGTTTTGGTTTTTTAAATTATATTTAAAGAGGCATTAATCACAAAAAGTAATGAGAATAAACTTACTGGAAAGAGAAGATAGTTTGTGATATAATGTGGCAGTCACGTTACAAGTTGTAAATGTCATCCTAAAGTTGTGCTAATGTGTGTTTTGAAAGGGACAGTGCTTACTGGCTATACCAAGGAATCTGGCTTACTCTGTGACTTAAAGTTGGTTTAAGCATCTGGAACAGAACAAGTTCCTATTAATGTGTGAGCTAAACACATTTCTTAAAAGACCTATTGTCTTTTGGAGTCATTTGACCTCATCTGGCAAATTTTCCTGTTTATTTAGAAAATGGGCTAGTATTGCCAGTTTTGTCATATGATGACTAACGTCATCACAATATAAGGGAATATTGTGCAAACAGATCAAAAAGTGCACACTTCAAAAGACTCAAGAAGGGGCTGAATTTGCTGAAAGGAAAGGAACTGATTGAGATACCAACAGGCAATCCAGCTTGAAGTATTCATTTACAAAATAGCTTAATTCAGTGTGAAATTGTGCTTAAGATTTTATAAAATCAGCTTCTCTTCCATATTAAATATTTTATTTTCCCTGTGCTTTTTTTCTTTTATTAAACAGTGACAGAATTGCTAGTTCCTTTGCTTGAGAGTTCAGAAAGCAGTCAGGTTTGCTTATTCTTTTTTTGCCACATGAGTCAGTAAATCCCAAGTGATTTTCCCTAAAGGCTAAATCCAGTGCACATTTGATAATCAATTTATTAGACGCTAACTATAACGGCTTACATTATTTTAAAAATTGCCTCTTTTCCATCCTTTGTCTCAATTTCCTAACTTTCCTTTAGCTAGAAGAGTTGGGCAGCATCCTGGATTTTTGGAAAACTCACGGAAAGCTGAGTGTGCTGGAGGCCTGTTGCTTGTTGCTGTTGCTAAAGCGCTGGCATGAAAACCTGGGCTGTGTTCCTCCTGCTTCTGTTCTGATGAAGCCATAGTTTCTAAGATCATAAGCAAAACTCTTTAAGCAATCTGCTGGAAACTGCCGATGTAAGGGACTGAGAAAAACATGTTAGTAGAGGGAACAGCTTTGGAGTTTCACAGCTGATGAAAATCACAGCACTGGTCAGAACGTCATTACACTGGGCTTAGGTGCCACATGTTACTGCTTTAGAATAAATCTGTCCCTGAAATACAGTGTTTTGCAGGGAGTGGATAGCATTTTAATTTACCTTGCATACTGTCTTGGTTGTGCTTCTCTGTGTTTCTTCTGTTTGATAGACCTCTTAACGTAAGGCATTTGAATCCTAAAGATTACTTCTTCATCCTTTCCTTGTCAGAGAGTATGTGGTCTCCTGCAGTTCCATATAGTCAGTGTCGCTCTGTGGTTCAAAAAATAAATGAAATGTTAAAACTTTAAACACATGGTCATGCTTAACTGGAATTTTAACATTACTGTGCATGATGTCTTTTTGATCAGCTTCCATATAATAATTACAGATTATATAAATATTGGAATTTGCAATGTAAGCTCATGGGTTTAAAAATTTGAGAAAAAAATGGATGGTACCACATTTTTCATGGAAATGTTTAGGAGGCACAAAGCCATTTCTTCTTCAAAAGTGTCATACTGGCTATGTAGTGATCCTATACATCCAGCCACTAGTTTCACAGTACTAGTTTGCTACATAATAATCCAGTTGCTAGAGATGGGAGTGTATTAGCATTCCAGCCTTACATGTGTACATGCTTTTCATTTTTCTTTACACAAAGTTCTAGGTTCTTAGTTAGGGAGGAAAGTGTAGAGAAAGGCATCTTAAACACATAATGCACAAAATCAGAGACAAGGGACATCCTTGCCTCTGCAGCCCCTTTACATACAGTTCGGTGAAAGACAACCTTCTTTGGTAATTTTGATGGTCAATATTGGGAACCCAGACATGTGTCTTTTGAGAGACAGACAGCCAGACTGTTCTGGAAGCAGAGCAGCATGTATGTGGGAGGACCAAATGCCACCTTTGCAGGGTGGTATGATAGCTCCTATTCTGAGCAAGTACCCGGCTCCTCCTGTGCGTTAGCCTGTGGAGGATCAGCTGGGTGACAAAGCATAGGGACTCCTCAGTTGCAGATGTAAAAAGTAAGAGAGATCAAAGAAGAAAAATAAAATGAAGGGTGCTTTCTCTTTTTCACTGTCTCCTATAACCATCCAAATCCCTCATCTTGAAATGGTTTACTATCTTGTCTTTGATTAAGTCCTTTCTTTAGATTTCTATCTTAGTTTTATCTTTGGCTTGCACTGCTTTTGAAGTTTCAGCTGAGTTCTTGAATACAAAGCTAGCAAGCAGCTCTATTTCAACAGAGTTGTATCATTGAAAAGTTTAATAGATCACACTTGTCCTCAGGGGAAAGTTACAAAACACCTATCTTGATTGGTGGCAAAGATCCCAGAGAGTAAATTACCAGATTAAGAGTTTACTTTTTGCATTAGGTTAGCCTTACATTAATGCTAGAATGAATGCTAACAGAAGTTCTCAAAAAAAAATTGCTTTTTGAGGATTATTTGTGAAAGAAGGTGAAACGCAATAGATGTGAGCCTCCATATGAATCTGATACTTCCTATTTAAAAAAAAAAAAGGCAAATCACTTACTTAACTATAACTATCTTGAAAGTGCATCTATATAGGGTTGGATGTATAAGCAGACTAGCTCCTAATCATGGAAACAAATGTTCTAGGTTGATACAGAGGAGAACCAGAAGTATATTTCCTGTTGCATTTGTCCTGTTCTACCATAAGAGAAGCGGTTTTGGTGGCTCTACGGGGCTTTGTTTTTCTGTAGGAGAGGTTGGATCTGGATTGTTTTAGTATGGAAAGATACAGGAGCTCTAGTGTGGCAAAGGATTAAATGATGTAGTTGAAAGTTATTATACTTCATGATGCTCAGATTACCCTGCTGCTACTTAAAAGTCAAGCTTGCAAAGAGCTATCATAGAGAGTGAATTGCTTCTTACTGTATTGGATGCCATTTTAATGACTGAGATAGCAGTGACCAAGCAGTTTGGAAAGCTGACCCTCATGTCGTGGAGACAAGTTTAAAAGCTGTGTAATCTTCTAGCGTTTATCTTCTGGTGTGCTAGTGTTATCTTTCTGCTTTGACAAGAGCACAATTTTTAGTGGTAATAAATGTAAATGGTCCTTCTCTGACCACAGAAACTCATTCTGCAAAACAAGGATCCAGCTGGATCGTTCCCTTCTCTGTTCACCAGGGAGTTTCCCCATAGAGAGTCAGCAGGTAAATTTATTAAGTCTTGAATCAGGCTTCAGAGAGGAATTAAGTGTTCTTTAGTTACCTTCTTGCCAAGAGAGATAAGCCTGTTTTACAACAGTGATCATTTAATAAATGGGAAAAAAAACCTATTTTTTGCCTTAGCCAGCTTACTGAGCCTGCAGACCAGCAGTAAGCATTGCTGATGCCATGAAGGCAAACTTGGCACATGGATGGGGACCACTGAAGCCTCAGATGCTGCTGCCATGGCACATTCTGCTGTGGAATGTTATTAATACTTTGATTTACACAATCTGCACTCCTTTTAAATAATCATTTTTATTTTAAAAAATAGTCTGAAATTAGAAAAGAAACTGATACAAGACTGGAAAATTAATCTTGGGAAATCACAGTATCACAGTATGTTTGGGATTGGAAGGGACCTCAAAAGATCATCTAGTCCAATCCCCCTGCTGGAGCAGGAACGCCTAGGTGAGGTTGCACAGGAACATGTCCAGGCGGGTTTTGAATGTCTCCAGAGAAGGAGACTCCACAACCTCCCTGGGCAGCCTGTTCCAGTGCTCTGTCACCCTTACTGAGAAGAAGTTTCTTCTCAAATTTAAGTGGAATATCTTGTGTTCCAGTTTGTACCCATTACCCCTTGTCCTATCATTGTTTGCCACCGAGAAGAGCCTGGCTCCATCCTCGTGGCACTCACCCTTTATATATTTATAAACATGAATAAGGTCACCCCTCAGTCTCCTCTTCTCCAAACTAAAGAGACCCAGCTCCCTCAGCCTTTCCTCATAAGGGAGGTGCTCCACTCCCTTAATCATCTCTGTTGCTCTGCGCTGGACTCTCTCCAGCAGTTCCCTGTCCTTCTGGAACTGAGGGGCCCAGAACTGGACACAATATTCCAGATGTGGTCTCACCAGGGTGGAGTAGAGGGGAAGGAGAACCTCTCTCGATCTACTAACCACCCCGCTTCTAATACACCCCAGGATGCCATTGGCCTTCCTGGCCACAAGGGCACAGTGCTGGCTCATGGTCATCCTGTTGTCCACCAGGACCCCCAGGTCCCTTTCCCCTACACTGCTCTCTAATATGTAATTTCCCAACCTATACTGGAACCTGGGGTTATTCCTGCCCAGATGCAGGACTCTACACTTTCCCTTGTTAAATTTCATTAGGTTATTCCCTGCCCAACTCTCCAGCCTGTCCAGGTCTCATTGGATGGCAGCGCAGCCTTCTGGTGTGTCACCCACTCCTCTCAGCTTTGTGTCATCAGCAAACTTGCTGATAGTGCACTCTATTCCCTCATCTAATGGGTGCTTTTACTCTGCATCAGATGAAATGCCAAAGCATGGTGTTTTGGTTTTGCCTCATTATGTATCAAGGCTGTTCCGAAGTTAAAATACAAAAGATGTTTCTCATCATTTTGTTCAGAAATGGAGACAATAAAGCACAGGGATTATGCCTCAATAAATGTTACTTTTTAGATTTTCTGCATGTGAATCTGTAGCAAGCTTACAAATTTTATATTGAAATAAGAGAAGCCGAATAGCATCTCATGAAAAATAATAGAGGTAATCTTGCAGAATAATGAGAAATTATGACAAATTTGAATGAAAGTTCCTCTTCTACAGATAGACAGAAGGAAAGGAGAAAAGTTGCTAGAACTTTTATTTTTTATTTGTATATATAGAGGCTGAGAACTTTTCTAATTCAGAACTGCTGCCATTGCTATGGAGTGTCTTGAGCTAGAGAAGCACAGCCCAACCTCTGGAGAAAATTTGGAAGTAGTCAAAAAAGACTGCTTCTTCCCTGCAAGCCAAAAATAGAGGGCAATAAAAGAAATTTTACATGCCTCTGGACCCATCAGTAGCAATTATTTGTTTAAAGAAACAAATTACAGTTTTGAATTTCTTGCAATAAAATGTTTGTGGCTTTGCTGAAGGGCAGGTTGAATATATGGTATAAATAGTTTAATTTTTTTAAACAGAAGGGTTTATCAAAAGTTTCACGAAACTTGAAGGCTTAAAATAATTTCTGTGTTAACTGTTGGTGGCTTTCTGATTTCTGATCTTTTACTTTGAAACAGATGCTACCCTGTGTGGGTGCAAAGCATCACTTGCAGATTAAGCATAGAAGAGACGTCAATTCTCTACTTCATTACTGTGGTAGCTGAAATGTGATCCATTGCATCTAGTACATGTTTAAAGCTTCTGAGGTGAGTCCTCAGGCTGCTTCTGTTCCTTTCAAACATTTAACACACAGACCTGCATCTCTTCTGCTTCCGTTTAAAGATTATTTATTCTTTTTGTGGTGTAAAGATTACCTAGTGTGTACTTTGCAGTACAGGTTCTGCAGATTTTTGTCAAGGGAACAAACCAAGTAAAGCTATTAAACAGTGATGTTTCATATTCCACTTCCAACATGCCTTTACAAGTCTCTTCATCTCACCTCACTTCTGTTGTGCTCCTTGCCACCCCTGCCCCGCTTAGTAAAGGGAGAAGTGCTTTAGGACAAGGCAAGAGGAGGAAGTACGACAATTCGGATTTTGAACTTTTTTGCCCATCAATACCAAATGTTTCAGTAATGACCCACGCTAACAAGAAAGATAACAAACAAGCTAGCTAATAATAATGTGAGCTTTCTTCTCCTTCCCCTTGCTAAGAAAACATCCACAAGAAACACAGATACAGCGCATAGGGTCTCATTGCAGTTAGGCCAACACAGTTGCGACATACGTGTTCTGCCAGAAACATCTTTAAAACAAACCTTTAGATGATACAAACGTTCACACACACGAATGCTGAAGTCCTTTGCACTAGCATCATAAACATGCAGTTGTTTTCTAGACCACCTTCATAGTCAGATCTCATTACTACATTGGCTAGTGGTGTAGATTCTAAAGCTAATTATTTATGGTACGTTATCGAGTGGAGTTTGTGCCATGGGTGCAGGCTGGTGGGAATTAATTTTCACTGGGCCCTGTCAGCTCAGGCACGTGACTCGCACTAGGAGCAAGCATGGAGTGGAACAAGTGATACAGAGGGAAATTAGCATCATTGTACAATTCATTTCTTAAGTAAGAGGTGACTGTGTTGCTTCTCAGCTTCCTTAAATTAAATATGCTAAATTTACTGAAGAATTAATCTATGTGTTAATTCTTGTTGTTTAAAGACAGTGGTATTGCATGTATTCTCACAGGTACAGGGCCTCAGAAAAAAAGAACTTCACAACAAAACCCTGGCAAAGCCAGTGTTTATTATGTCCTCTCTAAAAGCTTTGTAACCTTTCCTGGCATGCTCCCCTACTCCTGTCCCCTGTGTTACATTCCTCAAAAATAAGTGATTTCTTACATCGTTCCCCATGCTAACTGGTCACTGGTTCTTGCTGAAGTTGTCTACAGAAGTGACACATCTTGGTAGGAGCAGCCATGCACTGGAGCAGAAAAGTTGGTGTTGGGGAGCCATGATATGCATTAGATCTCTTTTTGCAGCCTGCTTCAGACCGGCTTTCCTGGTCCATTAGCCTCAATGTCTGTTAGCAGTAAGAGTGCATCAGCAAGTCTTCCCGTTCAGCTTCACCCAAAAGAAGTCCAATTTGTACACTCCAAGATCGCTCTGAAATTTAAATTGAAGCATTGTAAATAGGGACTGGCAAAGTTGCTTCAAAAGCATGCCCATGAGCCAAGTTGAAACACTGATGTAAATGCAAACCAAATGCTTCTGCAGCAAAAAAACACAAAGATTTGCTTTCAGAGTGAAATACTTTATGGTCTTAATATAGCAGAGCATTTAAATGTTGTTCCATTGCTTCAAGGAGATCACGTGTGGGCACATGCCCTGGTGTAACTGGTGATGGCCTCTGATAAGAAACTTGCTTGAGATAAGAAAGAGGATTTGATGGCAATTCACTTGGACTGGTGGTTACCATTTGACTAGCTGATGATTAAGGGAGAATCATTTACAGTAATTCACAAGATGCAGCACTCTAATTCTGTTACTGGCATGCCAGTGATCTTAGCAACCACTAAAGGAGCAAAATAACTTGAGTCGCCCAAAGAAGGAGTTTGGTTTTTTGCGAAATGATTAAAACAAATTCCAAAAGCTCTGAGATTTTCTACGTTTTCTCTGCATCAAAACGCTGCATTTCAAAACTCTGCTAAAACTGAGAGACCATGGATATATTGTTTAGAAATATAAATGTATCTGACTTTGGCTGGTTTTGGTTTTGTTGTGTTTTTTTTTAAAGGGGGAGAGGGCTAACTACTGCAGACCTGAAACAATTTTAAATGTTCTAATTGGCGTGGTGTGCTACAGCTCTCTAGAGCTTCTTTCTGTGTCAGAGTCACAGCATATTACAATTCTATATTGTGTAAATACAGCAACGTGCATTTAAAATGATCATCACACCTGGTGGAGGTGCTCCTCATCCTGAACACATCAGATGAGCAGTTCTCATCCAGTGGCAGCATAAGCCTGGTATGGGGTCTGTCCTCCCAAGTTAGTCACATATGCTTTACTAGCTGATATCATGCATAAGTTAAGAAATTGTTTGCTATGTGCATAAATGAGCTTGAATTCCAGTTTGACATATTAATGCATTGGTGGGACATGGTAATAGATTCTGTTGTGGCTTTTTATGGCTTTATGAACTCTACTAATGTTTTTCTGTAATTGAGAAATCTTGATTGATTTCCATAAACATTTTCTCTGTGAAAGCCCTTAAACTACAGGAAGATGTTTTTATAGCTATGATTATTTTATTTGGTTGATTTTGTCAAATTTGTTGGGAGTAGGGAGTTCACTAATAGTTTTAGAACAGATTGCGTCATTTTGTTCTGTTGTTTCACCCAAGCTATTAATATGATGCAGTAAGGTACTGAAACATACTGAAATCTGGTTTTAGTAATAGGGAAAAGGTACCAGAAAGGATTAAATGTGTTTGTACTTGCTGGCTAGCCCCCAGGATGTATACTCATAGCTGTGGGCTCTGATTCACAAAGATGTAATCTGTAGCTGTGTTTCAGTAGCAGCTAGCCCATATACCTTTGTGTCTTGATTCTGAGTGGTCTTTGGGTTTCATTGCAGGTTGGAAATGGAGATCCTTTTAAAAATGAGACTGAGTGGACTTGAAGATGATGGGAAGTTTTTAATTCAGCTCAAATAGTTTCTTAGTTATTACGCTATATTTTGGATGACACACCTTGAATTGAGATATTCATAATGTGCTTCATGGCTGTTGTTTCTTCTTTAAAATACAGGATCTGGTGACTGCACACTGTATGGTTTGCTCTGTGTAGGCTCCCTGGCTCTGCCCTAAGAAACGAGGATGGGATTTTTTGTTTTGTTCCTTTAGAGGCAATGCTTAGCCAGAGGCAGACAACCAAAGCAGCTTCAATTAGAGGAAGTCCTTACTGCCTCCAGTTTTTCATTTGTGTATTATTACATTAACAAAAAAATAAAGCTGTGATGCTAAGAAAGGGGAGGCACAGGAATCAGAGTCCCCGTTCTGGCATCCTGGTGTACTCTCAGACTGCACCCCTTCAGCTCACACTCTGCAACCATGCAGACTGGAAGTTGTCTGTGTGTACAGGTTTCAGCAAAGACATGTCTGTGATTAACCCTGATCAAACTCAAGGCATTGTGAAGTGAAGTATATTACAGATAGTGACAGAAAGTCCCATGGCATGCAAATCAGAAATTCTGTTAAGTTCAAGGTTTCATAGACTGTACTGATGGTCTTTGATCCTTAATTCTTTTTTTGAATGACTAAACCTCAAATATCATCTGTCACGTCATGCTTTAAATACAAATATAGGCAGAAGTTACTGTATAAAACCTTTCAAATATTGCAACCATGGAATGCAGTAAAGTAATTTACAAAGATCTTATTGGTCTAGATGTTAGCAGTGGTATCAGTGTTGGTCTAATGCTATGCTATAGATGCTCTGAGTAAAAACAGAGGACAGTATTACCAATGTCTTGGTTAACCTGGGAATTTGGAGTCTGCTTGTTGACTCTATGAAAATATCATGGTGTATGAAAAACCCTGTGGACAATTAACTCTTACATTTATGACACACATTGTTTTTGCCTGTTTGAGGACTCTCAGTTAGAAGGTTTCTTTACCTTCCTTTCAGAAAAGACGACGGCGGATTGACCGAAGCATGATTGGGGAGCCAACAAACTTTGTTCACACAGCTCATGTAGGATCAGGAGACCTGTTCAGTGGAATGAATTCGGTAAGCATGAGCAGATGAAGAGTATTTCATCTTGGAATACAGGAACACTGTGTATGTATATCGTGGCTGAAGCAGTCAACTCTAAGAAAGAATCTGCTTAAAACTGAAGACCAGCGTACTAGTATCTTATTTCCAAGTACTAAACATTTGTATTCAGGATTATGGTATACCATTTTTTAAATTCCTGTGTTTATTGACAATACATAGTAGATGCTGTATAAATTGCACAGGGTATGAGTAGAATACTTTTAAAAAATTCATTCTGATGGCATGTATGAACTAAAATAGAGGTATATTTTAAAATATACTAGAGTATTTCAGAGAAAACTTTTAAAAGTATCTTATAATTGACTAGGTTTCTCACCTTAAAATCTTTTAAGCTGCTTTAAGTATAGTTCATGTAAAACTCTAACTTGCCTTGGTCTATGGTGCACACAAATATTTTTGGATATCCTTGTTGAGGTTTTTCTGTCTTCTGTAGCCATATTTGCAGGGTGAATTATTTCCAGGGCAAGCAGTGATGTCACAGGCAAGGTTTTGTGGCTTCCTGTAGATGACAGGAGCAATAAATATTTTTGTCTCTCTGAAAGTAAAAAACAGAGGCTAAGATAGATACTGAAAATTGGCTTATGAAGATAGATTTCTTTTGTACAACTTTGTATTTATGCACAATGTCAATCTGTGTTTAAGGTCAACACTATGCAATCTAGAAAAGGGTTTTATGTAGGTAATGATGAAAAATACTTAATGACCTTAACAATCCTCTTTAAAGGAAAAAAAAATGTTTTGAGATGAAAGTGATGAGAAATAACTTATTGACAAAGGAGAAGAAATAATTCTGTCAGAGGTATCAGAGTACAGAGCAGAGCTGTAAAGGAAGGAGATAATTTTAATGTAGTCAGGTGAGGTCATGTGTAGTTTCAACTAGTTTACAGCTTATTGAAATCAAACAAAAACTTTTTAAACTCAGTACATGTTGAGGATGGGCAAAGCTAGAAAATCTGACATGACAAACAATATGATACGTTTTCCCAGAAACAACATGATAGTGTTGTGGAAGTGGAAGTGACATCTACTAAAACCTGTGTAAGCAAGTTAAGTGGGCAAACACAGCTTCAACTGGATAAAATTGAGTTAAAGCCAATTACTTACTTAATGCAATATATTACATTAATATTTAAAGCCATTATAAACTCTTTATTTCTGGGGGTTTTTTTGTTTGTGTAAAGTGTGGCTTTTTGCTTTTTAAACGTTTGTTGTCCTTCCTGTGAGAACCTTCCTCATTCTCACAGCTGAGCTGCCTCTTGAGGTTTGTGGTGGTTGCCTGACGCTTGTCTCTTTAACCTCAGACTTTAACCCTGCTTGCCATCACCTCTGACGTGCATAATATCCAGTTTATCTCTGGATAGTATATAATCATTATTGTCCCTCTATATAGACTTTTTGATTTTGAATGCTCATAAATGGCTGTCTCTTTCTCTCACTTTTTTTTTTTTTTTTAATTTGGATAATGTGCTGCATCATTGGCCAGAGTGATTTTTCTGATCCCAGATAGAAAGGATCTATATGCAAAAAATAACCCTTTCCCCCCCCGACTCTCTTCAGAAGCAAAAATCTCTACTTTTTCACACTGCTTATTTTCCTCTTTCTTCTGTGGTGACTTACTGGGGTAATATTGTATCCAGTGTCCTTGTTAATTCCTCACAGCGTAAACTCAAAGATTACAGTGTTTAAATTCCACCTGTATTTCTGGGGCTTAATTTCCTTTATAGTGTGGACATAATCCTCCATCATGAACCTCCTGGTCTCTTTTCTCTTTTGAATACTTTAGGAAGACCTCCTGCATTTTCTTTAGCGTTTCCCATATAAGTTTGAATCTTCATCCACTGTCTGATCTGTGCCTATTTTCATCAGCATTGTTCTTCACTACATGTCCTTATGATTCTGAGGACAGTAGTTTTGACTACTGAAATATTTTGCTTTTTGTTTGCCTCCTGTAGAGCACCTTGCTCCTTTTTTTAAAGGTACGCTTAAACAGTAGAAGCCCTTTGTGCACTATTTCTTTCTCATTCCCATCACTTTCTTATTTTACCTTCATATTCCATGGAGAAATTTCACTTTCTTCTTCTGCTTCATATTCCTCAGTTTAGCCTTCGAATTCATTTATTCTGTCCTTTTCTTAGTTTTCCCTTGTCTTCTTTCTCAAGGGACCATCTGTGCTATATCCTAGTTTTGAAAGGGAGGGAAAGGAAAAAAAAAGAAAGGAGGAAATTAATGAGATAGATACGTAGCACAACAGATTGTGTGATCTTTAATTGGTGGAATCTCTTCCCCTTCCAAAATCTCTAAATACTTATTCTATCTAAATTAGACATAGGAGAGAAGAACCTTGCTGTTATGTATGATCAAAGGAAGGCAATGTCATCTTTTAGAAAGAAAAAAAAATAATTTCATTTCATGGTGCTTGTTCTTGCACTGTCTCAAAAGGACAATGCTTCACAAAGAATACCGCCTTATAATCGCACAGTTGTTAGACCTGCATTTTGCTCGGTGTTCTTAACATTGTATATCTCCTATATAAGTTTTCATATACAAAATAGCTACTGAACTGGTAAAGCAGTCAAGTTTAATTTGCTGCATTCTCTTTGCTTCAGGTGTTAACAGCCTCTGCGTTTTAGATTGATATTTCCTTACCCACTAATACAAACATCTATATGTGTGACTCAAGCACCAGAGAAATTATTCTAACCTTTAAAAGAAGTGCTCGTAAAAATTTACACTGTAGCTTGGCAATTTGTGTTGATTTGCTGTTCTTCAGAATTTTAAAGTAATGTAGGCAAGTTGTCAGGCTGGCAAGTGACATGGCCTGGAGATGTTTTTCTAGCTCTTTTTCACTAGAGGCAGAGTTCATTCAGTTGAAATTAATGCCATCCTCAAGTCATTCTTGTGAATACATTTACATGTAGACTGATTATTTTCTGAGAGAAAAAAAGATTAAATTCAAACTCCTTTTATTCCAAAGAGCAACAGAAGATGCTTGGTGAAGAAAACTATGAGCTCAGTGAAATGCAAAAGTTCTTAAACACCACTGTATGAATGTGGTTGCATTTCTCCACACTTCCTTACTGACTTTGTAGTCTCTGATGTCAGCCCCACTACAGCATTGGCTCTGAACACTTTTCCTTGAAGAAAAATGTAACTATAACATTGCTTTGCTGCAGCTGTATTACTTATTTGAGCAAGGTGCCAAGGTAGTAAATGGCTTTACATTACACTGCTTAAATACATAAAAATAAGGTCTTATGTGCAGCACTGCAATATGCCATACTATTGAAGACAAAGATCCTAAATCGAGCTCTCTTTTCACATGAGTTTGAGAAACTCTGTAAGATGGAGTTATGCTGATTTTGTGTGTGTGCGTGTGTTTTACTTTACTGTGGAAAATAATATATTTATTTTGTCTTTTTAACCGGGAAAATACTGTACAATCTACTTGAAAATATTACTCCAGTGCTGTTTTAATACAGCTTTCTAGTGATGTTTTAAGGTCTCTTTGAAGGAACACACCTGTACTAATTGCAAGCAGTGCCCTGCAGGCATAGACTTTACTGCAAGTTCAGTTTCAGAAGCTGTAGCCTTGAATGACTGTTATTTTGTACTCATTGTATACTTGTTATTTATGCTCTGGGGTGCAGAGAGAAAAAGGCCAAACCTTTGAGGTTGGAGTTGTCTTCCTGCAGGCACTTGGAGATTATTATTTTGACTCATGCAACACAAGCAGGAAAGAACTATGGGTTCCCTTCCTTTTTTTCGATAAAGGCAATGAAAGCCATAGGGGGATGTGCATGTCTTGGGGGTGGGGAGGGATGATGTCCTTTACGTATTTATTTGAACCATGCTAAAAATACCTTCAAATAAGTTGCTTCCAGGGATGTTGATAGATTAAGTATGATTTAAATATTAATGGCCCTGCCATTGAAAAGAATAGTAGCAATTAAGGAAAGCAGTGTATGCTGTTACATAAATAGATAAATAAAAAACCTTCCACAAACCAAAAGCTTGTTTTTGGTTTAGAGAGTCCTTTTTTAATCATGTGAAGTTAGCCATTCAGTGGAGATACTGTCCAGATATTTTGTAAGTTGTCTGTTCTATTTTTAACATATCCACTTCTGGTTTATCATACTTGGCAAAGAACACTTTCCATATAATAAGATAAATTATAGCTTGTCAGATGGAGTGGAGTGGGATACCAGTAAGAAATTTGATCAATTTTTTCTCAAGTAATCAAGCGGGTCAGTAAAAGCCTGAATCAGCTAGTTTTCTTCAGGAGAGAGGAAGAACTTCTGCCTCAGCACTAGTTCTTCCATCTCACTTGTTCAGCTGCCTGCAGAAGTAAAAATTTAATCAAACCTACACTGCAGATGTTCTCATGCAAAAGTAATGTAGCTTTAATGGTACAGGAGCACTTCAGAACCAAACCTAAACAATAAATGCAATCAGAAGCATTTGGTGCCATTCTTATTTTCTCTTCCTCCCTTTCCATTTTGTCTTCAGGTCAGCTCAATTCAGAATCAAATGCAGTCCAAGGGAGGCTATGGAGGTGGCATGTCTGCAAATGTTCAGATGCAGCTTGTGGATACAAAGGCAGGATAGCCTTCGGGAAACCCTTCCAGTAAGTACTGCATGCTGCTTTTTAGCTACTGTTAGAGTAGTAGGAAAATAAATCATACTACTTTGTAATTAGCTCCCTATAAATAGCTGTGTCTTTACGATGCCCAATTTTAAAATGCATTTCTAAGTAAAAAATTCAATATCATGTAGAGATGTTATTTTTTTTGCCCAATGAACAAGAGATTGTCCTGACTGCATCAGTCTGTTTGTATGTTTTATACCTAAGACAGTAACGTAGGCAAATCTTTGCAAGTAAAGTTAGTTATGTAATAAATTTCAGAAGAATTTTTTTATATGATTAGTATACCATTTTTGCAACAGTTATATCCATTTAAGTATAATATGTGTGGTGTTAATTAATAGCAACATTACAGTAGTAAAACGGTCACTCAGAATGTTCAAACTCTGTTTACTGTGTTTTCTGTCTTCCAGGTTTATGTGAGTTCCTGTATCTTCTTCCCTGTGTCCCCTCTTTTGCCTTGGTGACTGCTTTCTGTGCTTATGACAAGAGAAGTGATGGCTCATTGTTCACCCTTTGTGATTACTCCAGTGAAGATTTGCTGTTCTGCTCTGATGATGCCATTTATCAGATTGGTCCAACCGTGCCTTTTGGTGGCATGCACACATTGGCCTCTACCAGTATCATGGACATAGAGCTGTTTAGGATTGGTTTTAGCTTTTTGTTTACCTTAAGGCAAGTTAAAGCACCAACCTTATATTCCCTCATCCCTCAGAAATATTAATGCACAACATTTGATTGCTTTTTAGTCTTTAAATCTTTTCTTCACTCAAGTAATTTAGAAATGAGTGAGTTTCCATTAATGTCTTCAGTCATCTGTTGTTCGTACCCATCTTTGAAAGGTCTGGGACCTGCAAGCACAAGTGATTATTTCATACAAAATCAGCAGAGTAGATGACTGCATGCTTTGTGAAGTTGCTTTGTATGGTGGCCTGCTTGGTGCTAGGAGAAAAAAAACTTGCCTACTGCAGACTGGTGAGAAGCTTTGCTGTGGCACCAAGTCATGCCTGTTCCTGAAAAAGGACTTGTAACTTAGCTGCTTCAGAGTTATGTCTTTATTTTAGTTTTTATCCAGCTGGTCTTGAAATAATAAAGAGAGAGCTTGCATTCATGAGGCATTTGTTGTAAATGTTCGGTATATTTATTTTGAAAGAGCTGATCTGAAGACTGTAAATCAGTGTAGTACCGTATCTAAGTGTTGTGGAAACACTTTAGTCTATTTAAAAAGAAAAGAAAAGAAAAGCATCATGTTTGGCTGCTCTTTTTTCTTTTTACCATTTTTCTTAATTCTGGGCTGTATGTTCGTTTCCAGCAACAGCATGTCAGACTGCCTGCAATATTAGCTGAAAAGTTTAGTAGACCTCTCTAAGTAGTTGGCAGTTTCTGTGTACTAAATGTTTAGGGGCCATGGAAGTTGCTGAGAGCAACATACTAACCTGGCAGAACAGATGCCGATTAAAACAACATACAGGGTGACTTTTTACTAAGTCAGTAAAACGCCTTTTGCTCAGGTTCCAAAGCATGTTTCTTTCACATGTTGTGAAATTGTATTTTAATATTGCACTGTTTTCAGATTATTGCTGTAGATTGTCCCTTTTTTTCCTCCTTGTTGGTGGTTTGAGCGAAGTCAATGATTGAGTCCTGGTTGAGTTAAATTTTTATGTGGTTGAAAAAACCCATCCAAACAAATAAAGCATAACTGAGCCTAGTCAAATCCATTTTTATACACGTACACGCATGTATTCATAAATACAGATTGCCATCATAAATGATTCTTTATTCTTTTTCCATCCTTTCCCTGATTTCACTTTGCAACAG
Organism: Nesoenas mayeri; assembly: GCF_963082525.1. Classification (NCBI taxonomy): domain Eukaryota; kingdom Metazoa; phylum Chordata; class Aves; order Columbiformes; family Columbidae; genus Nesoenas; species Nesoenas mayeri. The sequence continues at coordinate 31,055,005 of NC_137542.1, read as the reverse complement.
CTGTCAGGTTGATTTAAACATGTATAAACCTACCAACTCTGCTCTCACAGTTTGCAAAGAACTTAGAAAATGCAGGGCCATGGAGGTAGTTTGCCTTCTCTCAGTTTTCCTCCAGTGGCAGGTGTCAGTTGTCTGGTTGAATAGTTTGAATTAGGTTGGATAGTCTTCACTGATAAAGGTACTGATTTGTCATGACAGAAGATCAAGATGTTCAATTGTCTGGGTGCATAAACATGTGGCAATGCAGTGAGTTGTTTGGGTTTTTTTTCCAGTGATCAACATGTCCAGTGCCACTTTATCAATGAGTCTTAACTACACTTTGGTTATGAAATTATTTGAGCTTTGTCACTGGTAATAGCGGCTTAAATTTGCTTGCCAAACATATCTTGCACTTGTCAAAATGTTTTCAGCTCAATAGCCAGGAAAAAAAAAATTGACATATTTTTATAACAGACATAATTTGTACATTGTGTTCATTCTTGAATAAAGTCAGTTCAGTGTTGGCTTGTAGATATTAAAAGGAAAGTATTGACTTTGATTCAATAAATGTTTTCTTTCAGTTGGTGGCCTATCCTTTTTCTTTTTCATAACTTGCATTAGCGTTAGAAAAACACTTGCAGCCTACAGACAAATTTGAGGTGTTGATAAGTAATTTGCAGCCTTGAGGGTTTTTTCATACCACTAGACCCTTTTGTTGCCAAGTGAATTAACCCATAATTTTATTGATAGTTTTGTTGCCTTGATTCAGTGTGTATACCAAGGGCTTCTGCAAGGATCTTCAAGGGAAGGTTTATCAAAAAACATATTTGAAACCTTCATATACAGGCTTGCTTTCCTTTTGACTGCAGCTGGTATGTGCGTTACTTTCTTGATCATATTTCCAGTTACTGTGGTGATCAGCAGAAGACTTAATCATACAACTAGTCATTGTAATATGCGTATCTGCATTAAATATATCTTCAAGGCACAATATTGTCTACTCCGTATTTGACTCAATTAATTTTTATATTTTACACTCTCAAAGTTAAGTCCTTGAGCACCGATTTACTACTTCAGACTTCATGCTGAATTGTTTTAAAGATGGATCATTAATTCTTTAGGTCATGGCAAGATCTTAGTTGCCATCTGAGGAAAAAGGATGGTTCTAAAGGGTAAAGCCATGAGGTATCGATCAACTGGAGGGTGCTTTTCTTTAATTACTGAGGTTGTAGAAGCTTAGTACTATCCATAAAGGTGTTTATTGAAGAGCAGATGTTTTAGTATAACCATCTATAAAAATAAAAGGGTTTGATCTCTCAAAGAAGCAGCCAACATGTGTACACTTAGTCTTTAGTGTGTTTAGCTGCCTAAAACAGTTGTATGAGTCAATTCACCTGTTTTATGCCTTTTTAAAATTTTAAGTGAGAAGCTGCTGCATTAGCAACCAAGTCTCTGAACATAGTCTTGGTCCCAACTAGCACTGTATTCTGACATGATTTGATATACCAAAAACATCCCACCCTTCAGATCCAGAAAACTGTTAGGAAATCTTGCCCTATATACATAATAACACCTTCTTACCAAGTACATGTTTCATCACAACACAGTTATTCTGATTTCAGTATTCCTTTTCTCTTTTTTTTTCAGCTATGTTTGTTTGTTTCCCCTGTGGTGAGGGGAAGAGTTAATTGAATACAATGTTGATTTTCAAAGTCTAATTTTTAAAGCTATTCCTATTTTGTGTGTATGTGTATGAATAGGACCCCTTCCTAGAGAAAAGATAGTTACTTTTAGAGCTTTATAAGGATTCTGTAGATCTTCAGCACTTAATTGTATTTCCTGATCTCTATCTTCTCTGAAGATCTGTGTGCATGCCACTCAAAAGACTTAATGAATTTACTTTAATTTCTTTATATGCCTTTAAAAAATAAAAAAGTACTATGTCCCCTTCTGAAACTACTAGGAAGCAGCATAGGGTTTACCAAAGAAAGTTTATTAGGTTTTTGTATTTGTGAAAAAAGTCCAATGGAAGAGGCCTCTCCTCAGCATTTTCTTATTCCTTAAAAGCAGTTGTTAACATGATAGAACAATGAAATCTGGACTAAATTGCATATTTAGTGGTACATTGCAATTCCATGAGCACAAACAGCTACATCAGGGCATAAAACAGTTTCACAGTAAGACATTAAAGGCTCAGGATTTGGGATAAGAATTTGATGCTTCTTTTCTACTAAGTCTATAGAAACATGCTGGTTGCATCCACAGGCTGCAACTTCCCTATAAAACTATTCTACTAACAGAAGATGTAAAAATTATAATCAGCTCAGCACTACTTTTGAAGAAGTACACCTGCCTGAAGACTGATGACACATGCAACATGTGCCGCTGGGAAGCTAAGAGATACTGGATGAGTGAATTGCCAAGCAGTGAGCAAGATTCCCCAGAATGAGACTTAATAAAAATTTGACCATTTCCTGCTGGCAAAAATCTCTGTATTAAAGTAGCAACAGGTAAATTTTATATGGTTCTTTCAGTGTTTGCTGTTAGGTGATTAGGAGCAACCTCTGTGCATAGTTGCAATAAGCCAAAGTAACTGGAAGTTATCATGAACTCGAGCAAGTAACACTCTCTTAAGCATAAGCCATACTGAATCATCACTGTGAATGTATAGCTCTGGCTAGTTTCCTTAAAAATTGACCAAATACAGTAAAACATCCTCCTTACTCTTGATGTTCTATCTTATGAAATATTTGCAGATTTTAAAATGGCATTTTGGTGACCATATTTTAAGCTTATGTGATGGAGAAGAATCGCATGTGCTCTTCAGTATTTCCCAAGAAGAAAAGCTATTTTCTTTCACTGTATTCATGACATGAAGCAAAGTGCCCATAAGCGTGCACCTCATCACTTAACATTACTAAATCAGCTACAAATTATTTTAAAATGTGCACTACTCAATTAATAAATTGACAAATATTTAATTGTATTTAACATCCCAAATAATAACGATGCAGTCCTGACTGTAGATCCGTATACAGTGGCTGTGATATTAAAGCGTATTGAAAATGTTGTCCTGGCTCTGCTAATGATTAGTACAAGTACTTCTAAGGCCTATCAGTAAAACCAATTTGGACTGGTCCCATCTACTTACTCTCTTAGGCCCTGTTAGCGCTGATACTGATTTGGCTGCTCAGCTGACTCTGTTGGGTACTGATGTATAGTACAGGTTGTACTTTTGGCAAAATTGGTTAGTTTTAACTTGGATCAGTTTCTTAATGCTTATGTAGAGTAAGCATGGGAGTTAGCAGCACAGGATCAGAAATCGTCTGTTACGGGGTACATTGATGTCTTAACCTGACTGTGGAAATGCATCAAGCTTTCCGAATTAAAAAACACCTGACATTCAACTTATTGACAATGCTTGGCTACAGCTGGGGCTGTGAATATGTCTGCTGAAAAGCTACTTCTGCTTTTTGGGATTTCTATTTTCATGCATTGGGTTCACCAGCTTTGCCCAGGTTATTCTGTTTGGTTTGGGGACGCAGAGCATGGTGAACACATTGCCAAATGGTCAACTGCATAATGACCAAGAGTCACCCAACCTCAGGCAATACAATTAATTTCTGCCATCTGTATTAAATCCATCTATGCAAGACATGACTTTCTGCTTTCACACAAGGTAACAGGAATGATGACTTCAGACTTCAAGCAGGTTTCCTATTAAGACTAGAAAATACAGAGTGCTGGTGGAGTTGGCAATAATTTGCTGAATACTGAGCTTGCTTAGCTAAATATGATGCAAAATGGTATAACCACATTTATGAATGAGCTGTCATGCAAAAGGAATATTTGTTTGTTATAACACAGCTATTTAAGTATTTGTAAGCATTTGTGGGAGCTCTTCATGGCACGGATTGTCTACAGCCAAATTTATCTTTTTTTTTTTCAAAAAAAAATTCGGTGATCTGTTTTTAGACACAAGATAGTATCAGAGGCTATTAGCAGAAAATAAAAGTAGAGTGTTATGTTTGGTTTATCAGTTCTTTGAAGTGAGGTGGTTGCTTCACTTTTGGACTTCACTTGTAGTAGAAGACACTCCTGGTATGCCATGACACACACAGAGCGGGGCTGGAGATCTGGTAGGTAACACTGAAATTAGCTTACTCTGATTTTCCAATAGTTCAAGAAGATGTTGATATATGCAAGAGTTATGATAAGCTTTATCAATCCAACAGTGACTTTGAGAGCAGGAGATGTTTCAGCGTGAAACAGTGAGCTGGCCACTATGGCTGCCTGTTGTTTCATGTGTTGATGTCAGTATTCAGGTGGTGCTGGTGTTGTGTCAGTGCTCTGCATGTCAGAGTCATGAGCAATTGTTGCCCAGGAATGTGCTTTCTTTCACCTGTACTATGTCTTCAGTGCCAGGAAAAGACTGTTGACTTTTGTTTGGTTTGGTGGTTTGTTTTTTTTTTAATCTCTCACCATTACATCAGCTTTTGTAGTTATAATTGATTTGAAATATCTGCTAGAAAATATGAATGTATTTTGCATATTTTACATTTGTGCATTTTGTGGTGGGAAGCTCAGATGAAAGATTCCTGTTGATACAGCAATGGTGTGAGGAGCTCTCATGCACCATGCAGGAGCTGAGGTGTATCTTTTCCACCCACTGTCACTCACCATAATCCCTCACCAAATGTGTGAGGTAGGCCATTACACAAGGCCAGTTCTTAAAACATCACCTCTAGGAGTAAGATCAGTATTACTTGGAACAGATTTTAAGTCCTCAGATTTCATGAAATGTGACCACACTAAGGCAATGGCTATTGTGAAACAGTTTTCCTTAAGAAATGTTCTTACAGTACCAATAAAACAGGCAAAGAATCTTAATCCTTGGAGAGGAGTATACTTACCAGGTAGTTAATGCTAATGTACATTTAGGCACTCTGCTGCTTTTTCCACTTGTCACAGTTTCACCTACTGGAGCATTAACAGTCATCTCATGTATGGTGTATGCATTAAGCAGCAGAGATAATGCATGGATGTGTGTGCATTGTGCAGCATTTTGATTCATGATCATAAAGCAGAAAAACATTTGAGAAGGTGGAAGTAAGGAATCAATAATCACAGTTCAGTGAGCAGCTCTGGGTTTGGAAGGATGGAGGACTGAGGAGGGCAGATACTAACAGTGGGTGAGTGAAAAGAGGGTAGGTGGGGGAGGAGGGTAAGCTTTGACAGGTATCCAAGCACTGTACCCAGGCCAATTCCCCGTGGTGCTCTTTTATAAAAGGAGCTATTGGCAACAGCCACAAAACCAGAGCCTAGTGCAGAAAGGCTTGCTCATTTTTCAGTTTTAGGTAGGAGATTCAAAGCCAATTACTCTGTATGTTGCAGCAGAGATTCGGTTTCCAGCTGGCATAAGCAGAATTCATCGCAACAAGCAGCGTTGGAGCAGCCCAGAGGAACAGGGCTGCATAGTGAACAGAGCTGGGAAATTAACATCTTTTTGGCAATTTTCAAAGTCTGTATTAAATGCAAATGATTTTCCTTAATGTGAACATACATAGGATGAAGCGATGGATGCTCATGCAGATCCACGTCTCTTAAACATTCAGAATTCTGTTTCCAAACCCATTTACTGGAGCTGGATGACACCAGGATGATATTGCTGCTATAGGTCCAAGTCCCAGTATTTCTTTTTATTGACTATAACCACCAATTTCTGTCTCCTTACATCCACTCGCAATTGCACAGATCCTCTTTTCCTCAGAGACTGACAAAATGCACCCAGCCCATTATTTGGATGGGAATTAAATTGCCATGCCATGCTTTGGTTAAGACCTTCTTCACTCATTCTCTGAATCACTACCAGAGCACTGGAAATACATGGCAGAAGGAAATACTGCAGTTAATTCAACAGCTTTATAAACCCTAGAACTGAAAAGTTACATCAAGATGTCTGCTTACTAAACCAGTTTTAAATAGGATTTTAAGCCTCTTGTAACACACTGGCATACCCAAACACTTAGAGCAATATTAAACTGTTCTGACCTACATAGATACAGTGGCACATGCTGTCCCCAAGGTACATGCTATAATGAGGCATAATGATTTCTTCTCTGAGACAGAGTGCCTGATTGTTTCTGGGGCATGAGGCCCTTGTCAGCTGCTGTGCAGGACATCCACCCGCCTCCTGCAGAGCTTCAAATATCCGCGATGCTGCAATGCATAGGCCAGTGCAGCACTGATAGGACAGACAACTCCAGCCTCACCCCGAACTGAACCAGTCATTTGCATCACATTCCTGGGCAGCTCTGCCACCTTCCTAAGTCCAAGTTCACATAGTATTGCCCTGAGTTAAGAAAACTCAAAACGGACTTTCCATGTAAGGGCACTCAGCTTAACTCTGTGTGAAGTCAAGTCCTTGTCCTCCCTGACCCCATCTAGCAGGGTTATGCCAGCCCCGTCAGCTAAAGGAAAGGTGACTGGAGCTGGTTATTATCAATACAATAATCAATGCTATCATTGCTTGGAAAATTGTGATCAAATATGTGCAGCTGCTCATTTGGATAGCTTTCCTCAGTGGGAAAGCTGTCCACACCCATGAAGGAAAACCCTCCATGGGACTGACATGCCTTCTAAATTTAAGCTTCTCTGGAAGTAAGAAGTTTCCACAGTCCGGTCCAACAAATCATGCCATAGGGCCCATAAAGGCTTCCCTTCCCCTCAGCAATCTTGATGTTCACTTTATGAGATGTAACTGGCCTCCCTAATGGGCAATTGCTTTACATAGCTCATCATACCATGGTAAAGCCACTTTCACAGCACACTGCACTATTCCCCAGTTAAGAACCCCACAGTCCAATTCCCTGACCATAAATGAATCTGCAAAGAAGAATGGCCTTTTCTAATCAGGCCAAAGGGATCCAGAATCAGAAGATTACGAAGAGTTTCAAGGATTTTACAAAGCTAAGAATACATTTGCATGGCTCAGAATTTCATTGCTTTGCTTCTTCCACTGCACAACCTTTTGCCCAAATTTCCAGTACACCATATCATCTGCATTTTTATTCCTCCACTGTCTACTACTTAAGGTTTTGGGCTTCTGAGAACTGATGTTCCTTGTTTCTCACCTGAGGTCAGTCTAAATCCTCCCATCACAGCGACATTTACATAGATTATCAGGAACATGCAGCAGAATCTAATGAATTTAAGTGAGACTTGAAATAACAAACATGGGAAAATTGCCTCTAAGCATCTCCTAGCATGCTTTTGAAGTAGCACTAGCAGTTTTTTGATATTTGGCCAGGGGCTAACATTCTCTAAAGGGTAACAGCAGTACATTTTGCTTTTGTAGCTTTGCATCAAATAATGGCCTGCCAGGCATTACCTTCACTTCAGTCAGTAATACTTAAATGAAAGGTCACTTAAGAGTTTTCTAGTGAGGCACACAACCGCACAGGGTATAATAGACACTATAATATATATATTTCTTTTAATGAATAATTATATAAATCAGTGATTTTTTTTTTCATAAACTAACTGCCCTGTCCCTTGCCTGTGTTCTGCACTCAGAAAGATAAGCCTACTTCAGAAGCAGCAGGGTGACAAGAGAGTTCTCTACTGTTTCAAGCAATTACCACAGGGTAAGAAAAAATAAATCTTCTGAGAAAATAAAAAAAGAGTCATAGCAGCCTTGTCAAAAAGCCTCATTTGTTTTAATGAAATAATTTTTTTGATCAAAGCCTACAGCAGCTAAGCCAGGATAGGAGAATTTGTCTCATCAGAGGTCACAGCAACTTACTTTTACTTTGCTAATTTGTGTCAGCAAGAGCACGTAGGGTCACCTGGGTGAGCAGAGAGAGAACCTTTCACTTCAGATTCGGTTTCAGATGAAACTTTTAGTCACTTCTATCACAAATGTTCGTTTGGTGGGACGTAGGAACAAGATCTGTCTTCTGCCAAGCTGCTTGAGAGACAGTCCTGATACCAGCATATTGGCATAATGGAAGAAACACCGAACCACAAGAGGAAAGACTGAGGAACTTGCACAGATAGATGGGATAATTATTTTTCCTCTGGTTCCTATAAGCAACACCTTCAAGGCGAGCAGAGAGGAGAGCAGAAGGGGAGCTGTTGCAGTCATGCTTGCTGTAACTGAAAGCTCTGCCCATGAGACTCCTCAGGTGGCATTTTGCTCACACACTGACCCGGTACAGCTGCTCTTCACTAGAGGCAGCATCTCTGACTGTGCAGCCTCGCATTGTTTCACAAATATACCTTCCTTCGTGAGTGTGCCTGCATGTGACCATCAAAGAGGTTTTGTTACAGCACTAAGATCCCCCTTGGTTAGCCCCAATGACACAACATGTCAGTCTGATGTAATACCATCTTGAGCCCCTTACTCTAAGAACAGCGGCGTCAAAAACTCATCATCTATTTTCTTTACAGATAGGGTGAATAATGGAAGAATTCTTTTGTGAACCTACGACCTCATGAAAGCTGAATGCTTCGGGTCTTGCTATTTTGCTCCTGTGGTTAAATGCAAAGTGAATATTGATTTTGATTGATCGTGGTTCATTAATCAGCAAGGGTGTTTGATGTTTGCATTTATGGGTTATGGGAAGCAATAGCAAAATCCCAGCCTGCCTGAAGGTGAAAGTGCACAAAAAGGTGTGTGCAGCAGGATCGGTGGTTCTATTAAATCCAGACACACAGTGTGGCTATCCAGCTGTTTGAAGGCTGCCCACACAGCTCAGCATAAAAGCCCACAAATACAAGCAGGCCTTGGCAGCAGTTCTTGGGAGTGAGAAAATGAAAATTCAGCAGCTTCTGCACCTCCAGGCTCCACTAGCTTTCTTTGGTCAGGTAAACTTGCCTAGATAGAAGAAAACATGAAAAGTCTTTGGAGTGGTCCCACAGCTGGTCTCTGCAAGGAGAACCTTTGAAGCAAACACCTAGTCCTTCTGGGCTGATGCAAACATGGCAGTGCACAAAGCCTCAGCTGGCAGATGACTGTCAGCACCAGGACCCAAGGAAGATAGTTGGCTAGGTGGTGTGAGCTTATTGTAGCTCATGGAAAACTGATAGCTGGCTTTGAACTCTGTAACAGCCTCCTTCAGAAGGGGAAGAGGGCTGGGTTTTGGTGCAGAAGTGACTAAGTTGAATGACACAGGGATGCCTGCTGGCGAACTGAAAGATTAGCTCATTGCAGGAGCCCTTGTGTATCTCAGATTTCCTAATCAACGTGCCTCTCATCTTCCATGTAGTCTGATTCATTATGCTGAAAACCAGCTTCCTAGTCCTGCTCCATTCCCACTGCACTTGTGTCAATGGTGGGTTGACTGTGGCTGGGTGCCAGGTGCCCTCCAAACTGCCCTATCACTCCACCCCCAACAGGACAGTGGGAGAAAATACTATGACAAGCTCATGGTTTGAAATAAGGAAAGGGAGATTACTCAGCAATTACTGTCGCAGGCAAAACAGACTCAGGGAAATGAATCTGCTTTGTTGCCAATTAAACAGTAGGATAATGAGAAATAAGAACAAACATTAAAATAGCTTTGCCCAACCCATCCCATCTTCCCAGGCTCCACTTCACTCCCAATTTCTCTACCTCCTCCCCCAGAATGGTGCAGGTGGTGGGGAACAGGGTTTGCAGACAGTTCAGCACCGATTGTGTCTTCCACTCCTTCCTACTCACACTCCTCTCCTGCTCCAGTGTGGGGTCCCTCCCACGGGAGACAGTCCTCCAGGAATTTCTCCAACATGTGTCCTTCCATGGGCTGCAGTTCTTCAAGGGTGGACTGCTCCATCCTGGGTCCATCATGGAGTCACAGGTGTTGCTAGTAAACCTGCTCCATTGTGGGCTCTCCACAGGGTCACAACGTCCTTCAGGTCACATCCACCTGCTCTGGCATGGGGTCATCCCTGGGCTGCAGGTGGATCTCTGCTCCACCATGGACCTCCATGGACTGCTGAGGGACAGCCATCCTCACCATGGGCTGCAGGAGAGTCTCTGATCTGGTGCCTGAAGCACATCCTCACCACCTTCTTCACTGGCCTCGGTGTTTGTGGAGTTGGATCTCTCACGTATTCTCACTCCCCTCTCCAGCTTCGGCTGCTGTTGTGCAGGTTTTGTTTTTTGCTCAACCCTCATTAAATGTGCAGTCACAGAGGTGCTACCAACATCACTGGTGGGCTCAGCTTTGGCCAGTAGTGGGACCACCTCAGAGCCAGTGGGAGCTGGCTCTGTCTGATATGGGGGCAGCTTCTGGAATTTTCTTGCAGAAGCCACCCCTCCAGTTCTCCCACTACCAAAGCCTCATCACATAAACCAAACAGACTAGTACATCCCTGGCATTAATCTCTCTCCTGAGAGTTTTTTTGAAAAAATGTGGTGGGCAGACATTATCCTCTTTCACATAAGGTAGACTGGTGAGTGCTAAGCCTTATTTTCTTCAAAACACTGCACAGAACAGGTGCTGTAAGGTGCCTGCTGCCCCTGTTCACACCGGCTAACAGCTGACCTCCCTCTGAGTGGGTACTGGTGACTTCACCTAGCAAAGCGGCGTATGAGGATTTGAAGGACTCCCAGCACACTGCGAGTAGTGGCAGGAGTCACCATGTTAGTCTTGCTGACATGCTGCTGCCCTCGATCCTCCACGTGTGTCTCTGGGTGAAGGCAACAAGAACTAGTGAGAAGCACACTGACATGGTTTCTTGTTCCAAAGGAAGATAAAAACAGAAGCACACGAATCTAGACAAAAATAATAAAACTCTGTATGCTTTCCTGCCCCCTCCCCCCCGCCCCCAACCTACACACTTTACTTGGCTTTCTTGCAATTGCAGTACACTCTGCAGCTTCACTGAGGGTTATCTCAGATGTCAAACTTAGAGCAACCCCATTTCTCACTCAGCATTTGGCTGTTGGTCTTTAAAAAGTCTGAAGTCCTGAAAAATCATGTATGTGAAGAAAAAAAAACCCAGTGTGCCATTGCTTTTCCACTAAATCCAGAACACTTATTAAACCTCTCTCTGCTACAAATCAGCTTAAAGAGGTTGGTTTGGTTGAGCTGAGTGAACCTGGGACTCCCGCTGTGCTCCCATCTGCACTGTGGGCCCCTCTTCCTCTGTGGTGTGTCTCTCAGCAGAGCAGTCATCCTTTAGCTTTGACTAGCTCTATCATGGTGCTCTTGGAGACCCCAGATCACAGGAGGAACAAAAACAGCAGCAGGGAACGATGTCCCCTCTAAAGGTTAAAACACTTGCTGCTTGACACAGTGCCATTACGCTGGGTTGGCTGAGATAGGGTTAATTTCTACACTGCCAGGAGGGCTGACCCAGGGCTAGCCAAAGGGGTATTTGATACGATATTAGGTTATGCTCAGCTACAAAGGGAGCAGGCTGGGGTGCAGACTTTCTTTCTCTTTCTTGCCCTCAGTGCTGGGAGCAGGGTGGTCAGGGACACTTCGTTCTCTAGGGACCATGCAGTTTGGTGCTTTTGTATTTAAGGCACAAGCCGCAGTTTTAGGCGGGGGGGGGGGGGGGGGCACATTTTCAGTGCAAACCGTGGCAGGGGTGGTGGGAGGTTTTGATGTGGGCTGCTATGGCGGGTGGTTGGGCTGTATGTCCATTGCTTTCTAAGTTCTCTCATTATTGTTGTTGTTACTGTTTGTTCATTTTCCTTCCTCGTTCCATTAAATTGTTCATATCCCAACCCATAAGTTTTGCCTTTGTTTTCTGATTCTCCTTCCCCTCCCACCAGGGGTGGGGGAGCAGTGAGCGAGTGGCACCTGGTTCTAGCTGCTGGATGGATGGGTAATGGAGCTAAACTCCGACAGCCATATGTGCCATATTACTGTCCGCTGTAGTCTTTTGCTTCAGCTGGAACTGAAAATCCCAATTGGCAGTGCCCATGGTTTCCTGCTAGCAACCCCACCTCCTGTTGCACTCTATATCCTCACTTCTGGCTGTGAGCCTTGCTCCTGGGTGCACTGGTGCCAGCCGGAGCCCATGACCTACCCATTTCTCGCCAAGCACTCTGAGATGAAGCATTTTACTGCCCTAAGTTAATTACCACCTCAGAAACACAAAAGTCCTTCTATGTGTCTCTTAAGATTGTCACAAATCCCTGAAGACCAAACCAGAGAAGTGACTAGAAACACTGCGTTTTCTCCCTGCCCCAGAGCAAGAGAGGAACAAGTTCTAACAAATACATAACCAAGAGGAAAAGCTACATGTTTTCTGCTGCATTTGTCACTCAGAAATAAGCACTGGTTAGTACAAAAATATGGGTGAGGGAGAAGAAAATGCATAGCTCAGACTATGATACTACCCTCTCTCATCAACAATTTGGCTAAATTGTGGATCTCCTTCTCTTGCCTCCTCTTAGACCTAGCAAGCAGCTGACCTGGCAAGCACTGTTGAGAACTCCTGTTAGTTTTGGACACCTTCCATCTCTGTTACTTCTCTATAAATAAATCCAAAGAGCTGTTGCATGCAACTACCTTTATTCTGCCTAGGTCAGAGAAAAGGCACTTCTGAACTAGATAGGAAATATACTGGTTTTGAAATATGCTGTTCAAGATGACCATAATGCAGGACAAAACAGTACATGAAAAAGCATGCCTGGTTCTCAGGTCATGCTCCAGCCTGGTACTGGTTTTCGAAATATTCATTGGCTCTAAGCTGCTTGTGGGAGAGGTTACATGAGATTATATTAATTAGTCAGCCCAACTAGCTTCCAGCCTTAGCTCCAGTCTTCCTGCAGTGCTTTGTTCTCACATTCCTCCCCAACTTTCTTACCCCAAAGCTGATTCTAGCACTGTACGACACGAAGTAGCAGAATGTCATGAACAGCCTAAAGCTTGAGGAGTGGGCACCACATGATGGAGCATGTCACATCCATAGTAGCCCCAAGGGCCTTGCACGGTCCCCGCACTACTGTTTCCCTTGGGAAGGCTGCAGCCCCTCTCTGCCTGGGGATGGCAGAGGGCACGAGCCTTTCCCACTCTGAGTCCCTGCATTTGCTTTGCCTGACAGTGCTTGTCTACAAGGACAGAGAGAGAAGATGCAAAAGCTGCATACCCAATTTACAGGGCAATCACTGTTGCAATTCTTGTTGAAGCCATTTACATTTAGGATATTCTGGTCAGCTACAAAGGGAATATCTGCCCTGTGCTTTGTGCAGCCCTGTTGCCTGGGTCGTTTACTGCACACTGGTGGTAGTGCTACCACTGAGTGAAATTGCTTCATCAATCTATGCACCACCCAACCTTCCACTCCCTGTTAAAAGACATGTCTGCATATCTTAGACCGTTAGAAGATGCCAGGCACATTTGTCACACAGATGAAGCCTCTGGTCCCTGCAGTGAAGAGAAAATAAAGATAGCACACTGTAAAATAAGAAGCAGAGCAATGTATGCTGCAAATTTAGGCCATGAAAATGTCACACATGCTTTCAATCTACCTAGAAAACTTGTTTTCTTCTGCCAGTCTGTAGCAAGGCAAACTTCAGTATCTGCGCAGCACTTGTTTTCTCCTTCAACGTCCTACTTGCTCCCACATTCCTCCTACATGGAAAACCAGTCCAATCCCCCTCTCAAGCTGCATAGCACAAAACATGCCTGAAGAGGCTTGAATTAAGACACCAGAACCAGGAGCTTTTAAAAATCTCTGCTGAGGCCTGAACCACATCTCTGAGCTTGGATTAACTGCATCAGAAGGAGCCTCTTTCTCAGTCCCTCCCAGGCCTTGTGTGTTGCTGCTGCCCTGTGTGTCCGACCTCGTGTCCAAAGCCCTAGTTAGGCTGCAGCTGCCTTACCCTCTTTATGCTTTGCCTCACTGCTCTGATGGGCCACTCACTTTCTTTTTTGTGTATGTGCTGCTAATGATGATTTTGCTTTTCCTCTCTTTGGCACTACCTGAGCCTTGTGTTGTTGCTGCACCCTTTGGTGTGTGTCCCGCTTTCCTGTTCCTCTGTACATGGCCACAAAAGGGTAGTGCAAAGCGCATACTCTATTTTTCAACCTTTGACAGAGAAAAAATATAAACAAAGAGCAGGGTGAAGAATAATGGGTAAGCATATGGACAACACACCTGGAACTACAATTACTGGTAAGATGTCCCTTAAGTGTGATTATCCCTATATACATAGATTCACACCATAGCTAAGAGCAACTATGTCCTCTAGGGTTCAATAATTAGATTCTCTGGAAGAGATGGTCCATGACTCTTGCTCATATAATGGAGGTTTTAATGACCATGATGAAGTACTTGTCAAAAGCTGCTCTGCAGAAGTATGGAAGAGAAATATTTTAGCTAGCAGTACACTTTGATCTCTGGTGAAACATGTCCTGACCTCTGATATTAGAGTTATTTCCATAGCTCATTACCTCATTTGGGTAAGCTTCTCTTGGGTCCCATCTGCTGAAGGGCAGCTTCTTCAGGCTGGGAGGTCTCAGGAAGTGGTGCATATCAGGGGTGGAAATTTATGGGTGTCTAGACCGCCCATACCAAATCTGTGAGTTTTTCATCAGTATCTGAGAAGTGGTTAGACAGTTGAGGAAACATCCAAGGACGATGAAGTTTTAGTGTTAAGAGCTCCCAAGTCCACTACAGACCACAGAGACTGACAGGACAATAGCATTGTAGATACTATTTTTGCACTTGAACTTCAAGCATCTGTGCAGAATATGGTGTGTTATTCAAACACTGCAGACTGCTTCCACAGGCAGTAGTGGTGGGAATGTGTCTGTTGCAAGACAACTGCTAAATATACGGTCAATTGTTTTCCTTCATTTTCTTTTTCTGGTTTTGATTATTTAGGTAAGTTTTACTAGGGATGAGGAAACAGCACTCTAGCAGCATATTTTATAAGAACAAGTAAATGAGGCATAATGCAGAAAGCTCACAGGGCAGCTGTGAATGCAGGTGTGAGGTTGAGGGTTGTGTGGAGCCTGATGACAGCTAACAAAAAATAGGGACTGGATGCAGCCTGCAGCTACTTACACCAAAAACTTCCAACATTCACAGTGCAAACATGTATATGTGGACTCAGTCAAAATGTAATAACCAATGGCAATATTCTAACATTTCCTTGTTCCTTTTGCCATCAAGGATAGCCAGGCTATTCAAATTCCTTTTCTGTAGTTCATATATGGATGAACTTTGTATACAAATAGTTTTGCCAATATAAGCTGGGATTGAGCAGTTTGGTGAAGAGTGTGCTCATCAGCCAGTAGCTGTTGAGACATTTCAGGTGCTACATGACCGTATTTGATATTTCTCTATTTGGTCTTTCTGTCTTTCATGAGATGTTCACCCACTGTATCAGACTGAAATTAACCTGCCTGTATACAACATGCATAAGCAAGCAGTTACTAGCAACAGGAACTCAGTCGCTGGAGTTTTGGACAATGTGCTGGAGCACACATTCATTTCTTTTCCATGACTCACAGCAGTAAACACAGTGAGAAACAGATGTGTGTGATCCACATATATGCTGAAGTGGTTACCTGCCAGCGCTGCTGTATACCAATATATCCTAATTATAGATGCTTCTGAAAGTGATGCACACCTTTTGTGAGGTTTTTGGACACAGTGGCAAGAATATGCTGACAGAAAAGTCTTTAATAATGTCAAAAGAGGAGCCAGAGGGTCAGAAAGCTACATGCATCACAAGAATAAAGGAAGCGTAGTTTTGGTTTGGTTTGCTCTTTCCTTTCCTTGGTTATTGTTCTTTTTTTAGTTAGACTTTCAATGTCTGTACTAACAAATATCTGTAAAGCTCATTACCAGTCTTGCCAAATTAGAAAAAAATCACTGCTATATGCAAGCATGAACACTACAATGTTGGCTCTAAAACAAGAGCAGATTCAGAAGGAACAGTTATTTTGAAGTGAAACTTGGAGGCTGCTGCTTGTTGACAGTTTGGGAACTGAGGAGGAAGAAGAGAGCGGAACAAAGGTTGTATCTGGCCAGCTGACCACAACTCCAAGGCAGGTCAGGCCACTGTAGCCTTTTCTGTGTTTTTTCCACTCTTCCTTTCCATTTAAAAGCAAGCACAAAATACAAGAGCTTAGTGTCACAAGCTGATAATTAGCCGGTAGGCGTCTGAAGCTTATGCTCATGTAAAAATCTTTCTCAGCTGCCCAAGCAAACGAAATTTTTGAACATTGCCAGGAGAGTAGGCTGCAATCCTGACTTACAGGCATGCATAGTGCATGTGGTCCCTCAGGGACAGAGGATGCGTGGGACAGAGAAGTGTATTAGCATAAATTCCCAGACTGAATCTGCGAAGTCAGGCTTGTGAAATAATTAATGCACTTTGAAAATACTCTCAAGAGAGAATAAGGGCCTTAGGACATCTACAAAATCATTCACGTTGACTATTTTTTGTATTACAATTATGCCTGGAGGCTCCAGGTGAGACTGAGGACCCCATTCAGTCAATAGGCTCATAGTCAGAATAGTCACTGTAAGCTCTCCAAGGAAATCTGAACCAACAAAGCAAGAGATAAAATATTATTTTCAGGTGTCAGCCAAAAATACCGAAGAAACCCTTTTATGCCTCCCCCCCCAAAAAAAAAAAATCTTGAATGCCTTCAGTTTGTGGCAGAATCTCCTGTGAGGAAGGCAGCAGGCCAATCTGAGAAATATTTCTGCAGAAATAGTTTGTAAATTCCTTTCATCAGTCCTTAAAACATGTTGCGTTTACAGGCTTTATCATTCCTTTCTATTCTATCACAGAATATAACTGAGGCTCACATTAAGCTGGATAGTTAAGTTTTACATCACCATAGGTTTTTCTCTAGGTGAGAAGTGTCCAAGTCCAGGCTTTAAATTTGCATTAATCTTGTTTGTTTGTTTGTTTTCCTTAAACCAACTCATAGTAGTGAAATAAATACAAGCCAGCGGATTTAGTATATTATAGGTGGCATCTGATGTAATTAAAAACCCAGTTTAAAGGTTTCTCTGTCATTTGTCTTAGAAATAGCTCTTGGGGAACTTTTCCACTGAAAAAAATATCTCTTAGAAGAAGGCTACTAAAAAGATAGGAATTAGGTATGAGAATCTCCATTCCAAGTTGCTTTCTCATATTAAAATTTCCTGCGTTCTTCAGAAGTGCATTATCTGCTCATATCTGGTAGGCCTGGAGTACAAAAGATGCTTCATGCATTCACTCCACACAGAATTTCCTTATATTTTCTTTCCTTATGTTGCTAAACAATGGTGTTAGGATATTTTCATAGCAAACAAACCAAATCCACTTTATCTTCCTCTTCTCTGTCACCTTGCTACATCAGGGGGTCAGAGGCACCAAAAGCAATTCTGTCCTTCCAACAACTCTTTGCAAAACGAAATTGGGATTTTTGCCCAGAACGTACAGGCTTATCCCTGCAGATATGGTACAAGCAATCAGTTTCTGCCATAATAAGACTAGATGAGAGTAACCATGGCACTTAATGAGTCAAGTCCTAAGGCTGAAGAAAGGATCAGCAGTCATATGTCAACTTTACTCTAATAAGGGAGAATATGTACAGAAAGGCAGAAGAACATTCATTTAATAATGTTGTGGTTTGTTTATTTGTTTGTTTGTTTATTTTGTACCTTAAGTCCTGTTGACTGGAAAGTTTGTCACTTGCTGGAGAAAGCCTGTCTAATGTTGAACCTCTTGGTCTGCAAAACAATGCTACTGCAAGCAACAGATTTAATGATTCCCATGTACTAAAAGATGTAGTTTCCTTGCGTGTAAAAAATGCTTGATGAGCGCACACGGAGTACATTGGAGAAACACAAGCTTCTCCATACATTCAAGTATATGCCTGATTACAAATGAACGTGGAAATGTACACATTTCTAATTTGTCGGGGAAATTATTAGCAACTAGCAGAGGAGAAGAGGTAATAAAGGCCATCACAGTTTATTCCAAAGCATTGCATTAGGTCATTCACTAAGTGTTTCATATTCAAATCTCCAAGATTAAAGGGATTAAAAAAAAAAAATCTTTATAAAATCCCCCTTTCTCCAATTTTATTAGACATAATTCAGAAAATATCAAAAAATTTTATTCTTAGCATCATCAAGAAAGCTGCCTTAAGTCTTGAGATACATTGAGTTACTAGATTTGCTGCATTATGGGCAAGAAACAAAATCTGTGGCATTTGGTGAAGACAGAATTCCTGAGGAATAAGATGTCTGGATTTCTGGTTCCTATGTGGCAATAGAATAATAAAAAAGAATATGGATCAGAGAACCAAAACACTAATAGAGTTATTTATCTTGATGGACAAAGATATCAACCTTCTGGTTTAAAATTATGTAACACAGGTGAAGAAACAGTGATGTTTTTCCCCAAAAATGTCTTTTCTTATTGTGAATTGCCAGCATCACTGTTAAAAATTGAGCATTTATTTTCAACATGAAAGATAAAAATGGGGATATTAAACATGTTCTACCCAGCATCAATTCACTCTTATCACCCAGCATATACTGTCTTCCAAGAACCGAGAGAAATTTTTGACAGTAAATTTTTTCAGTAGCCCTGAAGAGATGTTTCTGACAGTGAAGATGGCAGACCCTTTTTTTTCTGTACACAGAACTTATCAGATAGAATCTCATTCAACACAACTAAATCTGTTTTCCATGTTGTAACCATATATGACACAACATCTGAGAATTAGCAGAAACTGCTGATTTAATGAAACATTAAGGAGGGGATGGGAAACATATTCACTCCAGAACAGACGAAAGCTGCAGCAAGCTCAGCAGGTAGCAAGAATTATATCTTCTGTGTTCAGTTACTGAAAAATAAGGTGTGTCACAGCATGGAATATGCACTGGAAACATTTTCCCATGTGGTTACTTCTCTGAAGCACAGAAGTGCTACTGACAGAAAGTTGGGTAAGGCTTTAAAGCAACTGTAAATGCAGATTTTAAAAGCATCTAACAAAGCATCAGTTTGTCTTTGTATGCACCACAGGACTTTTTTCCTTCTTTGCACTTCCTGATTAAAGAATTCGGCCTAGCATGAGACAGGAAGCTTGGTAGCAAAGAGAAGTTTGCATCTCAACATGAATGTGTTTGGTCTCCAAACAATTTATGGTATCTGTCTCAAGCTGTTAAAGACAACCCAACAGAGTTGTAACTCATACAGAGGTGTAACTCATACAGAGTGCGGAAGATAAATTTAAAGAAAAAGGCTTAAGGTATATTTTAAAGTTTTGATAAAGAACATCTTAAAAGCTTGTAAAGGCAATTAAGATATTTTTCTTCAGTGGAAGAGACAAAAATTTGGAAGCATTACTGTGTTCGATGGTATAGCAAGAACACACAATGCGGACTGTCCTTTTTTGCCTAAAGCTGCCACTGAGGGATTGCCTGGACCCTCATTATATATGACTTTCCAAAAGCATACATGTTTCAATCATTCCACTCAAGACTGAACCACCAGCAGCACCAGAGAAAGGCTTTTGCCAAGGAGCAGCTAGAGAAGATGTGCCAGAAACAATGGATTATGTGCTGCTGCAGCTATGGGAGCAGCAAATCACTGTGCAGAGGGAACCTGTTGTTTTGCATAGGATGACAGTAGCAGCATCAGGAGGAAAGCAACAGAATGAGATGTCTGCCCAAGCAAACCTCTTTCTTTTTGGTTCTCTCTTTTGGCATAGATCACTCTCTTCAGGGCTTCTGAGCGTCTCTGTAACTCAAATGCCCTGTCCTAAATCTTTCTGAGGAAGCAAACCACACAGAACTGCAGTTTGCTGGCTCCAGGCAGAAGAGTGACAAAAGCTACAAAATATATTGCTATGCTGTTTAGAATTATACAATCACAAGCCCCAGGGGTCTTTGCTTTAGAAGTTTCCTGTTGACAGTCTCAAAATACTAAATAGGAACAGTGCTCTGCTGACATAGGAACTGAAACATTTTGGGGATGCTTCTCTGAGTCCTTTTGCTTACTGACCTCAACAGACTTCTGTGTTACAGAGACATCACTTCAGTTTTTCTGGATTGCCAAACCAGTCACAAATTTCCAGTTAACCTGCTGACCTAGCACTAGCAGATAGGATTGAATTGCTGGTCAGTAAAAGGCTTTGATTGGGACACCAAAGAGTCATCCTGTGGAACCACATACACATGTTACTGCTAACACTGCACTCATTCCTTGTATAGATAAATCAAAGCTCTAGGCAGCACTGTGAGTTAAGAAGGCTTGTTATCTAGCTTCTGTATCTTCATGTGTACATTCTGGATAATTTTTGTGGTACTGCCACACAGCAAGAAAGCTTGTTTCCTGCCAAAAAAATGTGTTATAAGCATTATTCTACCCAAAACACTGAGAGCCAGCAAAAGGAATTGACAGTATATTTATTTAGCATGGCAATTGTTTTCTCAGCAGATGTAAAATCCTCGTCCTCTGACTCACCTGTAGTCTTTTTTGTTGCACAATTTGATATCTAGACCTTTCCAGGTGGTGTAGAAACAGGACATTTTCTCATTAGTAGTTGCACAGCAATTGGTGTCTTCATCACCTATACAGTGGGGAGCAGCAATTAAAAGGGGCAATACATCTACTTAACATATATGCAAACCCAGGAGTTGTTTCTGGCTATCCTCATTTATATATCAGCACAATGTAGTATGCCCTGCTGTGGTGATCAGATAACAGGCCCCAGGAAAAGGGCATCTCTGTGTGAGAGCACCTCAGCATTTACATGACAGACAAATTCCCCAGATATACAGGTTATAGGAATCTGGGTTGGCGGAGGACTCTGTAACAAAGTTTTGCCGTATTAACCAGGGCTTAAGTTCTCAGGAGTAAAGTTAAATTGCTTAAGAAGATTAAAAGTCACTTCAGCATTCCTGGATAGAAATTCAGACACTTTTTAAAATAGAGTTGCTTATATTTTAAAATGAAGCATAGAATGATGCAATTTTTGTCAGCGGTCTTTTTTCATCTGTATTTTAGCTCAGTGCAGATTTATGTACTGATAATGGCGACATTAACATAGAAATCCCAAAGACAGTGCAAAAAACACCTAGCTTCTGAATTCCATATAAATGGAAGCAGTTTAACACCAAGAAGGCACTTGTGAATGCGGCTAGGAAGATTAACAGGGTATTCTGCAGAACAGCTGACTAGACACACAAGTTGCTGTGGACTGCTGAGTTAGTTCATCCTTGAGACAAGTGACAGAGTACACATGCTGACTAGACAGACAGCATTTGACTATACTTGCAGTAGGCTCAGCTGCTCTCACAGAAGCAGCTCCTGTCGCCCACAATCAACATTGTCCCCTGCCCTGGTGCTGGCTATGGTGATATAGATGTTTCTTGCAAAACAGATGCAGCAGTTCCTGCCTCACTGTCCTCAGGACTCTCCCCCCCGCCACGTTCTCTCGCACTTGTGGTAGTTATGAAGTTTGTGAGACTGCTTCTATAGCCACAACTTAATGAAACCAAGGAACTAAGATTAAAAATAACTACTAAATAAGCAAATATAAAGCAGCAGCTTTGCTCTGGGTTCAGATATCCATGGGTCCACAGTTTCTATAGTGAGGATGGCACATGCTTTACAGTCCTAGCAGTGCTTCCAGTCTGACATGTATACATTGCTGATGACCTTAGTTTATATTAAAAACTGAGGAGAATAAAGAGCAGATATACGATCTTGATGGCTGCCCCTGCAATGCTGGGGACAACAACCTCTGGCAAAGGCTGAAGAGAGGAAGAGAAATCAACTGCTGGAGCTGAAGTTCCTTGTGATGTTGAGTCAGCACTCTTGTGCTCTAAGTAGCAGTATGCATCTGGTTCAGTTTCTCACTTTTTTTCTTTTTCAGAAACATAAGCATGAAAATGAAATTTCAAATTCTGGAGTGCAATTCTGTGGAAAGGGCTTGTGCAGAAAGCCAAGGAGACTTGCTCAATTAATTGGGTAGGAGTCTGTGGTTATTTGCCTCTGCAAATGTTTTATGTCCTATCACTTTAGAATAATTCTGGCTTGGTTCTGGGTAGCTTTTGCCAGATTTTTTTATCCCTTTAGAACATAAGACCAAACTAATCTTAAGACATTCAGTAGTGGTGATTTCTGTTCCAGTTCCTATACATTCAGCAACAATCAAGTAATTATTCTTGCTCACTCTCATGATTAATCAGGAATCTCTGGGTTTTGTATTATTAGTTTTACATTACAGACTTCTGTCACTTAAATGTTGCTCAGGAATCTGAAGTTCTTGTCACTGGACAACATAGGTAGGTCAGCAACATCCGCTTATGAAGGTACCATTACATTAATCTCTCTTGTTTCTGCAGGAGATGAGGAATGAAAAAAAAAGCTTCTACATTAACATTACCTTATATACTTTTGGCAGTATGGCTATTTCTATGCTACCGTCATTTTCCTGGCACTGTTCCCCTTGTTACTGTCAAGGACAGACCTTCTGTTAAGCACCAGAAGAATTTTCACTAAGTAGCATATATCACTTTCAGTACAGCCTGATGCTTTTAATATATCAAAGCATACCTTCTTTGGTTTTTGTGAAGATCTATTAACTACTTTTTACACACATAAAATATCTAATTAAGAAGCAAAAAAAAAACCCAAATAATATATCTTGCTTCTATCCAGAACTAAACAATTTAAATAACTTACATATCTAACTTAATTTTTATAGAAAAAGTGACACCACTGATGTATTTAATGCCCTAGATCTTATTATGGGGAGTACAGCTTAAAAACAAACATCTCCTAATGCATACTAATCAATAACATTAGTTAATCACTGTCTGAAATAATATAATTAAAAGGAAAGCCTTTACTAACTAATTCCAATGCATTTATAGCAACAAGCTGGTTTTACTTCTGCAAATCTGCTTTGACAATGTCTCCAGATTTCCCTCTGCTGGGATAGCGACAACATTGCTCACCAGAAATAAACCACTGCTACCTGTTTGTGAGAGTTTTGAAGGGAACACTGATTTTAAGTTTATAAATGTAGGAAGATGGTACAACTTCCCTTACATGTGTGCAAAGGACTGCAAATAATCAGACTGATTGGGTATTACAGTCTTGTCTCTGATGACGGCTTAGATAGCCTTGGTCACTTTAGTCTTCCAGGATGTCCCTGGCTGTTTAGGGCTTGAGAGCAGACATAGCAGAGGAGGTGCTGAGACTCATATCTCAACGATGCAGTTTCTTCAAGGATTTTAACTTTATGTTTTCATACAGGTGCAGCATTAGCTGCTGCTCAGCACAACACTAAACTCTTGCTGTCATGATCATAGCATCCAGTCTTTTCAGTGTCCTGATGTCCCCTGGGTCTTGCTCTGGAGGTCCCGTATTTGTTCATGTTCATGCCACCAGAACTGGCATCAGCAGCTCTGGCTTTCATTCCCGTTAAAGCAATTCACTACTGGTACAAGAAGGTAACATTACACATCAAAAGACTGATTGATCTGCAAAAAAAAAGGAAATAACAAGCTAGGTCCTGTTCTGCTCACTAGAGCTAGAGAGAACAGGGTAAAAAGGCACAGTATTCATCTTTGTGATACACATTTGCTTGCTCTGTTGGAGAAGAGGATAGCTAGTAAACTCAGCCCAGTGAGATTTCCAAATTTTTTGGTTCAGCATGACTGTAGAGGACCACATGTTAGAGAATTTAACACTATGTGGGGCAAGGAGTAGTGAATAGACTTCATTAAGGCCAATTTGACAGCTTCCAGTGAGAAAAACTGTAAAAATCCTTTGTGTCTCCATGAAAGACCAAAATAGCCATGCTCTGAACACAGGCTGGGAAGCTGCTATGTTAAATATCAAATTAGGTTATCCATATATGTTTTTCATGTTAGGTAGTATTTTGCTTATCCTTATTTTGCAGTCTCTTTCAGATACTCTTTTTTTCCCCTTAGTCTTGCATTTTCTATAACAAAACTTGTAGATCACTGGCATTACTCTTATTCCAAAGAGGTCAGCAGTTTTGACTTGACCCTGCACTCCCATCAGCTGGAAGTTTCTTCTACAGCTCTAGATCCCAGTACACACTGTGGTCCAGTTCTGTTGAACGGAGACTGCATTTGCACTGCTTGGAAATCATTTCAGTACTGATGCATGAAGACAGTATTATGTTCATACAACTTGATACCAATCATCGCATTACATAACATTTCTTTAGCTACTGCTACAATTTTTGTATGATTTGCTGTTACTCTCAGACAAATAAAAGACCTCGTTCAGTTACAGTGTGGTGTGTTTGATTCCAGGATATGGATCTACTAATTCTTCCCTATACTGCAGCCTGTTGCAGAACTGTACTACTCTAAGTAATGCACATAGAAAACATTATTTTCAGCTGATACTTTTCATAGTAGGTCCCATACCCCCTCCTCTATCCATTCTTTAAAGATGTATGAAATTTATAGATTAATTTTTGGATTGTCTAGGAAACAAATTTGTCTCAACTGCCTGGGAGAATTCATCTTTCACAAAACTAAGCAGGTGAAAACTAGAACAAAATTGATTCAAAATAAACTCCCCACTGATACTGCTGTATCATGCACAGCTGATGTATTTATTTCTGGTGAGGATGGAGTTAACTTTCCCCATAGCAGCCCCGATAGTGCTGTGCTTTGTATTGGTAGCTAAAATGATGTTGACAATACTCCAGTGTTCTTGCCACGGTGTTGGCTTAACATCAAGGCTGTCCTCCAACCCCTTCCCTCCAGAGGCCAGTAGGCTGGGGGTAGGCAAGAGCTTGGGAGGGTACATAACCAGGACAGCGGATCCAAATGACCAAAGCGATATTCTGTAACACACTCCACAATAACTCTACTCAGCAATAAAAGCTGAGAGAAAGGGGTGGGGTCATTGGTTATGAGGGCATTTGTCTTCTAGAGCAACTGCTCTGCATTCTGAGGCCATACCTAACTCAACATCACCTGCTGATAGGAGGCAGAGAATAAACCTTTCATTTTCCTTTGCTTTCACATGCAACCTTTGCTTTTTCTTTATGAAACTGCCTTTATCTTCACCCACAAGCTTTTCTCATCTCATTTTCTCCCCTGCTGTCCTGCTGAGGAGGGGAGTGATAAAGTGGCTTGATGGGCACCTGGTATCCAGCCAAGTTCAACCCACCACAGGTGGTCAAAAGCAAATTTATTCCTAACGTTGAGGTCACATTAACTTTCACAGCTTACTCTACCTTTCATCATTTTACTTGGATTATTTAGGAGGTAAAGCTACCTGATTTACTGTTCAGATACCTTGTTCAGGAGAACTGAAATTGCTCAACCTACCCAACTAAGCTCAGTTCATAAGCAGTTTCTGATAAAGGAGCCAGACACACCCACAAAATCCTCAAAACTGGCACTACGTAGTTTGCTCTGGCTGTAACCTGGTGATCTTATCTAGGGCTGCTCCTTAAGTGGAAATATTATTGGTAAATATTTACAGATACATTAACCTTACCCATCTTATAAGTGGATTTTACAGTTAATCGTCAAAAATCACAGTATACACAATGGCAGCATGAAAAGAGCTAGTGTGGTAATCTTGCTGTTAAAGGAACTGACAAAGAAAAAGCAGAGAATCAAACACATGACCAAATGCTGTTGCATATACACAGATGTTACTTATTGTCATTCTGCAATTAAAGACTGAAAAATACTCACGCACCTTTGGCTGGATTTTCTGTAGCAACATTGAACCAACATTAAGATATACTGACATTAACGTTTAATTAAGCTTTTAATTGGCACCATACATAACACTCCAGATAGATTTTTTTTTATTTTCTGCCCTGCATGTGCCATTACAGTCTACATTCTGGGCTTTTTAAAAGATGTTTGATATAAAACAATTATGTCCCAGAATGTTTCCACTAGCAAACTGTAATCCACAGGGCTACTTCCTGCCCAGGAATGCTGTGGTACACCCTTAGCAGTTAGGGTAAGTATGGCAATCTCTGAAAGAGTCGTTTGTGCCTGCATCTCAGTGCCTGTTCTCATACACATCAGAAAACCAGATCCCATTTGGACTCTTATTTAAAGCTATTGAATAGGGCATTATTTTATTGTTGCCTCGCAATCTAGAAAGCACTCTGCCATTTGGAAAGGAGAAAATAATTCTTCCTACAAGTGGATCTATAAGGCAGAATAAACCTGAGCATATCTAAGATGCTTAATTAAGTTTTATCTCAGCCACATTCACATTTTCTGCATTGCTAGCTGACACTGAAGGTACAAATCATCAAGTTTAGAGGAAAAAAAAATTTGGAAACCAATTTCAAATAGTATTTTATAATATCGATTTCATGCTATTAAATGATCTTGCTGTAAGTGTTTTATCCATTCAGGGATGAGAAACAACAACATGACTTTTCCAGTTAACTGAAGAGAAGTGAACAATGTTGCACTTCCGACATTCATATAAACTATTTGTAGTGAAGAGTATCCACTGTCATGGAAGAAACAAATAGACACTATCTGCCTTTCTTTCCTCTGCAAGTCTACAGACAAATTAGATTAAATGTAATAGAACTCCACAGCTTTTAAGCAATACGTGGCATATATCCCCAAAGTAATGCTGCCTACCATTCCCAAAGTAATATTGCCTATCCAGCTTCTCTTTTGTAGAAAGCTGGAATTTTACCCTACAAAGCTCCAGAATCCATATCCTTAAAAAATTCACAGCATTAAAATAAAATCTAAACTGTTAGGCATCATCCTTCCTCGTAGATCATGTCTCCTTCCTATGCTGCTCCACAGCTGAGCTAAGATCAAGCCATACCCCAGCTGGCTATGAAAAGAGAATACCTGAAGGGCATCCCTCTCCCGCCTCCTTTTATATTTATTTTGGCAGGCACAGCCCCAGGCAAAGCAATTTCTGTCCAAAGCGTCCTGGCCATGCTGTGAAGCACATCTGGGGGTGTATGTGAGAGAGGGAGGGAGGAAAAAGGGGAGAGACAGAGAGAGACAGAGGAGTTCTGGCTGGCACAAGGAATATTGAATGGAATGGTACAGTCCTGGGAGAAGTGGAGCAACAGAATTACAAGGGTTATTCCACTGATTTTGCTTCCACAAGCGTTCCTGCATTGTGTTTGCATTTAAGGGAGACATATCACTATTGATATGTACAGATGCCCCGCAGTACCGTTCCTTTCCCTCTCTGACCTCCTGCAAATGCACTTCCGAGTAAAGATCACACTCAAAATTCTCTTCAAGCACGACAAGGTGGGAAGATAAATGGCTTGGATTTTCTTTAGTTACTCATAAATTATTCAGAAGGAAGGACACGTTTTAGTGCACTTAAACCATCATTTTGTTTCATTCCTAAAAATACAAGGGCTTGAACTGCCACATCACATCTTTTCAGGCATATTAAAAAGAGTAGTTTCCTACAAACAAACAAAAATATCTCAGGTTGAACTTATCTCCCAGAGAGTAGCTACAACTTCAGCTTTTGTCTACCCCAAATTTTATAGGTATTTTTAATATTTAATCCAATAATTATTATTAATTAATGATAATAATAGTAGTAGTAATAGTGATAGTAATAATAATAATAGCAGCATATAAATAGACAAGTTGTATGTACAATTAGAAATATAAAAAACAACTTTCTGAAAAAATATGAAGCTAATGTCATTTTATAGTTTCCAAAATTATCTTTTAAAAATTATTTTCTATTTCTATTTCTAGTATTGATCGTTCTGAAACTATTTCAAAGTACTTTTAATGAAATCAATCCAGAAAAGGAAAAGCTGAAGATGTTATACATGAAAAAATGTTAAGGACTAAGTTTTATGTAACAGATCAGTTTAACCTGATACTTAGTAACAATCCCCTTTTACTGTTTTGATACAGAGTAACATGGTGTGGGTTTTAGACCTTCTAAGGCTAGATCTTTAAAATTTATGGCTTGAATAGTAGTTCCACTCAGACAGAGGAAAGGAAGCTTTTGCTCTCCATTTGGAGGGATGTTTAGCCACATTAAGGATGAAAAAACAGATTAATTTAAAATTGGATGTAGCTTTCTAACGAAACCAACCTACCAAAGCTGTGCCAGTTCTTTGGAATCTACAATAAAGTATACAGACTCAAGTCTTCAATTTTTAAGAACAAGCAAGTGTAATGCCAGTAATTGAGATTTATTCTTTTTATTTACAAGATTCCACAAAATCCCTGTGGTGGTGGTGTGAGGGGAGTGGGAAATCAAGGCAAATGTGTACTAATTTTCTCATTTCTTCCAAATTACGGTGGAGTTAAATGCATTACTGGTATTCTAATAATGGTAGTTTACTTAAGAAAAATACTAGAGAAATGAATGTTTCCCTGTGTAAATGTTGAATTTCTCAAGCTGAATTTTTTTTCTTTTTTTTCTTTAGAAAGTAAGTTATATTGAAACTAGTACAGATTTGCACTGAAAATTTCAAATGCGGGACATTATCAGTAAGAGAGTGACAGAGTTTCCCCACAGAGAACTTAGAAAATACTCAGCTGAGGAATGAAGTCTGAGCCCTGTAGGGAAATGCAAGCCAACTTTCATCAATGAGCCCACTGATAAACAGCCAACTACCAGCTGCAATTAAAGTTCACTAGTAGTAAACCAAGGCTTAAAAAGTGCAACTGGCCGAGGCCCATAATCTGAGCCAGCTTAAACTTTTGAAGTTAAGGAGTTTTCAGTAGTATTTTGGAAAAACAAACTAACAAACCAAACCAAAACCAAACAAAACATAACTAAAATGAAAACCCAACAGACCAAACCAAACCAACAAACAAAAACCAACTAAACAAACAACTTTCCAACTCAGATACAAATTCATGGATACCGTTGATTTTCAGCTCTCTCATGCTTATCTAACCCCTGCAGCAAGTAAAGCTTTTTTCCAATAACGGTTTCCAACTGACGTTATAATTTGGGGGTTTCAACTACATTGGTCAAAAAAATTGTTGCACTGGCTTTTATTAAACTTGGCAGCCAGGGTGCACTCTCAAACCTAACATAAACCATATGCTTGGAGAAAGTAGCTCATAAATACAAATATACATATACATATACATATACATATACATATACATATATATATACATATACATATACGGAGGTTTTAAAGTTCATTTTAGTAGAATAAATCTACTTCTAAAAGTCTGACTAGTTGATTTTTTCCTATTTGGCTGACAACCGCCACTTTTTCTAAAGGTAATGAAGAACATGAGTCTTGTTGATGCAAGTTCATATTACTAAACATGAACAAAATAAATTCAAGTGCATTTGATATGTAGTTATTAAATTATTTCAGCAATCTGGATACAAATACAAATGGCTATGCAAGTGATGTAGTCAATTGACTATCCAGTCAACTGCTATCCATATGCAAAGTTTAGCAACCTACTGGGAAAGAAGTTAATTCTCTGATGGGATGCCTGGCTAGGTGACTGGCTTAGTCAAATCTTCAGGAAACATCGCAGCCATTGTGCTGCTTGTACGCACATTCTGCCTCATTCAGGACCTCTGTTGCCAGAGATTAGGCAGAAAGGAAACAACATGGCTCTGCTGACAGCCAACAGACTGAAGAAAAAGTAACCATTACAAGTGAATGATCTTGGTGAAACAAGTTTATTTTCTGCAACACGATCTATTCATGATAGAAGTTTTTTAAAAAAAAAAAGAACTTGCAACCAAAAACACAAACCCCTTCAAATAGGAAATTCATGCCCATCATGTATTCTGGAGTTGCTTTCTATATGCACAGCCACGTGCCAGTTTTCATGCTGGCAGTCTATTGTTACTGCTTTGGTCCAGCAGGAAGCAACTAACTCACAGAAGCAGTGTAATGCACAGCAAGAATTTAGGCAGGAACAGATTATGGATTGCAGATTGCAGATGAGCAAAGACAACAGAACAGTTAACTGGTGGAAAATTGAAGATGCTGCTTGTTACTACAGGGTAAGATGTATCTGGGAAAAGAAAGCTGGTATGGGAAAGACACAAAACCAAATTCAACTATCTCTCTCGGATATAAGGACATAGATATTTGATCAAAAACTTCTGAATGAGGAAGGGAAGCAGAAACAGCTAAACTAACCCTTCTTCTGCCTTCTGGACTTCAAAGACAAATACCAGTAATGCAGACTAAGATCCAAGTAGACTTCACATCTATTGCGGTCAGTAAGAGTAGAAGTTAACTTTCTACTAAAAGGACCAGCAAAACACTCCACGCAGCTAATCTCTCATAGCTTCTTATGCATCTCAGGTGGTTCAAGTTATTGCTCTTACACCTCTTGTTTCAGAAGTTAATTTCTTGAAATAACTCACCTGAAGTACACTTGGCTTTTTTATTGCTTAGCTAATAGAACAGTCTTTCCAACTTTTCTAACAGCCATGTTTGACAACAACGTATTTCTGAATAACTGCAGTTTAAGACTTAAGAAATCTTCTGAGAAGGCAGATGTTTAAAAACTGCCTTGCTTTTTTAGTGACTTCCTTTGTGATAGAATTCATTTAGCACAGCCCATAGCCTATTGTATAACACAACTCACAGCCAAAGTAAGCATAGGTACATTACTCTCCAGACAAATCAACAAGACAAGGAAAGGACATTTGAGACTTTTCGTTATGAGGGAACTGAAAGCAATGTGTTTTTTCCCTCATGAGGCTAATGGCTGGAGCAGTTCCCTGTATCTGTTGCCCTCTGGAACCCCAAAAGGAGACTAAACCACACTGCTCTTCATCTGTCTAGGACTCAGGCTGGTCACATGCTGCTTTTCTCCCCATAAGGTGTCTATGTGGAAGTAGTTATGGTTATGGTATTGGGCCTATGTGAAGGATGTATGCACATAAAAGATTATCTTCTTTTACTTGCCCCTCACTCCTCCAAAAAAGTTAAATTCATCAGCCCTTTGTGTTTCAGAAGCAGTTACAAAGAAGGTAACTTTGGATTCCTTTGAGTTAGGAATCAACTCCAGCACCATTCAGACATTTTGCAATGGGTTTTGGTGTTTTAAAATACGCAACACCTATTTTAAAATAAAATCCCATTCAGTCATCAATATCCTTACTGATTCACAATTTGGACAACGCCCTACTCTGGAACAGAGGAGAGATGTCAAAGTTACCTGACTAGAAGGTTTAACCATGCTATAGGTGCAGCTGATGTTTGGGTGGACTAATTGAGGATGCGTGTGTTTGTTTGAGTTAAATTACCATATGCTTCGCTTAAATGGGAGTGAATGAACTGTAAGAAAATGTATTTGTATTTGTTGATTTATTTGGGTCGTATGGTCTTTCCTACCACTCGGTCTCAAATTTAAAACAAATTGTTCAGAAATATTTTCAAGTCAGTAGTATTCTTGTCACCACTTCAGGCAGGATACACGACTTTTGTATCTCTGTTCCAGTGTTTCTCCCCTTTTCTTTATTAAATCTTTTGGGATAGGCAGTTCACAGACCACTTGCTTGGTCTGATTTCTACCAATTTGTCTGTTACAGCAGCCACTTGAACAGAGTATTCATACATCAGACTCAAGAGTCCAGCCTTTTGATGGATGCAGATTTCTTTCCTGACAATTCTGTACTCAGTCTGAAAAATATATCCTCTGCATCACAAAAACTCACTCTTTGCAGCAAAGGCTTTCTATAGTTCAAGAGAATTTCTCTCAAATTGTGTTGAAGTGTTTATTGAAAGTAATCCATATTCCAGCAGTAGGCAATTTATTTCTAGTTCTAAGGCCTGAGCTCATTTAAGGGAAATCTGAAGCTCTGTGCTCCATCACGCTAAACGGATGTGCTTTGTCAAGAATGGAAACACTCTACATATTTGTCATTGTATACCATATACAGTGTGAGAAACCAAATCCCTGGTCTGATAGCCACCCATGTTGCTTAGATGTCGATGTAGGCACAACATGCACAGATTTTATTTAGGAAAAACCTAATTTGCCCCTTTCAAAATGTACATACAAAGCAACCACCTCCATTGTTTCATCATTCATGTAAGACTGCCTAATTTTCAAACTATTGCTTATGAGAGTTTGTAGTAACAAATCACTCCTTGCAAAGAATATTTTTTCTCCTGATTAGACTGAGGAAGGTGCAAAAGATCTTTTTGCCTATACAATGCTGACTGATTTTCTCCTGCAGTTTAACACCACCTTTTGGGATCCTGAGAACAACATCTAAAATGACAATTGGCTACGACTATAAAAATTCCGCATTATATTTAAATATTTTATTTTTCTGACTAATTATCTGAAAAACAGATGTCAGTCTAATTCACTGGAATTAGATAGGAACTTTATTATATTTATTAAAATGTGAGACACATCAATGCAAATCAGCAGTCACACTTGTCAGTACTAAAAGTGTTTTACACACAGTGGAGTGTGTAAACACAAATGGTAACACACCAGCATTTCCTGGTGTTTGATGGAAACTGAATTTCTTGATAGAGAAGTGAAAGGGCTGGAGTTTGGATTTTCCAGGCAGTTTTCTGTGTGCATCTGAAATACTCAATTTTCCTGACTTTAGGGCATGCATCAGGCTCAGCATAAGGTTGGTACCCCAGCATATGCAGCAGTATGTAGAAAATCAGTAGTTCTGCAGAGACACTCTTTGAGGCTTTTAGGCTGATATTTCTTAAGAGCAACAAAGATGTCTTCTAAGCAGCAATGAGAATGGCGTGGGACACAGGCCAAGGAGACCATCCTTCCAGCCAAGGATTCTCTTGCCACAAATGGAATCAGGAAAGAGGCATTTCTTACCTGTGAGTTTCACTATTTACTAACTTTAAAGTGGTTTTTCTTCAAGGGTTTCCTATTTACTCTTTCCCTTTTCTATTCTTTAAGCTTCCTTCTGTGCTAAGCTCAGTGTGAAACCACTAAAGAAATAAACTGCCTTTTGAATCCCAGGTATTAAAATGGCTTCCAAATTGGGCAATACCAGTTTGCAGAGGCTTACTGTCAAGCAAAAGAAAGGTGAAGGAGACAAATGCAGGACTGCTTAAAAAATATAGATTGTATAAAGAAGCATCTGAAGGTTACTAAAGCACAATTGTAGCTCAACCTGTGCTACTCCCACAATTTTCACTGAGAAGAGACATCTGCAGACTTTAATAGATACCTGTTCCTGGACTATGTGACTAGTAGGGAGAAACACTGTGTGCTGTGAATAAGGAAACAAGATATGAAAGCAGCAATAAAAACTGCCCCTCTTCTCCTTGCTCTCTGTTACAGAGTTAGACAGTAGCAACTGCCCTGATTTATTCCCCTTCAAGGGGAATGGTACAGTGATTGGGATTGCCTCGATGCTCCAAGTACAGCAAATTTAGTGTAAAATGCAGCTTCAAGACAAAACCACCCTGATTCTGGGGGGATTATGAATCAGTTCTACCACTTCAGGACACCTGGGAGCTAACATCAAGACGAAGAAGGGCATCTCATTAGTAGCTCTTGAAAAACAAGTACCCACAGTTGGGTGTACCTGTCTTAAACAATTAGCAGTGAAACGGCAGTAAAACTTTTGTCTCATTGGCACACATACAAAGCCAAATAAACTCTCAACTTCTCTAAAGTAACAGGAGATCTATATCCAACCTACAGACTCTGTCTCTACACTGAGCATCCAAAGTATGCCCTTAACCTGTTATTATTTAAGAGAGTGGTGTTTTCTTTTGATAGAAAGCTAAGTACATAATCATACCAAAGATTAGTAAGCACAAAAGCTGGAAGTCTTTTCTAATTCAAGGATTTTTTTTGCAATATTTTATTTTAAAAGTCACTCTGGTAATCCTTGTAATTTTAAGTAAAAAAATGCCAATAAGCCTTTATAAAACACCTGAAATATGGTCACTGTCAGTTGCAATTTAAATACTTAATGAAAAATATTGAATATGCAAAAAATTAATATGCTAGTTAGGAGCTTGTATGTTTTCCCCTCAGCTAGCAGCAGCCAGTTGCAGAAAGAATTTTGCTTTGCCCTGTAAAGTTTACCTCAAGACAGGACTAGGTTAGAAGCAACTATTTCTTGGGAGATGTATGTGGCATAAGTAGTGGCATAAGATTAATTTCACCAGGCACTGATTTTGCAAGTTATTGAAAGAAGTAGAAATGGACTTATGCTTAGAATTACGTGTGCAGCTAAGCATTTTGCTTCCCTATATTGCAGAAGAAAACCAAAAAAGTTCATACCTGAACAGTAAGCTCATATTCCGTCGAAAAGATCTCATCGTTTGCAAGAAGGTTAAAGACTATTTGTTATTCAAGTTACTTGATGAATATGTTACCTTCAACCTGGACCAATGTTACTTATAGAATGACAGAATCATAGACTGCTTCAAGTTGGAAGGGACTCGTGATGTCTCACTCACTGCTCCTCACAAGACTACCTAGGGCTAAAAAGGCTAAATCGTATCACGGAGAGTGTTGTCCAGACACTCCCTGAAGATGCTGTGGCAGGCTGGGTGCCATGATGCCCTGGGGAGCCTGTTCCAGTGACCAAACAGCCTCTCAGTGAAGAACCTTTTCCCAATGTCCAATCTGAACTTCTAGGAGGTGCATTGCAGAGATAGAACCTCATATTGGATGGACATGAGCCAGTCTGGTATAACTTTCAATTAACTGGTGATTTTAGAGATTCCTTGAAATTATTTTCAGGCAATGTAACTAGTTTCTGAAATAATAATTTCAAAATTTCAGGTACGACAACCCAAACTGATACTACCTCTACTACAAAAGTACTGACCGAGTACGAACATATTACACCCTATTGAAAATAAAGAGCTTGCTAATAATTTTATGGTGGAGGGGAAGAATCCCTTAAAATACGGTTAGAAGACAGACTCTCCCCTTCCATTATACAAACTATTAACATAGAGGATAAAATATTCATATGAATCTTGCAAAATAGCTGAAGCACTTTCATACAATATTATAGAGATCAGTTCAAAGACCTGACATTCTACAATGTTTATGCATTATTTTCTGCATATTACAGCTATGTCCTGAAATGTATACTATAAAATGTCAAGAACTGTAAATACAGGGGAGTAGGGGCTTACAGCACACACTTTCTTTGTTGGTGTTAAAGACTGAATATGAGACATCACTACAGTAACTGTTTTCTGAAGCTATTCCTTAGCATGTTATTGGAGAGAAAAACAAAAGCCTTTTACATAATTGGACTACATCTGCAAAGATCACCAGTGGAAAGAGTTCAGCATCTAGGATTTTGGGGAGGCACGAGTCACACACTGTTCCTATAAACTAGAAATAGCTTTGAATCAAACTTCTACAGATTTTGTTTCAATATTTGCAGTTGCCAAATAACTGCCACTTAGGCTTTATATACGCTTACATGAAAATTAGAAAAAAAAAAAAATCAGAGCAGTGTGAAAACAAAATGTTGCTTTAAGTGCTATTTCTTGGTGAAAGTTGGAAAAGTAACAATGAAACCATTAAGTCCTTAAAATCCTGTGAGTATTAAGACTTTAAAGAGGAGCAAACCAATCTGAAAGATCAAAATTACTAAAAAATACAACAATTGCATGTGTAACAGAGGGGTAGGGAAAAAGTCACCAGAAACTAGCAGGTAAATGATGCATGGATGGAAGAAAGGATAGGATAATGTCCTTCAGCTTCCAGTAGAGACTTTTAATTGCTATGGAGTATTGCAAAATAATGATGTTGTGGGAAGGTTGCTTGTTTTGTGGTTTTTGTTTGTTTGTTTTTCCTGTTTCGTTTTGATTTACGAAACACCTGTATAAGTGTACAGTTTGTACCTCCATACTGGAGTCACATTGAAAACACCATATTTGTCATTCATATGCAAAATTATACTGTGGCTCTACGTATAAACTTAATGCATGCACAGAATGTACATAAAAAATAAGCATCTGCAGTTTCTCATGCCATATTCCAGCAATAGCTCCAGTTCTATGCACATTAAGGCAATGGACCTGGAGGAGAAGCACTTTTAAGCTGTTGCCTGCACAAATTATACAACATGCTGCCAGATCAGTACATTTAGTGAAAAGTTATCCATTGCCTTTAAACAGAGACTTAGCTAGCTTTGAAATAATAACTGAATTGGTTTCAGAAAGGACCTTTGTAGACATGTAATCCGGCAGCCTGCATAAATACAAGCCATAAAACCTCCATGTATTAGGTTCTGCATTGAATTTACTAGACAGTTTAATGTAATTTTTTTTTTTTTTTAATAAGGCAATATTATTGTTAACATTGCTAAAACTTCTTGAGACAGCCAAATGCCCAGAAAGTCTATGTGAACGTGTGTGTACTGAGTTTTTGGTTTGGGGGTTTGTTGTTGTTTTTGTTGTGTTTTTTTGTTTGGTTTGGTTTTGGTTTTTGGTTTGGTTTTTTTTTTTATTTTTTTTATTTGCAAGGAGGGAAGGATGAAGCATTTTCATCTGACTTAATGAAGCCCTTAAGTAAAACCTCTTCTTAGAAGAAAGTTGTTAATATATTCTGTTATGAATTCTCTTCCTCTCCTGCATCAGTCAGCATAATTGAGGTACTGTGAGGCAAAAAATGGGTCCCGCTGCTTATGTCCTATATATGTTTATACCAGGCAACTAAGGAAACTATTCTGCTTGGACAAGAATTCTCTGATTTTCTGTTTCCATTTCCCACAAATACTGCAGTAAAAATAAATAATAAGCAGGCCAGATTCCCATCTATTACAACATGGCTGATCTGGAACGACTCCATTGTGGCTGACAGAAACCTTCTGGGTTAGCAGACTTGTCACTAAGATCAGCAGCTAGCTGTTGGCCTCATAGTTTTTTAAATGAAGCCTGAAGTCAACAGAGTCAGGTTTGCACACTGGCAACTACAACACTTCGTGTTTGGCTTAACAGAAACTTCTTGGGAGACTGACAAAACATACCAAACAAAAAAACAGGGAGAAACCCGAGGAAGATGAGTACTTGCATGACTCCTCTTTCTTCCTGTTTCCCACTGTAATTTCTGGGCAATCTATGTCACTTTCTCTAGCTAAGTTAGAATTTAGGGAATTATTTCACCATTAAAAATACTGACTCATCTTTGCTGAGACAAGGCTATAACATAACAGTGACACAATTTGGGAATAACTTGGTGTAGCATTTAACCCAGCATTTCATGTGGTTTGGCTAGGATAAATAACGGATAGACAGACAGCCTTGTTCTCTGCAGTATTTTAGGCTGTGGATTGTGCATTAAGCAGTACTTACAATACTAAGCATTGCCTGGTGGGAAAGGACATGTGCAGTTTAGCTAATAATTCTGACTTCATTCTGTTTAGGAAAAGAGCTTGACTCATCAGTACAAGCTGAACACAAGATGTTAAAGAGTGAGATGGCTATGTTTGTTCTACTAGTTACTGCCCCTGCACACTTAACTAGGAATGATGAGTTTCTCACAGATTTCTACCAAAATTCACAGTACTCTGATGGACTATTCTATCAGCTCCATGTAGCAACTGCTTGTGAAAACTGAGATGATAGACAACAGATTTACCAAGAGTATTTAATCTTAATCTCAGAGGAAGAAAGGCTAATTAAATGCTTCTGCTAGACAAGATTCAATTTCAGCCAAATATCCTTTCAAAAACAGGACAAGATGGAAGGCTGCCAAACAAAACACGTGTTTGGTACCCAAGAAAGATGGAGGCCCTCAAGGATAACGATGCAGTAAACTATACTTTTGATAGTTTCTCTAAGGAATAGGCTAGAGGACAAAAGATTGATCCTATTGGTTTTTGCTGAAATAACTGACAAGCTTTTAAAAAGTAGGATGACAACCAAAACTCTGAACAGTTTTTAGTTCCTCTGATACATATCAAGGCTTTAACATGTCTTCAAGCTCACTCTGTCCTTTATAGCCCAGTTTAACACTAAAATCTGATTTTTGGATCAGACATTTCTAAAAACAAAACCGGAGTTTTTTAAAACCAGTATTATACAACAGTCATGATCCTTCCTGTGCTTTCTTTTTGCAATAATACATGTTCGCCCTTGCTAGTGGCAGCACCAGAAAATGTGAAAGAATATTCTGCATTCAGTTTGTCCTTGTTATTTTGATCTTCCAGGAGCTACAGAGATAGATCTGGTGCTGAATGTCTTCTTTATGACAGCTTTCACCAACACACCATTCCAATAGCAACCAAGCAGCACCAGCAACCCATACTAGCTTTCCTGCTTTTGAGTTGGCAGAATCCTCTTCCCCACTGATGGCTACAGTGAACATCCCATTTTGGTGACTACTTCAGGGTGTGTTGCTATACTGCCCTGCTTCATACATTTGCTGCCTTTGCTTAGCACAGGAAGTAAATAACATTAGGAAGTTTGGGGTTTTTTTTTTGAGACTTACAAAACTGGGGAGGGGGTGGACCTCAGTATCACCAAGGTAGAAGCCACCCCTGCTTTCAGCTGGGCTGATGCTACAGTTTGCCATTTACCAAACATTAATTAATCTCAGTGTAGGTACACCATGCCCAGCTTCCCAGTTCACTTCAATGCACCACCTGAGCCATTACGACTGGTCCATTTCTTGAATGCATGTTCTAGTTTTAAAATGTTTCGTTGCGAAAGCATCCAAGTGAGGTCACCTTTTCACTTTTACAGCATTCAGATGCAGGCGGCTCTGTATTTTAGTGCTAGTTATGTTTAAGTCTCATTTTAAATGCAATAAAGGGCTAAAGCATATAGCCATGGATTCTCAAAAAAACCTACAATTTTGCAGATCTCTGGTTCAAGTGAGCTCAATGCTAATAGTGATTTCTCTCCCACTCTACTCTGCACTAATGCAGCCTCACCTGGAGCAGTGTGTGCAGATCTAGGTGCCAACTATAAAAAAGATATAAAAGATATATCTAAAAAAAGATATAAACCTACTGGAGAGTGTCCAGAAGAGGGTTACAAAGTTGGTGAAGGGTTTGGAGGGGAAGCCATACGAAGAATGGCTAAAGTCACTTAGTTTGTTCAGCCTGGAGAAGAGGAGACTGAGGGGAGACCTCATGGCGGCTACAGCTTCCTCACAAGGAGGAGGGGCAGGTGCTGATCTCTTCTCTGTAGTGACTAATGACAGAACAACCCAAGGGAATGGCAGAAAGATGTGCCAGGGAGGCTTAGGTTGGACACTAGGAAAAGATTCTTCACCCAGAGGGTGGTGGAGCACTGGAACAGGCTCGCCAGGGAGGTGTCACAGCCCCAAGGCTGACACTGTTCAAGAAGACACTGGACAACGCCCTCAGACACATGGTGTGAACTGTGGGGTTGTCCTGTGCAGGGACAGGAGCTGGACTCGATGACCCTTGTGGGTCCCTCCCAACTCAGGCCTCTCTATGATTCCATGATTCCTTTTTCCAGGTTTGTGTAAATGAATCATGATCATGAATCACTAACACTGCATAGTACAAACCATCTCATTAGTAAAGGATATCAACACCCACAAGGGCCTTTTTTCCTTTTTCATCTTTATTTAGGGGGCTAAGTACAAGTTTATAGTCACTTTTCCAGAACTATCTGTGTAGGCACTTGTCCTTCCTCCAAGGTCTCTTCTGGAACAAGTGATATAGGCAAGAAAAAGCAGAATTGGCTTTGCAACATATGGAAATACAAGGCGTATCTAGAAGAAGAAAAAATCTTTCAGCTTCTAAAGTTATGAGTCAACCCAGCAGGCAGAAGGCTTTTTATTTCATGCAATCACTCTTTTACTACACTTTAAAAATACAATACGTTTCTTCAAAATTGCCATTACACAACACTAAATACTGTAAATCTTAGGTTTAACAAGGGATAAAAAGAACAGAGAGGTTATATGGAAAAATTGAGCTAGAATTGTTTGAAAGGAAGCTCCCAGCACTTTTAAAATATCTTACTGGTTTAAAAATAACTCTTCCATTAGCTTCAAAGGAAAAAAGACCATGATATCTGAGAAATGCATGAGCAGTACACAACGTACCAAACAACTTCAATACTATGCAATTGATTAAGTCTAAGGTACAGAACAAAACTATACCCTAGATTCTATTTTCAGGCAAAAATATATATAATTCTAAGCTCACATAAAGAAGTAAATGGTGAAGTGAATGAAAGTGTGCTAGGAATATGACTGCTGGTAATGGCAGATAACACTACTTATTTGACCTTATTTGAAATTGCCCTAGGATGGAAACATTTTAAAAATATTGCCAAGAAAGCCTGCTGTTAATCTTTGAAAAATACCGTCAAAATATACTGCTATGTCAGATAAACAAAACCACAATTTTCTTTTTATATGCTATGAATACTAAGAAAGTTTGCAGAAAATATATCATCTGTGGAGATATATATTCTCACAGTTAATATAGGAGGCTTATTTCAAAGCACTTAAACTGTCTCAAAGTACTTAAACACCTATTAACTCTTCTGCAAAGATATTTAAACTGTGTAGTCAATGTTAAATATCTTTGCTGCTTGTTTAGCCTGTGAGTTCGTCAAAATCATACAATGTATCTCCCCAGAGAAGTAAAATTATTTGCAGATCTCTGAGAGAGAAATGAGATTGAGAAACTTAAAAGTGCAGCTGTGCTGAAAATCAGACCTCAGTTTCCTGAGTTCCAGCCTAATGCACAGCGATTTAAAACAGTATCACATAAATAACAGGCCTTTTTCTATAGAATATCAAAGAATATCAAAGTAAGGTTAAAAAAAAAAGTAATCAGTACTGTAATGAAGTATTGCACTATATCGAGATGTTTACCAAAATTCACTGTGCTTGAGGACTGAAGGCCTTCAGAGGAGGGCCAGCAAAATGGCTAGAATCCTTACTTATTCTACTGGAGTCTTCCCTGATTTAAGAAACAAACACAGATTACAACCTTCAATCAACCCTAAGAATCTATATAAATCATATCTACTAAGGTTTATCTATTGTGATTAAATTTGAACATCTCCAACACATTTTCCCTAGTTAACATATTCCAATAGATTATACATATTACATTCCTAGTGTATTTTTGCAGTTTGGCATTTTAACCATAGAAGTACCTCAATGTGTCTTGATTTGATTATCTTAATATTAGTATTTGAAGATACTCTTGAAGACCACCACTCCATAAAGAGAGACAAGGTTATAATTTTTAATTTCTGTTATTAGGAGGCTCATAACATACTGTTTCGTATTGTGGAACCATATATCCTAAGACAGAAGCACAAAGTCAATGCTGTGACATATTCCTAGAAAGTTCTTGTGCATAGCAAAAGCAGTAGTATTAGAAAGAATAAGAAACTGTTCAAGACTGTTCTCAGCTGGAACTAGGTCAATGGATGATAGCTCTTGATTAACATTCAAATGTTTAAAATAGTCCCTACTATTTTTTCCCTGAATCTCAAAGATCATTCTGGATCAGCAAGAGTTGACACTACAGGAAAGGAAGAAATCGCACTTTCCTGCAATGAGCAGAAGCTTTTGACTTGTTACAGATCTATTTTTCCAAAATCTATGGGTGTCTGAGCTTGGTATTTCCATTTTAAGCCCATCTTGGGACAAAAACTGCACTAAGGAGGACAGACAGAAGTGGCAAATGGAGTAGAAGGAAGAGCAGCAAGAACTCCAACTTTCTTCAAAACTTGCTGCACTTTCCATGAACCACTGTGTCTCAGTACTTGTTGTCACTCTGTGTAACAAAGTGCCTTTGCCTAAGTTGTAAATGTGAATATCTAAACAGTAAATTAACCTAGACTGACATTGCTTTTTCAAATGGTAGAAGATGTATTCTGATTTCTAGCAGCTTTTAAAAAATTGCTGTGTAATGTCAACAGATCTGAATCATAAAGCTTAACATATTAGCTTCTGCAAAGTAGCAAACATTGGAAAACACAGCTGGATAGCATAAGACAAGAGGAAGTTGTGTTTTGCTTCCTTTTTTTCTGTTGTAATATGAGAAATCACAATTTCCAACTGTGTTGATGGCCTGTCACTGTTTAATTGCAGGGCCACAATAAGCCATGGCAGGTGCTTTGTTAACCCCCCTTTCCTTCCTTCCTCAGCAACGCACTCCCCACTAAGGAAAGGCAATAGGAGGGCAAAGAGAGGCAAAGAGGGAAAGGACTTGCAAGTTGGAAAAAAGTTCAAAATGTTTTACTAATGCTACTAATAAAATAGAGAAAATATTACAAAACACACAAAACCAATCCTGAAATTCCCAGCACAGATCAGCACCAGCTGCACACTGCTCCAGCAGCTGCAGGGCAGGCATCCTGAAGTCCTGGGTTGGACTCTGCAGCAAACCAGAATTGGAATCAAGGATGCAGGGTCTGTCACTAGGCCTCAGGTCACGGGAACAGCAGACAGGGTCCTCCCTAGATGCTGGCCATAGACGAAGAGAACGAGACCCTCATGATCTTTATATGGTGTTATGATGTGGATGGAGTGGAATACTTAGTTAGTCAATTCTAGTCAGCTGTTCAGTTCATCCCTCCTTGCTTACGGGTTGTACATTCTTATCAGTGACCTTGTATACCATTGCTATGTCTACTCAAACATGTATCCAACTTCAGAAAAGTGCAGTTACCTAGAAGAACTCAGCTGAAAGGAAAATTCGCTAAAAGAGAAACTGGTCTTGTTTTTAACAAAACCAGGACATGGCCATAAACAGAATTACAATTAAAAACCTTCCAATCAGAGAACACTGTCCCTCTTGGTCCCACTTTCTTGTGATTAATGCTAAAATGGGGAAGAAATGGTAATTGCACATACTGTAAATATAATTAATCCCAGAAATATGCTGCCTATTCAGCAGCATAAATTTGATTTCATTGGTGCACAAACAAATGTTAATTTGTGA
Source organism: Nesoenas mayeri (assembly GCF_963082525.1). NCBI lineage: Eukaryota > Metazoa > Chordata > Aves > Columbiformes > Columbidae > Nesoenas > Nesoenas mayeri. The sequence goes on along the minus strand of NC_137542.1, from coordinate 31,012,206 downwards.
AAGAACCATTTTGACTTACACCAAACACAGATTCTATTATAAGTATTTCAGGGCAACAGTTAGTTTCTGATGCACTGGCTACATTTAGGACAAGCCTAATCAGCTCTGGCAGATGATTAATGCAAATTACTGGTCCCTTTTTCCATCCTTGTAGTAAGGGCTGTACGCATGGCAGGTAAGAAAAGTGACAATACTTAAACCATACCATCCACATACAGTTGAGAGTCCTAATATGGTTAAGTTAGACACAATGGGCACAAATTACGTTGAAGCCTGTCTTCTTCCTTAATGTTTACAATTATATACTTGCCTTACAAGAATAAAAGCAGCTACCTGAGCTTTTCCACTAATTCTGCCAGCAGCTGTTGAGGAGGCCACTTCTCCCCTCAGTGAACCGTAGTGGACACCAGCGCAGGAGTGAGAGGCCGGTGCTGGTTATAGAATACTCAGATCCCAGTCACAGGTGGAGAAATCACTAGATAAGGACAGTGACATCAGCTTGTCTATTTAAACCTCTGAGGTGTTTTACAAAGGCCAGCTAGAGAAACAAACCACATGGAATGACAAAGTGGACATGTTGTTTGATGGTTTAGGAAGAAAGCAAATGAGACATCATGTCAATGCACCTCATATGACAAGACTGAGCCATATTTGGTTATTCTTTCTTGCCTTCTTTCTGAACTGCTAAGGAGAGTGGGATCTCAATAATCTGCTCTGTTACTCATGGTAACCACCAACCCTGCTTAAAATACTATTAGGATATGATCTAAACCATTACATTTAAACAGCATTAATATAATTGCTATTTATTGTACAGAAACCAACAATCTTCCTGAGCAGTAGAGAGATAAGCCTTTTGTTCCCAGATATCTTGTTCTTCAGTAGCAAGTGAATATCCCAATGAGAGTATGGTTGGGAACACAGATGCAGTGCAGCAGCCATGTTAAAAATATCCCAGTTACATAAGCTTGTATAGTTGAAGTTTTCCAAGGACATGCATTTGAATTCTTTTCCCTAGTCATGTTTTACACATCTCAATTTAATTTGGTTTCCCATGGTAGCTTCAACCAAAACACAGAACAAGCATACGGGCGAGAATGCAAAAGGATATGTTCAACCATTTTTTGAGTTTAACAAGATTAAGTGAAATGAATGTTTCTCTCAATTGCCTTACAGAGACAAACTGTCATATAACTTGCAGATGACTAAAATTTAACTTGAAATTTGTGTGGCTTTTACTATTCAAGCCACATGTCACAAACAGATACACAACTGCAATATGGGCTAGACCCTTTCTGTTCTTCTTAGAATCTATAAGGGAATACTAACTGAGATTATGGGACATCCTCTGCCTATGATACAGATCCTTTTTTTTAAAATCTTCAGAGCCATAGCACCACCTTTTATCAAAAGTACGTGTGTTCGAGTTTACAGAACACAATGAAAAAAACTTAAATAGAAGAAAACTTCACTGTTGAAGTTCTTCAGGCATCTTGCAGTGCACAATCACAGGATGTTACCAGTTGTGCTCCTAACCCGGTAAACAAACTGCATGTGAAAAGTATGTACTGCATGTGTAGAATCATGAAAAGAATACATCACTGTTGGCGCATGAAACATGGTTGTTATATTGCCCATGTCAGTTTGTGGTCTTATTCAGTGGGACTTTTTCCCTATGCTGTGCTAGTGAAGAAAGAAAAATACCTTGAAGCTTCTAATGGCACTTTTGACAACTATTAACTATCTTCAGTTATGGGATGCAATAGGTGTAAGGACATTTGCCCCACCGAAAAATCTGGGCTTACATCCACTTCATCAAAGAATTGTCACAACTACTGATTCTAAGTGATTCGGAATTATATGCCAAATATTATAGTTATGTGGTGTATTTGGTCAATAAACAGGGTTTCTGAGCTGCTCTCTTCTGGCTTTGCAAAGTCTTTGTTCCTTTTAGATAGTCAGAAAGTTTGAAAACATACTATAAAAGCCTCCAGCTCCCACACATTTTGCAGTAACTCAATAGCCAAGAGGTGTTTCCAGGTTGCTTCTAAATACAGCTTAACAAAATGTCCTAGCAAAGGAAAGTGGATGTATGCAAGTGAAACATTTGGGAATTAGACATATACTAATTTGAGATTATCAGTTTCCATCAGTCCATATGACATTTACCAGGCTAGTATACTCAGAACAGTATGAATGAATGTTCTGTTCTTTCCTGAATTTCAGACTAATATGAAGAGAAATGTGGATTTCCACTAAAGTCCTCAGACAGACATTATTTTTAACCACTACAGTTTCTGAAAGAGCAATTTATAATTATCATCGGAGAGTCTAAAATCCATTTGAGAAGAAGACAGTCATATATGCATATTATCAGGTGATTGTATTTGAAAGTTGTATTTACAGGATGTTATTCCCAGCCCTTTGACATCTCTGGTGACAATACAGTACACTTTAGAGTGCAAATCTGCTCTCTAGTGGCAAAAAAATACCACACCAACTTTACTGAAAAATCCTTAGTCAATCCCGATGTAATGTCAAATGTCCTGATGTAAAGTCAATTAATTGTTGTTTTGCAAGACTGGCTAATAAGAGAAGGAAAAAAAAAAAAAGTAATTAAATAAAAATTTAAGCAACTGGAACTAAGAGCGTGTAACTCTGTTTAGATCTGATAATTCTAGTTCATTTCTCTGGCAGTAGTTGATCAATCTTTCGTAATACTGACTTAATGTATCATCAGGGTAGGTTGAGCAACCATAAGAAGAAATATAATAAAAAAAGAGTTAATTTTGTGTGAACTGTGCAGGTTTTTATCAGGTTCAAATCAGCAAGCCTGAAAGCTTGTAAGACTGGAATGTCAATTCTCAATGCACGTACGTATGATTACCCATCAGTAACATTTCTTTCCCTTTAAGCTAGGAAGTAACGATAGAAATAGGAGACAGCAATGTAATTAGGTCATTTTAATAATTTCCCAGTTACATCTTTCCTCGCATAAGTTTTCAAGACAGATTTCAAGAATGACCGGGAAAAGATTGCACAATTGAATTTACAGAGTCTACTGATTTCAGTTTGGAGACTTGTAAACCTTATTATTAACCCCTGAAACCATGACTGTGTTTAGATCAGGCTGAGTAGTACAACCTTTTCTAGCTTTACAGCCACTTCATTCTTCATTTTAGTAATTCACACATAAATGTCTGTTCACTCATGATTGAACTACAGTAGAATAGCTAAATTGGCCATGACTCCCACCTGCCAGTAACTGGCTGAAATGCATACAGTGATTGAGGAACGTGCTACCAGTTTCTAGTTCAGGAAGTAAAGGCTACCCAAAAGTGACCATTTTAATATGCAGGAGTTCAGCAGCAGCTAGGTGTGTATTTTTAGCTGGGGGCACAGTGAGTAGGGTGATGACCAGTTATGCTATAGCCTCCAACATACCTCATACTTGAGAGCATATTGACAGTATAAAATTGAGTTTTATGAGCACTTAAGAGGATTTAAGTGACTTAAGAAATATTTGGAGTACTCCTAATATGAATGTATTTGTATGATATTTGGTGGATTTCTCAGATGTTCAGTAAAAGACTAAGAAGAGTGGAAAAAGAATGGCTTAACATACAAAATGAGGTTGCACTTCATTACAAAGAGAGCCCTTTTAGACTTTCTTAATTGCCAGCACCCAAGTCTGGGAAGAGAATGAAGAACAACAGCTTCTGGAAACTCTCTTTTTAGGCACTGCAGTAAAAGGTTTATATCAGTTGAAGTCCCAACTCTGGATTTTCAAGACAGGAACTCATTTGGAAATGTAAATGCACACAGCTGCAAAGCCTGTGCACCTGCTGGTCAAGAACACCTACAAATAGCTAATCCATTAGCACTTTCTCCCTGCTATGTTTTTGCACTGCACAATAGTTTCTTCTTGGCTCTATTCTTATACCACAACTAGGCAACAGCCCTGTCTAAAAATCAACTGATCCTTTCCCCAAACAGCTATCAATCTAAGGGACCAATGTGGCAACAGTTGAATATAACTCAATATGTAAGACAGACAAAACTGGTCTGCGTAACAGAAGCCATCAGAGTGCAGCAGCTACTTAAATAGCAAAAATGCTCTATGCTGGCAGAGTACAGAGGATGATCTGCTGGGACACTTAGAGAGGGTGACAAGGTTGTTTAGTGTTTGTACAAAGCTCCTTGAAGCTTGCATTTTGCAGTACTTGCAGATTCCTGTTATGATCAGGTTGCTGTATAAAGCCAATCAAAGTTCCATGTGAAGTAGACACACTTGTGTGTGTGTGTGTCTGTGTCTGTGTGTACAGAAAAATGCAGTTATGGGAAACTAGTGCCTGGGGAGCTGTTCAATTCTGTAAGAACTGGACACCTGGATGTTCTGTCCCAGACATACCTTAGATGGGCACTCTATAAGCCTCTGTTGGTATATCTACCCACACTACTATTCTACAACATGAAAAAATATCTGCAGTACTAAATTCAAACCTAGTTTGGCTCAATATTATGCTACAATGTCAAGGGATACCAATTCAACTTAATTCTACTTAAATCCAGATAGATTAACATTAGGATGCATGTTAAATTTGAAGACACAAGTTTTAAAGAAAATTTGGAGCACAAGCTAGGAAAAAATGAAGACTATTTCTTATGGAGTCAGTACTACAAAATAAACAGTTCAGATAGCTTACCTGAATTTTCCAATTAAAGTACCCAGGACAGTTAAGGTGGTACGGAAACAGCTGCACCTGCTATTGTTCCCTGACTGATCTGTGTACATATGTATGGTAAGTGTGCAAGAAAATCTCATAATCTCTCCTCATAAGGCGATGATCTAGCTTGGTTCCAAATCACCCAACATCACTATTTTTTTAAGCAAGGATTGCCATTTCTACTCACAGCCTGTGATAATGGGATATTGTGACTTTACATTGTTCCTTTTGTATGATGTTTAAAAGCACTTGCATAACTGTAAAAGATGTGTATAACCATAAAAGACTGTCTCTAGTTAAACCAGTCCAAAGTTAACAAGTTTTTAACTCACTGCTCCACAGCTGTAGTTTCCAATAATTATGAGATTACTACAGATATAACCTGCTGCTTTTAGGAAGTATTGTGTCAGATATAACTTGCACCACTTCTAAATGACTTGAGAAAATAGAGGCAAAGCAGTGCTGCTTACAGCATGCCTAACGGCAGAAATTGCTCAAAAGATTCTTGGCTAGTGTTTCTCAGGAAGTCAAACAGAAAATTAATCAGCATGCCAGAAGATATATATGTGCAAACTAAGCTTTTATCTGGGGAGAAAACTGTCATAAGACATTTGTATTGGACCTGGGAGGGTGAGGGGTGATCATCAAAAAGTAGAAACACTGAGTACTGGAGAAGGAATGGAAGGTCTTGTGGTTAAGATAACAAGCCTCACAGCATGACTCAGGAATGAATTACTAGCCACAGGAAGAATGTAGTGCAGCATGTCAGATACAGGAATTATATTTTTCCAGTGAAACAGTGTCAGCATTTAGTCCTTTCTGGCTTGATCTTCCTCCTTCCATTAGTTGTTTCTAATTTTTAGACTGTTATCGAAAAACTACTCTTGACAGTATAATATAATTGGCAGTTTGATCAAGGATAAAACATGATGGTTTGAGGGCATTCTCTGCTTTAGGGCATTCAGATTTACTGTTTTATAAGAAAATCTTAAGCATGTTTTGATACAGATAGAAAACTCTCCTGACCTGAAAACCCTGAAAACTGGGCCTAGAATTAGGTAACAGCTTTGTTTTCATTCTGGTCCCCTCTCATTACCAAAAATGAAATTTAGGAACTGCAATTTTTTCCCCCCACTTTTTCTCACCCAGATAACTTTTTTACTAATTCCTTGAGTAGAATGTGGATCAATAGTGCTTAAAGGAAAAACATCCCAACCCTCCTGCTCCGGGAAAAAAAGGAAAACAACCAAACAACAAACCAATCTGCCCCAAAAAACAAACAAACAAAAAACCACAAACAAACAAACAAAAAATCAGACCAACCAATCAACAAAAAAAAAAAACAACTCAAACAAACAAGCAAACAAATGGCATGAAAAACAAGAAAAACCTTTAGTTTATATTAAATTTACATGCATTAAACACTCAATATGTGTTTGTGGGCCAACTGCTATGATTTGGGTAATAAAAAACAGGTAATGAATGAATTATTCTTCACAAGTTAAACTCTCCCTTAAACAGTCTATCACGCTACAACCCCAGCATAAAAGCTTTCTGCAACATCAGTGCATCTTCCCATTTCAGCACCTTCCAACCCCCCTCAGAAACCACCTGGATAAGACCACCTTTCTATTGCTTCTGTGTTCTCACTCAGCACCTGTCCCCATGGTGTCTGAGCTCCTGCTAGGTCTTAAAACAGCGTAGATAACATCTGCCATATGTTGTTTGTACTCTCATCCTTCCCCCAGGGAGGAAGTGTGCTGTAGAGTTGTGTTTTCAAGAGGATTTGCTTTTGTTGGTTTTTTTTTTTTTTTTTTTTTTTTTTTTTGTTTTGGGGTTGTTTTGTTTTGTTTTCTGTAGCACATGTGGAAAATAAAGTTATGAGAGGTTTGGCCCCCCAAAAAGGGAAATTCATTTGGAGTCAGGCTGACAAATATCGCTGAGTCAACAAGGTTCCCTTTGTGGGTGGCAGAGCTCACCTCAAGAGCATCCTCACTGCAGCTGCCATATTACTTTGTGGTCTGTCTCCACCCATAGGAGTGCCAGAGATCAGCTCCCAAGCCCCTGAATTTCATGTGGAAATCCAGAGACACACAATCACCTCAATATTATAGTTACTTGGTTCAAGGCACCAAGCAGTGACATGTTCAATTTCTGAGCAGTATTAAGGTTAAGACCTATGTACAGATCTATGTGGCCTAATATTGTGGTGTATGCAACTTCTTTCTGTCATTAATGACTCAACCAGGAAATACACTTAATCACAGCTACCATCTAACAAGGTTAATATCTAGCAAGGCGGGGGGGGGGGGTGGTGTCCTGAATCTTCTTCTACACTGTTTTGTGGTTTTAGTTGTTTTGGTTTGGTTTGGTTTTTGATTTTAAAAACCAGAGCAAGTCCATATAGTTCAGAGCATGGGAATCATCTGCACTTTTTTTTCTGATCCCTGCAATTATTTTGCTTAGCCTTCTCTGAAATTGCTTTAGGTAGCTAATCTTTAATGGTTCCTGACTGCCACAATGTTTTTATCAGTAAAGCACATGAAATGTTTTTGAAATTGTGACAGTGAACACACTGACTATGTGTAACACTGGGAAGTCAAAAGATATTTGAAAAATCCCTTTTAACATCTTAGTTTTGTCTTTACAGTAATTTGTTTGTCTCTTGACATTTAGGTTAAATGCCCTTATTAATAGGAATACTCTTACTGATAGGAAGTGCACTTTCTTAGCCCCCTCTCACTCCCAAGAGTAAATACCATAAAAAAAAGATAAATGTATGTCTGAAAAAAATTACTGCAGCTGTCTAATGATAGACACCATGGTATAGATTTTCCAAATTGAAAACTAGCATAACTCTGGCATCTGAAAGTTATACAACTACAAATAGATGAGGTGCCAGGAATAAATAGCTCATAATTTTTCCAGTGAAATATCAGTGTGCTCCTATCTAAAACCCCTCTGACAATCACTCTGACAACACCCTTTCCACACTGAATAGATTTAAGAAAATAAATTTCTCAGTATCACTGTTGCCTTTTACCCATGGATATATTTGCTAGGGACTGAGTCAAGACTGCTAACCAATCCTATCCAAATCACATATACTTCAAATATAAAGTTATGTGATGGGACCACCACCAGGTCAGACTCGAACTTCCTGGTCCTACTGTTTACCCACAGCACACAACTGTTCCATGAAGGAGTCTATAGGGTTCAGCTAACACCTTGTTTGGCTGAATGAAAGGGCTTTCAGGATTTTTAGAGACTACAACAGTTATACCAAGGAACATAACCATCACTTCAAAGAGCTGTTGAAGCATCTAGGTGAGCAAGCCCTTCTTACAGCTTGGAGGTGAACAAATCAAAGAAGATCTGGTTTTCCAGCTACCCCATCATGCCTTATTGCTGCCCTTTCATAACACATAACACACAAAAACAAGCACACACACACACACAAATCCTCAGATCTCTCCTGGAGTCTGGCACCAATGTGTGAGGTTAGCATGACCTCTGTTATTTCTACTTCCTTACAACACTATTGCATGAACTCTAGTGTCAACTGGCTTCAGTGCATTGCCTCTTGCTGGCAGCAGATGTCCTCTTGCAGCCATCACGCTGCAGTTGTAAAAAAAGGTTAGCAGTGGCCAAATTACATGAACAGTTTTCATCTGCTGAACAACATAATTTTTTTACTTCATTTATTTTGACAAAGGCCTGGGAATATGCAAAATATGTTGCTTCTATGTTCCTGTAAATCAAGACTGAATAATCAAAAGAAAATATCAAAATTCTGTGAATTTCAATTCAGTTTTTACTTTATGCATTCAAAGAGAAAATCAGGATGATTATTCTTAGTTGACTTTGTCAATTTGCCACAAAAATCATAACTCAGTCCATAAAAGACACTCCACTGGGATGTAAATACAATTCCTCTCTACACAGAGCTTGTTTTTTGTAACTGGCCACCTAAATGTCCATTTTCAGATCCTGGTTTTGGCAGATTAGAAGTCTAAACCAGAAAGCAAGTAAAATAACTGGTAAGTTTTGGATTTGATATCTTGTTCTTGATCCTGCATTTCTGAGGGCAGCAAAATTCATTTCTGAGTGTGCACTACTTTACGTATGCATAAGTTTATAGCTGTGGATGCTTGAACACCACAGCTCTTCTAAGTTAGTAGGAGCAGGACTAATCCTCTTGAGTCAGTTACAGCAGGCAGCCACTGTTAGCTGTCAGAGCTACTTCAGCGGAGTTAGAAATTTACACCAGTGACCAAGAATTGCTTTAGTCGCAGGGTCTCAGGGTCTTGCCAGTAATTACGTTATTTCAAATCCTGCAATGTACTTTTGCAGTCTTAAGGAAAACAATCTGGTACAGAAGTTTTGCACAAGAGGCAATACAAGTGTGGTTAGGGGGAGAAAGGGCCTTCTTTCTGTAGCTAGCCACACATGTCCAATTTTGGTTAAAATATTTAACAGAAAAAACACTTGGAAAATGTACTGCAATTTTGCAAATGGTTTTTACACATTTGTTTCTCCATATGGAATAAAGAAATGTGTCTGGGAATGCTGGTACCACAACTCCAAATTCTTATTGTCTTGCTCACTTCCTGATGAGATCCATACACAAAAAGCCTTGAAATATGAATTGACTGTAAGAACTCCTGTTGCATAAGCCACCCGTTTCATGACAAGATTGTTGGGCAATTTAACAATGTACAATTCTTGTTTCACCAGCTGTGCTTGGAGAAGAAGGAAATTCAGGTAATGTTACAGCGTCACAAAACTGAACCCAAAAATTAAGGAACCACCAAAGGAAAAATGCCACAGAAACTATCTAATGGTTTCCTTTCCTTTCTACATAAATACAGATACAATCCAAATAATCAAACCAAGACTTTTTACCCTCCAGATCCAGAAAGAACTAAGATTTGCTTGGAAGTACCTCTAAATGTTCTCAATGGTTTTGCCTTTTTGCTAAAAAGTAAAAGCATTATTGAAAAACACAGCAAACCTACCAGGATAGAAAGTGATTAGATTACATTACTTCCTGGTTTTGATAGCAAGCATCAGAGCTGATAAAGTTGATCAGCTTCTTTGCACAGAGATTTAGCAGAAAGTGTCTTTTTCAAGAATGAAGCATTTATCAGACCTTTCGTCAGATTTCTTCCCCTCCCTCAATAATCAATCATTTGTATTTGCATCAGTCAGTGGTCTCTGCTACAGATATTATTTGAAGAAACTAAGATCTCATCTCACCTTCTTTGTTTGATAAATGCCCAAATAGTGAACATATTTGTCCTTTCCTGCCTCCTGGAAAAATAAATCAGAATCTATGGACAGTTGTTCTGTTTTGTTATTATGTTTAAGCAAAGACCAACTGATTGTAAGCTGCTCTATCATCTTACATGTTAATTAAGACTAGCATAATATTTTCAAATAATCAGTCAGAATATAACCCAGGAGTACAGAAATAAAAGTCACAAAGAAGAAATAGCAACTGACAACTGGCTTGCTTGTTTTCCAAACCAAAAAGACACAAGCTAGGCAAGCTCCAAGCCACTGCATTTCTCAGAAAACTGTTCTAAGACGTCACCTGTCCTATTTTTAATATGAATTCTAAAGTGAAACAATGGTATAAATGGGAATCTTTATTAAAAATATCCTAGCATGACAGCTGCAAAATTGCAACCATTTTCTTCAAAGGAAAAAAACTATTATGATAATAGAATAATTAGGGGATTATTCAGAAGAACGGCAAGCCAATTTGTGCCAGTTTTTTTCACTTGAAACTGTGGACTAGCTTCAGCAGCTGATGTAAACAATTACATGTAGCAGAATTGCCTTCCAGTGCAAAGACCTAACAGAAGCAAAGCTACAAAACCATTAAGTGTTTTACAGTGCTGAAGAGTGCACTGGGAAATTCAGAAAAGCTTAAAAAAACAAGTTATATTTTATTCCAGTAGGCTTTCACTTAGATTTTCAGAGGTGTCAGAAAGATCAGAATCTGTCTTATAAAGCCACCAGCACTCACCCATTAATAAGGATGGTGTTGTTGTCTCAGTACCCTTTTCAACCCTACTGTTCAGATCCCTCTGAAAGACATATTTCAACAATTACTTTGTGTGGTAAAAGTGTGTGGAGGGGTTCTCAATCACTTTATTTCCTGGCATTATTATTTTATCTAGTTTATTTTACCTTTTAAATGTCAACTGGTTACAAGTACCTAGTTTTGTGAAATGTTTAGAGTGCCCGTGGATGCGTAACAATGGAGAATACAGTTTATATTTCACTAATAGGATATGAAACAGCTGATGAGTAAGTAACTATGTTTTTACTCAGGCCTTACTCAGGTACAATCATACAGTTTAAAAGCCAGATAAGAATTTCAGAGCTTGAAAGAACATTGCTCTATCAATTCAAAAATGTTTTCAGCCACATCTGTTCTGAATTCATAGCAGTTAAGTTGCAACTCTCTGGGTAGCAAACATATGCAAGGTGTTGCCTGTCAGACTTGACTGGCTCTGCCAACACATGCACACACATTTTAGCCATAACCACAAAGAATTTCAGGTTGTGTTCTGGTATGTGTTACGTGGATCTGTAAACAATACAGTGCCTTTCTGTGCTGTGGGAGATTGGCAAGAATTATGAGTTGGCAAAGGACCACCGTGTGTTTTTCTAGCCGAAATTTAGTTGCTTCTTTTACATGCAGTTTCACAAATTCAAGGAGCCAGCTCCATGCACTAAAGTTACCATACCATACCATGGTTACCATACCATGCTGAAGTTACCATAACTTTTCAAACTTCTCTCTATTCTGATAACACCACCTGAAGTCTTTTGTTTCTGAACTCAAGTATGCTAGTAGGAGATTTACAATCACATGCAGACTACACTGCTACCGTTCAAATGCAGTATGACCTAAAGAGCAAAGGAGCTGAACTGAAAAAAACAACCAACCAAACAAGAAAGCTCCATCAATATCTGTAGAAGGTGTCACAGAGTCAATGAACACATTAGTAATCAACATTTGCTAGAGTCAGAACAATGGAGTTACTGAGAGCACTGAATATTCTGCAGACCTGAGTGAAGAAACCCAGTCATTACAGTGAAAAACAAAGATTATGTCCTCATAGACAACTCAACCTGCTCTCAAAGCTCCTGGAAATGGTTTGTGAAGATTTACAGCTTGCTTAGAACTTGAAATAAAAATTAAGTCTGAGGATGTTAAGACAGCATGGGATACTAAAATACTTTAACACCTCATGTTGTTACATGGATATAAGGAGCTACCAGAAATTTGAACCATGTCCACTACAGTGAAGGTATTATCAAGAGATGCTTTTGCTTTCACCAAAATGTGCAACTATTTGCTGTCATTTCATCCTTCCTAAGAATGAACGAAAGGTGAAACAAAGGTGAGGAAAAATAGTGACTGCACAGAGCACAATTTCATCCCAGTTTTGATCTGAATTCTGCAATATTGCAGGCCTGAAAATGTTCAACAGTTCTTTTCCACTTTTCATCAGAAAGATTTGTTGGCAGTTAACTGTGGAAGAATGAGGAGGATAAATCTGTTGTTAATCTTTAAACATGATCTGCTGCCTGAATGGATTTACCATTCATTCAAATTTAAGACTATGAACTGAGTGTGTGGTACTTGATCCAAAGCCAATTCATTAAGGCTGGTTCTAGAAGATAGGTATATGATGCATCTATTTGTATCAGAAGGAAAAACTGCCATTTTAATCTTAAAAATTCAGCTTTGGATCCACTATACATTGTTCCCATAAGGTTCATTGCATCTGGAGAACACTCTAAACCTGGAATTTTAGGGAACGCTTACAGTCACAGTCCAGTGCAGGAAAGAGCTTCTCTCTGGTATGGGCACAATCTTTCACAGTCTCTGGGTAAGATCTCTTTTCAAACTGAGGTAGGAGATAGCCAATTACCTATAACATCATGACTTTGTAATTGCCTATTCATGTTCTTTGCGGGCAAATGAAATCTACAGTACACACTGCTCCAAAAAAATTGATTGAATTATCAGTATCTGATTAGAACAACCAAATCCTTACCTCCATCTAGGACTCAAAGCATACTGGTACTCTCATAACTTTAAATGGGCAGATTCGTGCTCATTTACTTTTAAAAAACTGATCCTTTTTTAAGGCATCTGGTTGCAACTATGGGAGGTGACTGTTGTATACATCACACTTCCGTGCCTCTCAGCACTTTGTTATGTCAAAGGCTCTATGCATCAGAATAACCTGCAAAAGATGGTTTCACTGTTTGTTGTTGTTAAAGCACTCATTAGAGACCCCATTTTTATGTAAGACAGCCAGTGGGTAACCATACTGTAAAAGTAGAGGTGTTTGTACAAATCAGTGTGACCTTTATGTAACCACACAGAGGTTAAAAGGCTATTGAGGCTGCATGAGAGACAGCATTTTACCTCAACAGAGCATGAAAAGAATAGTTCTTCACCATGAGCGTAGCGAAGCACTGGAACACGTTTTTCCCAGAGAACCTGTGGATGCCCACACCTGGGAGCATTCAAGGTCAAGTTGGACACGGCTTTGAGCAACCTGGTCTAGCTGGAAGCAATCCCTGCCCATGGCAGCAGGGTTGGAACTAGATGATCTCTGAAGTTCCTTCCAACCTAAACCATTCTATGATTCTGTAAAGTTCTCCTTTAAAATGTCTATTACAAAATAGTAAGCATGGAAAACACCACTGACAAGAAAGCGCCTTAGACATTTTGTTTTAGATTAGAGCCCAAATCTTCAGGCCAATAAGATGAATTGACTCAGGGTTAACATCCCTTTGCTTTTTTTCTAGTTTCATTCTCAACAGAGGAGGCCTACATGGTGGTTGTTAAAGGAGGTGTGGAATGTGAACCTTTAGAGCCAAACCTCATGAACTTCTGTTGGTCGCTGTAACAATAGATGGCATTTATGTCAATTGTGGTTTTATTTTTCATCTTGCAGGTCATGAGCTCTAACTTGCATATGGTGCATGTTACGTGTGTTACATAAAATTCATGCCAGATTAGTCCATTAAAACACTTTTTTTTTAAAAAAAAAATAGCTTATGAAACTTACTTTTCAGCTTAGAAAAAGTAAGTCTGATGCATACGCATATAGTTATGACATATTCTGCACACACTTTAGAATCCAGTCAGGTTGGACAAGTATCTCACAATATACTGTAGTATCTATTTTGACTGAATTACTTTCTTCCTGAAGTGATTGTGACTTCATTGTGGCCAACCTGCTTCAACTCCATCAGAATGACCTGGGTACAAACTTTCCATCAGGTCTGCCATGCTTCTAATTCAAATATGCTGTGTGAAACAGCAATTAGTCAATCCAGTATGAGCAAAAAGAAGAATAAGTGAAGAACACCAATTCCTAGCTAATCTATTTAATACAGCGTTCATGTTTCTAAAATAAAGGAGATTTAAACTGACACAATGTGGAGTGCTGTTTGGACTAAGGTTTTGAAGTAAAAAGTAGATATCAGTCCAGAGGCCTATTGAGGCAGGGGAAGGAAACAGCTGAGCAACCCAACTATTTTCTTCTGCAGTACATACAACCAGCCCAGCAGAAACTTCTAGGCTGCAAATCCCCACCCTGAATATGTCTGAAGTCCCTAATCAGAGATACATGAGATTTATCACACAGGATACAAAATCTAGCTCTGCAACAGCAATATTGCAACACCACATGTGGGTAACTGTGTCTCTGCAATGCAAACACTCCCATTTAAATTAGCATCTGTTCTGCTAGTGGTCCCAGTAGCCTGGCTGAGCAGCTCTTACAAGTTTCTAATACAAGTTTTCTCTAGTCATCACAGAATTGGGCCTATCTGGTGTCAGTTCTATTTAAAGACACTTAATTCTGCCATGTATAGGAAACTTAGGTGCTGAGTGCAGTGCTGCCAAGCCCACATAGGGAAGAGACACTGAAAAGAGCTATAAGCAGGAGATTGACTGCTATGCCCATATTCACCTCTGTGATAGATTACCTTTTCTTCCAAAGGTCCACCTTTGGCTGAGTATGCTTTAAAAAGAGGACTTTGACCCTCACATACAGTTAAAACAGTCGTTAACTCACAACAGTTGAGGTCAAATTTACTCCCCATCATATGCCAGGAAAACATCATGACATTTCCACTTCATACTTCTTTGTCACTACAGTTGTTCAGAGTGCCATGGTACAGTTTGGATAGATAGAATGCAGCAGTGCTGTGACCAGTAAGTATCCTTAGTCCTACAGAAAGCTTGTGTGAAAGGTGTGCAATCTCCAGATGTTTCCCAGGCAGATCTAAGATAGGCTTCTGCTGGTGAAGTTAATGCAGAGCTAATTCACTATAAAACTAGGATTAAGCACATTTCCAAGATGCGGTGGTGCATGGCTTGAGACAACACTAAATTTATCCTGCACTCCACTTGCCTTGTGAATAATTACTCCTTTGCACATCAGGTATATTGCAGAACTTGACATTCAAGTTCTTCTTGGCACTTGCACAGGACTCTTGCAACATTTTTCTACTTCCCACTAGGAGCTGGGACACGATTTTTCAGCTTAATACTAAGCTTCCAACTGACTTTGGACATTTTCTGTGCTTGCTGCCAGCACCATCTTTGTTGAGCATTAGATTTCAAGACAACAAAAACTAATAAAGACTAACTAGTATTATCCTGCTATTCTCCTTCTCATAACAGGATTGCTTTCCCAATGTTTGCTTTATCTTTTTTATTATTTTTTGAGGGTAGCCACAGAGCCAACAAGTTATAACTAGGCACACTAAAAACACAATAATATAAGCTAAGATTTCACCACCTAGAACATCTGAGAATGGTTGCAAACATTTCCTTATGTCCCTAATTTTCTTAGCCCTCATGCCCCTCTGGGTGTGTGGTTGGAGAAGGCAGGGGGAAAGTAAATGACTCTCAGGACCTATTCCCACCAGTTCCCGCATTTCTCTTCCCACCATGCCCTCCATGTGCTTATCTCCAGTGCAGCGATAGCAGTAGGATGGCAGCAACCATGGTTATGTGTCAGTTCCTACTGCCATTCTCTTGCCTCCCTAGCTGATAAAGTATCAGGTTGAAAGGAGCTAGCAGTGAGACCCAAGACTGCAGAAAGAGGGTGGACATCATTCCCTCACTTTCACTTCCAGCTGCTACTATGTCTCAGACTTGACAGAGTAAGAACCAAGAAGCCAGAGGAAGAGCTAGTAGAGCAAAGAGGACCAAAGATAACTGGCACTTGTTACCTTGGTGATATTTAGGAAAAGAACAACAACAAAAAAATCCTGATAGCCACACCAAGTCATGTTTTTCTGTTTCTGGACTGATGAGAGAACAACTGCAGATAACTGGCATGCCAGCACTGACCCAAGGGGACTGAGCTGGGAATTCAAAGCAGAGTGTGGGAAATGAGTGGGTGAGGATGGACCAGAATAAGAACGGTTTAGGAATACTGTGCAACTGGGGGGTATAAGGGGATGACAAAATTTGCCACTTACAGAGCAGGAATTTCCATAGGGCACTATCTCAATAGCTTTTTTTCAGGAATTTAAGTCCAGAGATAGACTCTCTGCTTTCTTTCCAGCCATAAACTGCCATTGTAAAGGATTTCTCCCTTCACCTCCCCCTTTTTTGCTGTCAGAAGTATAGCAGCCTTAAGCAATTAACAGCAGTTGTGTTGGAACAATGAAATTGCTGAACAATAGGGATAGGCTCATTACTATGACAGACCCAACCCTATGCTAATCCAGACCAGGAACTCTGAATTCACTGCCAGAAGAATTACTAGTTAGTACAATATTAACTTGACTGCATTTCAATCTGGAAACAATTCATCCAGTGTTTCACAAGATCAATACACATATATGTTGGACATTTAAAGACAGAATCTGATGTTGAGAGCAGGGGTGTAACTTACTTTGCAGCCCACCAATATAACTAATGTGGCCCACTCTTCTAGAGACAGTTTGGGACTGGGATGCATATCAGACACATTATTTGAGGCTAGCAGTAGCAGCCATGTCCCAAGAGCCCAAAACTCCTCTACAGCACAATGCAATGGGCAAAGAAGTACTTAACAGCGAACAGAATGATCTTCCTGCAGCTAAAAAACAAAAGGGACATTTATTGTCGCTGTCTTGACTTTTCAGATAGCCTCAAACCACATTTTCTCTCTTTAATGTGTAGAGCCTGGAATTTGACAAGTGTATCATTAAGTTCTGAAACTCGGGGACAAGATTCGCTATTATGCACTTCAGTCAGCATGGAAGTGAAGTTTACTGACTTTAACCATCCACTACTGTAAAACTATAACTTAATGTTTGCTTACAGTTAGCCAAAGCACCCAAGGTTTTCACTGTCATCTGTTTAATCAACTACTGCTCCAGGTTCCTCTTCTCTAACCATGGTGAAGACTAGCAAGTGGAGCCCCAAGGGGTACAGTTCCACAGTACTCTCCCAGAAGACCATCAGAAGCATTTCCTAAACATCTGTAGCAGCAATGTCATTTGTTCCCTTTGCATCAAGTGTCACCTCACTTTCTAAGCCAACTTTTTTCCAGCTCCTACTCCTCACCATTGCTCAAGTCCCACACATCTGTGCACAAGGATTCAGTCACCGCCTCACACTCAGGTGCAACTGCGCGCAATCTTCACCATTTGTCTCTTTCTCCATGGGGCTTTTCCCTCTCCAACAGTGCTCAGCTTTTATGACTCTTAAAGCTGTAATTTCTCTCATTTCACTCATTATTTCCATTGTACTCTGGTTTTCCTTTTGCCATTCGTTAGCCAAGTATCAGAACAACTGTCACTTAGAGCAAGGAAGCCACCAGGCAGGTGTAGAGGTAGCGAACACCCTGGCAGAAGCCAGCAGGTGTGGAGAAAGCAACACCAAAACTACGCCGTCAGGTTCAACAAACAGGGCCAGGTCTGAGATTTAGTGAGGAACTACGCACTGATGCACCCGTGTTCGGCTTCTTACAGAAGTTCAATTTATAGCTAATTTCACTTATTTAACACTGAAGAGGGCTTCTTCCCAGTCCAGCCATGCTCCCTGAACCGGGCCGCCGGGACAAGCAGCAGTTTGGGGCGAGGATGGGAGCAGCAGCTGTGGAGTTACCACACGCAGGACCGCGGGACGGCCACGCTGCCACAAAAGACGTTTCACGATAAACCACCGTTACAGAATTTACGACAAGTGGCCCGAAGCCCGCGCCTCCTCCCGCGCCCTCCGTGGCGGCGCCGAGCCGGCACGGCACCGCCCGGCCGCTGCGAGGCTGCACAGCCCGGCCCTCCGCCCGTTGACGTGCCGCCTGCCCCGCTCCGCCGGGCCGGAGGGGGCGCTGTCCCTCGCGGCCGTGCGCCGGCCCCTCGGCCCGCGACGCCGGCGTGCGGCGGCGGAGACGCCCGGACGCGGCGCGGAGGCGGAAGTGGGCAGGCGCGGCGATGGCGGCGACGGGCATGGGGCAGCAGTGGGTGCTGGTGGAGATGGTGCAGGCCTTCTACGAGGTGCGGCCAGGGGCGCGGGCCCGGAGTGCTGCCCGACCGCCGGCGCGGGGCGGCCGTCGCCGGGAGCGAGGGGGTGGGTGTGCCGGAGGGGTCCTGCCGCCGGGATCCTGCCGCCGGGCCGGGCGGCGTCGAGGCGGGCGGGGTCCGTGGCGCCCCGTGGCTGGCGAGTGTCGGGACGCCGCTGCCCGTGAGCCGCTGATTGCGGCTGCAGGGAGCGGGAAGGTGGGCCCGGGCCTGCCAGGGGGCTGGTAGCCGGGCAGCCTCGCTCGGTGGCAGGGGAGGCGGTGCGGTCCCTTCCCCGCGCTGACTCGACCAGTGCCGCCTGCCTGACAGCGCACTCGCGGAACCGCGAGCACATGTGCACGGTGTTTGTGTATCGAAAAAGTAGATGCACGCACTTACCTTTTTTTTTCTGTTCAAGTTTATAAAGCTACATTTAGTCTTTATACCAGAGCATTAAACCTTAATAAGTTTCACAGCATTCAGGGTTTGAAACTTACAAGTTTTATTTAAAGAGGAAGAAACAACTTTTAAATGTTTACACTTGTCTCGTGGAGGGGATCAGCATGACATGTTTGTATCCAGGCTTTGTTTCATGGTATTAAAAAGGATGTCCTGATGATAAGCAGTATTCTTGTATCAACAGTCTGTTTACACCCTTCCTTTGGCAAAGCTTGGTAGCTTTCTGAGAATTTATAGTAGGGTTTGCAGTACAGCTATGGGAGTGCCTACCTAATGCAGACGGTAGCACAGTCTAGTACACTGAATTCAGGATAATTGTAGGCACCAAAAAGCATGGGAAAGTAGTTTGTATGGACCTGTACTGCACTATGTGTTCTTTAGGTATCATGGTATGCGCATGTATTTTTAATATGTTTGGTGAACTGAAAAGTACTCTGCAGATGAGAAACTTGCCATTTGCATTTGGATATGCCATAGAACTTCTAACTGGTTTTAAAATCCTGTGCAGTTTCCTTTAGTTTTTGGATATGTGGTGCATTCCACTTACTTTTGTTGGCAGTTCAGGTCCCACCAAAATACGCTGATGTGTGGGAGCTGTTCCACTGAGTTGAAGACGGAGTGCAATAGTGTGTGTGCACTTTGAGTCTTTTAAAAGTAGTAGACATCCACAGTGTAGACACAAGAGAGTAAATGACACAGGGGCAAAACTATTTCTCTTGACAGTATTGGGTTATACCTGCTCTAAGTGCCTGTGAAACTAACAAAAATGGGCTATGAGGACAGGATTAGGTTTCTTTGTAAATTATAGAAGCTGGTCGATGCTGGTGGACTATAAATTATAAGAACGAAGGGTTGAAGTTGATGTGTACAGGTGACATTGAAGCTCTCAGGTGACTTCTGCTTGTTGTGAAACCTTTCCACTTTTACAGGTACTGGTGCAACCCGTATGGCTTATCTGCCTTTACTCTCAATATTCAGTTTGTGTGCGTGTGTGGAACCGAAGCCGCTTATCAGTTTAGAGTGTGCCTTCTTTATTAACAACAGAATAAATCTATTCAAACTCAAGTTAACAGCTACAAGTAGTAGTTACAAAGCAGTCCACTTTCATATAATTATAATTTTTACTGATTTGGAGATACACAGTAGCTGATGATCAGCTTTGTCTTTTTTTTCTGAGTGAAACTAGCAAAAAAGAAACTGTTGCATAGTGTTGCACTGATTCAAATAGAATACTGTATAGACTTATTTTCATGCTTTTATTTTCAGGCTCCTGCTTATCATCTCATTTTGGAAGGAATTCTAATCCTATGGATAATCAGACTTCTTTTCTCAAAGACATATAAGCTTCAAGAGCGATCTGATCTAACACCTAAGGTATTGTGGAAAAATACTTTTCTTTAGAGAAACAGTTTATAGCTATTGATATATTTGGCTGTTGGACCACTGCTGCATAATCAATTGTGCCGATTTTTTTTAGGATTTCAAAGTGTAAGCTTACTTTGGACTAAGGAACTACTTATTGCTTAAATGCTTCAGTTTGTGCTTTTAAAATAGCACCGTGATTGAGAGTCTGAGAAATATAAAAGAATTTATATGACCATGATGGCTTAACTATGAGAAGCTGACATAAGCTCTGCTCAGTGGATGGCTTTGTTTTAAAAATGGAAGCTACACTGAAAAAAAACCGCAACAAACAAAATTAGTATAGAGAGTAGGAAAATGATCGGTCTGTACATGTGGTATCTGTGAGTAATAACTCTGAGAGTTTATGGTGTTAAGTAGGTTATAGAAGACTTTGTAGTATAGTGGCAGTTTTCTTCTTTTGCAATCTAGTTGTCTCAAAAAAAGAATGCTGTAATTATTGATGGAAACTGGAATTTCTCCATGATTTCTGACTGGAGATCATCAGGAATGAGTAGAGTTTGTTTTGAAGATGTCCCTGGACTAGTTTGTCTGAGACATGGCCTATAATTTGGCTTGCTGCATAATGTGAGAGGATGCCATTGGATATATTCAAAGGATGATTGGATGCAGTCTCTGAATGTGAAATAGTGAGGCAAACAAGGACACATGGATTATTCTCAGTCAAAGGTGAACTATAGCAATGTATTGCAATGTGACTACCAGCCTATGTATGTAAGGAGTTGATCTGAATGATCTGAAGTCCCATATGACAAACAAGCTTAATTTGCTAGAGCTTCAGAGGAATTGTAACCTTTATGAATTGACTAAACCACTAGAATTTCTTCATGGTACTGGGGAAGTTTCTGAAATAGATTTATAGGTATTTTATTTTACCTTGTATTTCCCATCTATATCATGCTTGCATGCTTTTGATCTTACTCTCGCTGAGGATACATGTTAAGTATGTGAGCTCAATGTAATGTGTTTCAAAATCAGTGAACAGGATGTAGGGTCTGGAGGCACAACGCTGTAGGTGTGAGCTAATCTGCAGGCAGTATCCTCTTTTTGGACTACTCTTACTTTGGAAGTACGTTTGGAAGTACTTTCCATCTACAGGAGGCATCTGTAGCAACAGGAGACATTAGGCTAGCAGGCTCTTGTCCTACTGGGGGATTTCAACCACCCTGACATCTGCTGGAAAAGTAGCATGATGAGCTGTAGGCAATCGAGGAGACTCCTGGAGTGCATTGAGGAAAACTTCTTGAGCTAGGTAATAAATAGACAGCCCTACCAGGAGGGACGTGATACTGGACCTAATGGTCACCAATGCAAATGAGCTAATCTATGACATCAAGATTGGAGACAGCCTGGGTTGCAGTGATCACACGCTCATGGAGTTTGCCTGGGGGATGTGGGACAGGTGAAGAGGAAAGTAAAGGTAGAACCCTGAATTTTAGTAAAGCCAGCTTCCAGCTCATCAAGGAGTTAGTCAGCAGGATCCCCTGGGAAACTGCCCTCAGGGACAAGGGAGCAGAACAGAGCTGGCCGATTTTTAAGAATGTTTTCCATTGAGCACAAGAGCTCTCTATCCCAGGCATAAGAAATCAGGTAAGGTGGGCAAGAAGCCAGCATGGCTGAGTGGAGACCTGGTGGTCAAACTAAAGGGCAAGAGGGAAATGCGGAGGTGGTGGAAGCAGGGACGTGGATCCTGGGACACTGCCTGATTGAGCATGACATTGTATGATATGGAATATCTCTTTGGTTAGTTGAGGTCATCTACCTGGTTGTGTCCCCTCCCAGATTCTTGTGCACCCTCCAATCTATTCACTGTTGGGGCCAAGTGAGAAGCAGAAGGCCTTAACACTATCCAAACACTGCTCAGCAAGAACTACAACATTAGTGTGTTATCAGCATTGTTTTAGTCACAGATCTAAAACACAGACCTGTATGAGCTGCTGTGAAGAATACAGTACAGTCTGTTTTGTACCACACGAGATCACACACAGCCAGGCTTCTGTGTGCGTGTTGAGCTGCATGTCATAACATGCGAGTTGTTCAGTGTGGACACTACTGATTTGCCTTCTGATTTGTTCCAGTTTTATTCATGCTGTGGTACACCAGAAAGAAATACTGGGTTGCTCAGGTACAGGCACTGGAGATAGGCCAGCTCAGGCTGCCTTCATGTCAGCCACTCATGATACTTGGAGCTTCTCTGTGAATTATTGTTGGAGATCCTGCCAGACCAGAGCTGAAGAATACCACTACTGCCATTTTAATGTGATCTGTCAGGACCAGTCTGTCCTGGGGAACCAGAGGTAGATGAGATATTGTGCAACCTAGTCCACTTAGGAGTCATACTTCTAGAACAGTGAAGAAATACACCCTGAAGGTGGCCTCTGGGTTCTGTAGCAAGAGTGCTATAAAATCTAGTGCAGGAATCAGCTTTCAACTGTCTGTTATCCTTTAACAGTGTTTGTATCTATTCTTATTGGTTCTATTACTAAAATAATGAGAACTCCTAAATCATTAACTAAAAAGGTGGAGTACTTCTCTGCGACTCTGAGTTCATGATGGTTTGGGATTTTGGGAAGTACAAATAAGTCTATTGCCAGACAGGGTGCTAGACATACAGATTTGTGTGGGCTTTTCACCCAAAATAAAATCTATGTAAAGCAGCAAAGTACCACTGTAGACTGCAGTGGGCTATGGGAGGTTGCATGGCATCATTTGGCCACAGTCTTTCTCTGCAGCCAACACCCATTTGTATGAAAGCAAGGTGCCCTCCAGATGTATGTCTTTTGCTCTGCAGTAAAAGATACTGAGCTTTTCTCTCAAAATTGCCGCAGTCTTACTAGGAGACACACCTCACCATTTATGGATGGGCGTAATATTTGTTTTCTTTGTTTTTAGAATTTTCACTGCTGTAATAGCGTGGGAGCAGTTCTATTACAGCAATATTAGTCAGGAAGCTGAAAAGTTCCTGTCAGAGACAAGTGTTTAATGCATGACTGTGAACTACTGTAGGCCACAAGAACTCTCTCTTGCAGGAGTAGCCTTGAGAGATCAATCTTCTAGAGGGAAGAGGAGATGTTGTCTGTTCTTATAAAGGTTTTAAGTCACTTTGAGTTAAGACTCCCTATGTAGGTGAAGATTCTCTTAAGTATTAGCATAGCTTGAAAGAGAGAAATTTCTAACTAGCATGCCCATTGTTTGTGCCAGTTTGTGCTGTGCTGATATGTGATTCTATAACTACTGTGAAATTAAAAACCTTTTACTTGACAACCAGCAAGTAAAAAATATAATTGATCTTTGGGTATTGACACAGATGCATGTGTGACACTGTTTCAAAGCACTAGTGCTAACCATGAACTATCTTCTTGAACATAATTGCTAACTTTTCTAAAAAGCCAGGGTGAACAATGCAACTTATTGAAATAATTTGGGTTGGATGTGTTTATACTAAAGTGTTTCTCTTACCCAAGGTATCTGACATTTAAAAAGTAAAAACCAGAACCAGTAAAATATAACCACCTAAAGCAATTTTATTTATATATATGTGTGTATATATTTAGCTTAATATATTTAAAATGCTTATATATTTTATAGAATTTTTAGAAATTTTATATTGACACTTGTATTTTATTTAACATTTGTGTTCATATAAATTAAAAATATTTATAAAAGGGAAAGAGGAAGAGCTGAGAAATGAGTTCATTTACGTTACAGCCCAAGAGAGTGGAAGTGGAAAGTTTTGAGTTAATTGTTTTCATCAAGTGGATATTTCCAGTAGCTTGAACTGAGGAGAAACAAGAGAATAACCACACATTTATGATGTTACATTGTGAATGAAAATCTGGTTTCTCTGTGTGTTTGACAATTAATATTATTGTTCTGAAATTTGGTGCCTCTTCGGAAGGCAGAAGATAAAAGTGCTTCTTCTGGATGTGAGGTCACTGTGCGAAAGTCTGCCTCTGCTCTGTCTTTTTGTTCAGAGGAAGATGGTCATGAACCATCATCAGGATGGACCAGTGTACTAAGATATTTGGTGAATGGAAGGAGGAAAGGGCGTGGACTGTCCCATCTGCAGTGTGGATGCCTGTTTTAGGTTGAGATTTGTACTCATTTTAATCACCAACATCTCCAGTCTCCCACCATAATGAGGGAACTTCTATGATAGAAGCTACTGCCTGTGCTAACTACATGTGGAAAGAGGAGACATAAGATGTGTTTGTTGTTTATGTTCCTCTGTCCATGAAAAAGCAAAATGCCATGTAACAGATGAGGAGAATGAATGTGAGCTAGAATTAGTAAAGTGGTATTGTTTGAAATGAGAATTAGTCTTCTGCTGTAGATCTTATTTTGTGGTAAGAAAAGCATCACGATGTTGCTACATATCATCTGTGGCTTGGCACCTCTGCTGTTAGTTTGTGTGCTACAAACATTTCAAAGGAAAGATTGGAAACTTCTTGCAACTTAGTACAAATGGGAGAGAGAAGTACTAATTAGGTATTGCTCATTATCGTGATGTTCACAGATCTCAACTGCAGTTGTACTGTCTTCATCTATTGTAGCTAAACAGCGTCCTTCTATAAATAATATTTTTCTTTCTACTAGACTCTGTGGAAAAAATATTTCAATTGAATTTGTGTATTGGTTGCTAAGCTGCTTAGTGGCATTTTTGTACCCTTAGTTCAAAAAATTAGATGTAAATGAAAAAGCGGAGTGCATACTTACACAGATTTAGTTCTGCCATCTTTGAAGAAAAGGTATGTTATGTTGCCTACTGTGCCTTTGAACTATGTTGTATAAAAGCTGTTCAAGTGTTGTTTGCATTCAGGTTTTAAAAAGAAGAAACACCATTCTTCTCAAGTCCTTTCCTTTTAGGCATTTGATGTCATCTAATTTTTTCCTTATTTATCCTTCCATAACTGACAGGCTGTACCACTTCTCACCTGATTTATTCTACTTTCTCATTAAAAGAAAAAAACAACAACCAAAACAAACAAAAACCCCCCACCCTGTGCTCTAAAATGAACACAAGATGATTGGTGCAAGCTGCTCCATCTGTCAGGGATGTGGGGCATTTCAACACAACTGTCACAGGAACAGAGGAAAGGTTGCATGAGTGTAAATCTTACTTTCTGATTTTCAGAAGTCTTTCTGAACTCCTGTGAGAAGGTGTAAGATACTACTGGGAAATGGTAACTCAGGATATGGTTGCTCAGTACCATCTGCCAGTCTAGGTTGGAACTATGTTGTATATCCATCCTGCTTTTGCTGAGTTAGTTTTCATCTTGATCATTTTTCTGAACAAGGTTATTGTCTGGTTTTGTAGCTGCCTATCTCAACACAAGGAACAGGAACATGTATGTGTCTGTGAGAGGACTGTACTGTAGCAGCTGCTGGCTTGTGGTGATGTGGGTCAGCACACTTAGTCGTAAATTACATCTTTGATTTTGTTTTTCGAATAGAAACACAAGATTGGGATGCATACTAGTACCTGTTCTGAGACAAGGATGGAATAGCTACTCTCTTTCTTGGATCCATGGAGTTTAACATACAGGGTTATGGTTCTTCTCTGAGATAAAACTGACTTTGGGCGCTCCTTTTCCACCATTTTGGTACTGTAGTGCATATTCATCTTGATAGAGTGCATCATCTGGAAATCTTTTCCTGTAGGGTTCTTGAGATATTTGCGGAGTCACGTCAAACATGAGGATTGATAATAGAATGCAGCAATGAATCATAGTCAATAGTATTTACACAAGCTTAATTTATTATTGTTCTGTTCTCTGGTCCTCAGTTATCCGCTTGGATTTTTTTAATTGAAGCATTGAAATATGCTATTAGACCTTCTACAAGATGGCACTATTACAGGATAAATTAATAAAACCCCTTAGTTTAATGTAGCACATGTAGCAGTATGTATGTTGCGTAGCATTTCGATATTGTGTACAAGGCTCCAGCTGGGGTCTGTCCTGTGGTGGCTAAAGAAAGTAAGCACATTTTCTAACATAAGTGGAGCCACTTCAAAATATTGGATAAATTCAGCTCTGTTGCACATATTAATGACATTTTGTTTCTTTTGAAAGATATGTCCCATGGGTTAAATTTCAGTAGGAAATTTAACATGAGAAAGTTCAATTAAAAGGTATTTAAAGAACCTCTGCAAAATATTAGAAACACAAGTGACTATGCTTGTATAAAAGTTGTATTTTATGAAATACAAGACTATTGAAATTTCCTGTTGTTTTTTTTGAAATAGACCTCTGTGGAGTTCCTGGGATATTAATTAATACTTTGGAAATATCTGGAAACAAAGTTATTAATTAGCTTAGTAAATGGAAAGCTATGAAAATGCAGGATACTAATTGTATTGTTGTGTGTAGGTAATTTTTTCGTATCTTAATTTGGCTTTTACATCAAAGGCTTTGAACAGTCTGTTTGGAAAAAAAGCAAAAATGGAAAAATGTATTTCTGTGGTGTTTTCAAAAAATGTTTGCTGAATTTATATTTTGGTATTGAAATAAGTAGCCTTAAAAATTCTACTGCTTTTTGAAATAGTAGACAATAAAAACCCATTGTATTCATACCGTTCCAAAGTAGTCTGTTAACATCAGATATGTCTTGCTGTGTTAGTAAATAATCCTCTGGAAAAGTTCTGCTTTCATGGTATGAAGGATGATGTTGGTGATTTGCCTGAGTGGTTGCTAATTTGTGTGAAACTAGTCTAATGCACCTGTTATGCTGGTCCACTGCATGTCCTTTGGAAAATCATCTAGCTGAGGTTTTCCAGATAGTTTTAAGCACTTTGAAAATGAATATACATTCAGTATTCCTCCGTGGTTAGGTGTCAGATAAGTGATTTAGTAGTTGTTACCATTTCTTAAGTGTTTGGCAGTTTTTCTCCATTGTGTCCTGCTCACATGTGTGTTACTTTGCCAAGTATTTTAATGCCATGGTTGTTTAAACAGCACTGTTGAAGACTTGAGAATGTAAAGTGAGGCAGTTTATATTCAATTTTTATGTAATTCATATTCAGTTACATAGACTGTAGAGGAGGATTTTAATAATTAATAGATTGAGTGAAATAGTATTGATAAACCTTGGCAGGGACACCAAGTTACTATCTCTTCTCTTGATCATCATATGAGATCTTTAATGCTGGGCTATCTTTATATCCCTTTCCCTTTGAAGAATTCAGAGACCCTCAGTTGAACGTACAGAGATAATATAAATTCTAAGTGTCTCAGAAAGGTGATACCTATTAGCATACATCATTTCTTATACAACTATTACTAACTGGTATTAGCAAAAAATTTCTTTTCTAGTGGAAATCCTTTTTGAGCAGTATTTCTTATCTCCTGTTCAGGAAAAAGAAGAGTTGATTGAAGAATGGCAGCCAGAGCCTCTTGTATCTCCTGTACCAAAAGATCATCCAGCTCTCAACTACAATGTTGTTTCAGGGTAAGTGTAACCAAAACAAATTTTGTTTTTATTTCAACTGAAAGACTTGATATCTCTGTTTTTAAGTGTATTTTGTACTAAGCATTTCCATGTCCTTAAAACCTTTCATAAATGAATTGCATTTTTGGACAGCAGGACTGAATTTGCCACTGAAGAGATGGTTTGGGTTTTACAACATCATCAAGACTACCTTATTAAGAAAGTCTTTCTTTAAATGTTGTAATCTTTTTTTATTTTTTTTAATTTTGGGGTGCGAAGAGGGGCACTATAACTTTGCCTTCATTATGGCTCTCTATTGTTTAGTAGCAGTTTGTGTCATTTTTCTGAATATGTAGCCCCCCAAAATGGTTACCACCTTCTATGTAGAGGTTGGGGGAAAACTGTATCATCACGAATCACTTCAGAAGAAACTGATACTGTGGCCAGCCACTTGGCAATTCATGAAAAGTTGTTTCTCTTTGGCCAATCAGGAGTGGAGATGCTTGGTGGCAAAGTTGTTTTTTGAGGAAATTATGGCTCAGCATTACTTTCTTGTGTGTTACAATGCTTTTAAAATGGGTGCTGACTTTTGTAAGAGTCACAGTATTTCAGAAATTGCTTTGAAATTTCTTTCACAAGCTACAGATTTCTTTATGTTAGTGACTTTTACAATCTAAACATTCTTAATACCTCTCTAGTGACACTAATAATTTAGAATATTTTAGTGACAGAGCACAATTATTTGCTGTCACAGAGAGCTCCATTTTGATGATTCTGCCACCACAGGAAAGTCTTCCTAGGGAAAGATAGGCCTATTTTAATCAACTGTGATGTGAACAATCCTATTATTGTTCAGAATTTTGAAACAAGCAGTACTGTGGAGTTAAAGGAAGTGTTGGATGTTTGAAAAAAATCTGAACAAATATATCTTTTAGATTGGCTGAGAAAACATTTAAATTATTCAGAACTTGCTGGTGCTTACAGTTAGGGAATGTATTGTGACAGAATGTTGATATGTGGTGACTGGTGAACTTAATAGTAACTATGGGGAAAAGTTGGCATTTGTCTTGTGAGATTTAAACTGGCAACTAACTACTGTCCTGCATGTTGCTCAACAGCTACGAAGTTATAACTTGGGCTATAAACTTAACCCATGTTTCAGAATTAATACAGAAATGAGAGTGCATCCTAATTCCAGCTCAAGAGCATTTCTATCCTCTCTTTACTTAGTACTTTAAGAGGATCCTATTGATGCTAATGATATAGTCTTCTCTCAGTGATTTCTGTGTGTTAAAGTCCATGTGAACGGCGATTTACATAGATCTTCCTTATCTTAGTATGTGTTGGTTTAACATTGCATATTTGCAGTAATGCCTGGATAGGCTCATAACCACTGAGGAAGTATGAAATACTTCAGTAAAAATTTTGACCTGCTGTGTGGGGAAGGCAGACTTCCTCCTTGTGTTAGTGTGCTCCTTTCTGCTGAACACTTGCATATCCCAGTAACACCAAATGGTAAGCAAAGCCAATAACACAGAGAATTGTCCAAACCAAAAAAGCGACCAATCTTGAGTCAGTGGTGAAGAAGTTACCTATAATGGCTCGGTCACAGTCCAGAAATCAGTTAGATCTTGTGGTACCCTTTCTGTGAACTAATCTATGCATGATAGATTAGTTGTACAAGATGTGGTTCAGAAAATGTAAACCTATTTCCTGAAACAGTATGTCTGCAAAATTTCCATGCTGATTCTCATTTTGCTTTAAAATAAAAAGGAACTAATGATCTGGCGATGATTAACTTTATAATCTTCTGTGGCTGGTTTTTCAATACATACAACACTTAAGAGATGAGTGAGACGTCCCAATACAGATGGAGTGCTTTCAGTCCTTAAAAGACAATTCCTGAAGGACTTACTGGCAAGTTCTTTGAATGTAGCTTGAAATTTATATTTATATTTTTATTTACAGTTTTATTTACACTTCCAGCTCGATCTTGTCCTAACCATGATACTTAATGAACTGTATTGTACTAGAGGAAGGGAGAAATGTGAAAGAAATTAAGTGTTTCACTCTTTTCCTTTTGCAAAGACTTGTGGTTTTTGATGTTGAAAGGAAGGGTTTATGATTCTGTTAGCATCCATGTTTTGGATATAATTATTCACTGGAATAAACTTTTGTATGAATATTTAGTGCCTAAGCATGAGTGTTCCTTTAGAAGTTTGGGTAAAATTCTGATAGCAAAGTGTGGCCATATTATGAGGGCTGCAGCTTTGTTAGGGGCAAGTTGTTGATGAACATGAGTGTATTTTCTAGGTTTGAGATGTGGAGCTGTGGAGGCAATTTGTTTTAAATTTACCAGGTTCAATAGTATGCTGGGAATATACTGAACCTTGTGTTAATGCCAAAATGGATAGATGCTGGTCTACTCTTGTGATTATCTGTGAACCTAAGCAGTTGTTTCATGTAACAGGACTTGCAGCATTTGATGCAGTTCATTGATGAGCAAGACAGAGGAGTACATCCAGGTGTATTTTTAATGGCAGTGAATTCTCCAAGACAAGGTGCTGTGCATCTGTATGATATGCTACTGCTATGCAGAAGATGCTCAGCTGTAATGCAGGACTGCTCCTTTGTGGAGTCTGCTTGACCTTGTGTCCATTTAATGTCATGGAATGACAGTAATGAAGATGCACGGCACATGCACCGTGTTAGCAGAAAGCTTTCCAAAGCTGCTTGCAAGCTTTGCAATTACTTGGTTGAAGCAACGTGCTTAATTTTTGAAGTGAACTGATACGAAACAAAATCGTGGAGGTTTTTTAAGTGAAGTTCAGGCAGTTCAGTGTTTTTCTTAATTTGTAGTGAATAGCTTAGACTTACAGTTTATTTGCTTTGCACTCCAAAGATGCCCATTGGAATATTGGAGCAGCTCTGCACAGACATTTGGTATTTGAGCAGCCCTGTTTAATTTTGATTGTGAAAATTGCTCAGTACTAGTTTCCACATGGGAAAAGCTTGTTGAAACTATTGTGTTTGAGGAATAGTATATGATCTCATCTGTAATATTTGACAACGCATACAGAAA
This sequence comes from Nesoenas mayeri, assembly GCF_963082525.1. Taxonomy (NCBI): domain Eukaryota; kingdom Metazoa; phylum Chordata; class Aves; order Columbiformes; family Columbidae; genus Nesoenas; species Nesoenas mayeri. Next base: position 30,981,540 of record NC_137542.1, on the reverse strand, counting down.
TGGGCAGACATAAGGTTTTGTATTTGGCTTGGCTTTGAAACTTCTCAACACTCTTGAGTGATTAATTGTAACTTTTGATTTTGTAGTATTGAAGTGTATAATTGCCAAAACTGGATTGCTTTAGAATACAGCACACAGATGTGATGTTTGTGTTTAAACGGGTAATAGCTATTTTTAATAACTGTTTTTAGGAATCATAATTTTTTAGGACAGAAAATGTCTCGGCCTTTTGCTGTTCTTGTTTATTTGTTAATATTGAGTGTTTTCACACTTTCTGTATTTCCTGATTACATGAGTTGTTCAAACTGTGATGGATTAAACAGAATTGGAAACTTAAGGTAACAGTTAACACAATACTTTTGTCTGCTTACAGCTAGTACCTATGTTTCAGGAGCCCCACTCAGTACAAGATTGGTATTGTGCATTTGCTTTGTGACAAAAACATTGGTTTTAAATTTGTTTTTATCACGAAAGTAAGCAGCAATGGAATGTCCTTTTTACTTGCAGTATTCCTTCTTTCAAATAGATATTACTTTGCCGCTTCAGCAATCATCTTTGTATGAATTAAGTTTTCCACAAGGAACCATTAAATATCTCAGGAAGGTATTTATGATTTCTTTATTAAAATACAGGAATACAGCTTTTGCTGAATATGGTAGTATATTTGTTACTCAACACTGAACTTAAATATTGATTGGCAGCTGCACAGGAGGAAGTGGAAAGAGGGACTCTTGAAAAATGCTGTGTGCCTTTCACTGTTGAAACACAAAATTCCAGCACTGTTTGACTGTTTATGAAAATAGCAACTGTTCATTCATAACAATAGATCTGACATTTTTTTTCCAGTCCTCCCACCCATATAATCACTGTTAATGGCAAGGAATGTATAAACTTTGCATCATTTAACTTTCTTGGACTTTTGGATAATGAAAAAGTTAAGGTGAGTTTTTCCAGTTACTGTATTTCTGTGGTTATTCCTCTTTGTATGTAATCTTCACATTAAGAATGACTTAAGAAGGCACAGTCTTTGTCAAGGAAGCATGCTTCTAAAGCAGCAAGGGGGATTATAAAACTTGTAATTTTATGCTATTTGAATTTGTCTTTTTACTGAATTTAGTCTGGTGTACCTACTACGTACTAGCTGATTATCAAGCTAGATTAGTATCTAATGTCCTGATCATGAGAATACAGTGAATGATTCTTAAACACTTGTCTGAAATAGTTTTGATGTTAAATTAATTTGTATAATTTAGTTTATTATTATATTTCTATAAAGCAGGTCATGTTGCATGATGCAAGAATTAACCTGTATACATTGGTACAAAATTGTCAGTGTGAAGTATATGGAAGACTTAGAGATCTAGTATATGAAAAAATATTTCTTGTAATTTTTTTCTGTTAAAAGAGTGCAGCACAAGCATCTCTAAAGAAATATGGTGTTGGTACTTGTGGACCTAGAGGATTCTATGGTACTTTTGGTGAGTACATTTCTTTGATCTGTCTTTAACTGTGGTCAAGCTGGTTTCTTAAGTCAGCCAAAATAGTATTATATATAAGCAACACATTATTTCTGTCAGTATGAAGAATAGTTACCCTTTAACACACTTCTTGCTGTTACTGTTAAGGATTAGTAGCGTTTATTGTTTCTGGCTTTGCTGCTTATTATTTTTTTGTGTTGACTTACTCTTTATAATGCTGGTCTTGGAGGAGAGTTGCAAAGTTAAATATCATCTGTTTTAGTTTTGGTAACCATAGTAGAAAGATAAAATAAACATTTTAGAATTTAATATTGCATAGTGAATTTAAGTGTGAATTAATAAGTTTCTAAGTAGACCACAAGAGGGCAGTCCTATTTCTCTGATAAAGATTATTAGTAAAGCTTATATAGTACTGTAGTCAAAATGAAGTTTTCCTTTACTGATAACTTTAGTGTTGTAATCTAGAGATTTTGTGACACAAGCAGGTGTTACTGAGGGTTCTTTCATTCATTTTAAGAAGTAGCAAGTTGTTAAATATAAGTCTCTGGAAATAGTTCTTTACTGGTATTGCTGTTTCAAAATACTGCATGGAAACCAAAGGGTAATGCATGAATTAGCCGCACAGTTGCAGGCGAAAACCATCAACTCATCATCTTGTGAACTTTCCAGTCTTTTTCCAGTCTCTTCAGAGCATGATTGTATTCAAATGATTCCATAGAGTTAGCTTCCCATGCCTTCAAGACAAACTTGAACTTTTCTCAGTTAATCAAGCTAGTCCTTTAAGTGGTAAGCCAGCCACTGTACCTATTTTGATTTGTTAGGAGTGTATATATCAGAGTGAAAATGAGTCTTTGATATTAATCTTGTAGTTTGTTCATTAGCCTATAACCTTAATTAATTTCAAAAGAAGGTGATGGTAGCCCAGTGATTAGTAGAGATCTTTCAGGAAGCTAGATTTCCTCACTGACCACAGTTCAGCAGTGATCTGGTGGAATTCGCACAGGCTTTTTTTTCAAAAAACATTGAAAAACTCAAAGAAACTTGTGAACTAATGCCTCCTGCCTTTTGAGTCCAAGCCAGTTTTAAGTTTTGTGGAATCTTTCACTTCAGTTCTTTCTAGCAATTATTTGAAACTGACTAGTTAAAAGTTTATTTTCTCTGGTGAGAAATTCCTTGAATTGTTTCTTGCCATCTTTAGAGGTCTAATCCTAAGACCCAAACTGTATATGTTTTACAGTTGGTTTAGTTGCTGTTTATTGGCTTGAATTTTTTTGGTAAATGCTCCATTTCACAAAGCAGGGTATAATAATCTGTGATATTGCTGCATGACATCACCAGTGAGGAAATTGTTATACTCAGCTATTTGAGATATCTTTTACAGAAAAAGTAATGGAAAATTGATTTTAAAATTGAGATAAACACCTGCTGGGTTAAGAACTGGCTGGAGGGCCGGGCCCAGAGAGTGCTGGTGAGTGGGGCTGCATCTAGCTGGCGGCCAGTCACTAGTGGTGTCCCCCAGGGGTCAGTGTTGGGTCCAGTCCTGTTTAACATCTTTATTGATGATTTAGATGAGGGGACTGAGACCATCATCAGCAAAGTTGCAGATGACACCAAGTTGGGAGGGAGTGTCGACCTACTAGAAGGCAGGAGAGCTCTGCAGAGGGATCTGGATAGACTGGAAAAATGGGCTGATTCCAATGGGATGAAGTTCAACAAGACCAAGCGCCGGGTCCTGCACTTTGGCCACAACAACCCCCTGCAGCTACAGGCTGGGCACAGAGTGGCTGGAGAGCAGTGAGGCAGAAAGGGACCTGGGGGTGCTAATTGACAGGAAGCTCAACATGAGCCATCAGTGTGCCCAGGTGGCCAAGAAGGCCAATGGTACCCTGTCCCATATCAAAAATAGCGTGGTCAGCAGGACAAGGGAAGTGATCCTTCCCCTGTACTCTGCATTGGTGAGGCCACACCTGGGGTATTGTGTTCAGTTCTGGGCTCCTCAGTTCAGGAAAGACATTGAAGTGCTGGAGCGGGTCCAGAGAAGAGCAACAAGACTGGTGAAGGGACTTGAGCACAAGATCTATGGGGAGAGGCTGAGGCAGCTGGGGTTGTTTAGTCTGGAGAAGAGGAGGCTTAGAGGTGACCTCATCACTCTCTATAACTACCTGAAGGGAAGTTATAGGCAGGTGAGGATTGGTCTCTTCTCCCAGGCGGTCAGCAATAGAACAAGGGGGCATGGGCTTCAACTCTGCCAGGGGAAATTTAGGCTGGATATTAGGAAGAAATTCTTTACAGAGAAAGTGGTAAGGCATTGGAATGGCCTGCCCAGGGAGGTGGTGGACTCACCGTCTCTGGAGGATTTTAAACTGAGATTGGACATGGCACTTAGTGCCATGATCTAGTCAATGGACTGGAGTTGGACCAAGGGTTGGACTTGATGATCTCTAAGGTCTTTTCAACCCAGTTGATTCTGTGATTCTTGCTGGATCACAGACTGTCTCCCTATTTTCCCTTGACTTCAAACATTAGAGATTCACAATCCTGCAATACACAAATGAGAAGCACTTCTTACATCAGCAGTGTTGTGTGCCTCAAACTTTTCATGCAACTTTTTGTGGCTTTGACTTTCGTAAATGAGTCATGTTGTGTCCAGAACTATGTATTTTCCTCTTACTTAACTATTTAGGATTTAATTGATGATTGTCAATTGTTGTCACTCAGAATTATCCCCTCTTAGGGACCAATAATTAGAGGTCTCTTTCTTTGGAAACATAGATACCATGTTATAATTTATTTTGAATGGAGACTTGATTCTTCATATCTCTGCCTGTTTGAAGGGATTTGGTAGATGTAGTTAAGACATTTGTTCTTTGTGCTGTATACCTGAAAACTTTATCCATGCCTTTATTCTATGATAAGCCTGAAATACTATTATATTCACAAATAACTGAATTTTTATGTTGTTGTTCATTTTTATTTTCTCCATAATGACAGCTGAGGGTGTATCACATCTTAAGTGGTGTTTTGGTTTTTTTTTAGTGTTGATAGCCTTGCAGCCACAATTTCAGTGTTACTGTGAAGATGAGGACTGGCTACCTGATAAAATATATAAAAGACAAAGTGGGATTTTGTCTCAGTTCTGCTTTTGACTTGTATGTGAGCACATGCTGGGCACTAAACAGGCACATCATAGCAGCTGTGGACAGTAACAGCTTTGTTAAGGTTTCATAGTTTCATAGAAAGCTTTTCCAATCATATCTTCCTCTGTGCAAATGTACTCTAGGCAGTGTTTGCAGTTTTCACTTAAGCTAGGCTAATCCAAGTAATGTAACCAGACTAAAGCAAATCATTGCAACAAAGAATATGAGAGCCACGGAGTGTTCTGTTTTTATCATTGTAGAATGGTAGTGAAGCCTTAATACTGTCTAAAGCTTTTTAATCTCACAATTATACAAATAATTCATTCCCTTATGTAATGATGTATGAAATTTGTATATACTGTATATCATTCTGAACTTAAATGTTCTTGCCCTTGGTAAAATTTACTAGGCTTGTAAAATTTTTTTCTTAACACAAATCTGATTATATTAATTAGCTCATTGTTGCTGACAGTATTTCTTTCATCTGCTGTTTTTACCTAGACCTTTCTCATTGTAGCTGTGGTTGTTGCTGAGTAAAGCTCAGTGAGAAGCATTGAAGTTTTCATTTTTAACTGTGATGGTCTCACCGTCTTTTCCAGTTTTTTAGTAAAAGGATGTAAGCAGTCTTTTACACTCAAACAAAACATATTTTCCCAGTAGGTATCAATAGCTGGGCACTCAAAGTAGTAGTTCTGTCCTTGTTTCCCATAATTTGTTATCCTCTATGGGCAGGGCTTCACTGATAAACATTTTTGGCTGAATGTTGTTTATATTGCATGATTTAAATACCATGTGGCCAGTCTCTTTTTGTTTGGTGCTTCCTGACAGAAAAAGATCTGTCTTGGGATTTTTGTTCAATAATTGAATTGAAGTTCATCTATCCTGTTTTGAAGGCTGACTGGAGATGGTTTGATTGGTTTTGAAGTCCATATTACAATGAATGAAAAGATACAAAAATTCTGAAAAAGGACTGCTTAAAATCTCTGTCAGAAAGTAGATTAGATAAATCAGTATCCTTCGTTCCAGAGACTTTGGAGAACAAAGGCTGTTCTGGGTTTCTCAAAATGTTTGGTATATCCGATACAGGTGGATCAAAGTAGCAAAAGAAAACTTTCAAATAATAAGTTATTAAAGTTTTTGTTTCAATTTAAAAACCAGTGGAAAAATAAATAAAATAATTCCGTTCCATTTTGGTTTTGATGCCAAAGTAAATATTAGGAAAGCATTGTCAAAGATTTATAGTTTACAGTCTATAGATAAAATTGCTCTTGAGTGTGATTGGAAGGGAGTTGTTTGGAGATAAAAGTTTTACTTCTATTGTAGAAATATATAAATCAATTGGATGTGCCCTTTTAGGTTAAGGTTATGCTAAGTTTTTGTCTAGTATGGTAAAGAGATTTACAAAGTCCTTTTGTCCTACACCTTTGTTGTTGGTCCCTGTCTAGAAATAGCAACATGGACATAACTATGCCTCATAGGCTATTGAAGAATCTGTATTTTTAACTGATGTCTGATTTGATTTTAGTTTCAATGAACTTCCAATAATTGTGGAAAGGTAACATTTGGTCAAAAGTGATCTTTCAAGTCACACACTAAGAACCTCTATTTGCCCTTTAATCTTGCTTATTTCCAGTTGATAAAAGGCATAATTCTCTGAGTAACATTTTCTAGCAGAAGCAGGTAGTGGTAATACAGTTGCACAATTAAAATAACAGCTTGTCTAATACAGGTTATTTTGCTTAGGCAGAATACCTAATGCTGTGGTCACCTTTCTGCAGTGACAATCCACTCACCTTGTGGTATTACCCTTCTTAATCTTTTGATTTAGTGGTGTTTTGTTTCTAACATGGGTCACTTCAAACAAATTGGTTTGGGAAACACTCTGTGTGTAATTGTGTCGATTTATCTTAAGGGTGAGTGATGTCTGGCATGGAGATGATGACCTTTTCAATTGTCTGAAGTGTGTTCAGGAGATGGTATGTGATTGCAACCTGACGAGCTGTTTTCTGTTACGATAGCTGTGCTGTGTGCAGTGGAAGCATCAGCTTGGGAGAATGGACAGTCTGCCAACAGGACCTCATAATCACTATAAATTACATAGCTATTTGTTGTCTGACTGTAGTAAGTGTGCCCCCTAGTCATAGTCCATGAGCGCTGCATCGTTCACTTGTAGTCTAATCACAAGTAGATTTTAATCACCATTGCATAAGAACATGAGAGAACCACATTACATAAATGTTTTCAGATCTATCAAAGCTTCTACTTAATATTGTGTTACTTATCAGTTTGAGTGAGGCTGGATCAGTTGCAGCTGTTTTTTGGAAGTTATTTGTTGTAATGCTCTTCCTATGAATGAGTGTTCTGTTTGCTTCAATTAGGTGGTTGCTGAAAGCAACAATAGTCTTTCTGATATGAAAACAAGTAAACGATCTAAGATCTTTTCAATTCTTCTTTCAAATAGATGTGCACTTAGAATTAGAAGAACGACTAGCAAAATTCATGAGGACAGAGGAAGCTATTATATACTCCTACGGATTTGCAACAATTGCTAGTGCAATTCCTGCATATTCAAAAAGAGGTGACATTGTGTTTGTGTAAGTATTGTGATCTACCAGGGAAACTGCAGATTAGAGTTTTCCTTTCATTTTTTCCTTTTCAGTATTGTTAATCATATTAAATTAACTGTTGAGAAAATGATGCTGCTTTTGATCAAGTATTTTGTTGTACAAAGCTCAAGTATCTTTTCTTCATCAAATACACCAAATCAAATCAGCTCCTGCTTTTATTGTGGAAGAGCAGACTTAGGCACTCCACTGAAAAAAAAACAACAAAACAAACAAACAAACCAACAACAGACTCAAACTAAACTAAACTTGTGAATGCCAGAACCAACAGAAGTCTAATACCTCGTTTTCTTCTTGAGAAACTGTACAGTCATATTTGCTTTCCTGCTATTTACTGCTGGCTTTTCACCTTCCTTGCAAGACAGTTGTTCCCATCATGCATATTTGCAATGGATTAGTTGAATAAATATTGGTACATTTTAAAATAACACAAAACCAGCTATGCAGGATTCAGCAAGCCCAGTATGTGGTCTGTGAGAGTAGCCAGTTGTAATTTCTCCAAGGAGAATTAAAAAGCAGGAGAAACAATGTACCTATACTCAAAACTTTCTGAGCCAGAGAGGAGGGTTTTGATTTAGTAATAGTTGATGGATTTTTCTTAAGCCTTGTTATTCTTTTAGTACCTTTGTAAATCTTTAATATACACAAAGCTTCTATGACATGTAGTTTCACAGTTTAACTTGAACATTTTATGAGAAAAAACATGAAGTAGTACCTATTTTTAATATTGCATCTACTAATTTCAACTGATGCATTTTATTTTTAGACAGTGAACTGATGCATCTTGTTCATGGGAGGAGTGAGTGGCTACTTGGAGCTTAGCTGCCTGCTGGGGGTTAAGCCACAACAAGCTGATAATTTTGAATTTGTCTGCCATAATCTTTCTTAGTACTCTCTTTTCTAAGCTTAGGACTTGCAGCCTATTTCACTTCTTTTGCAAAGTTTTTTTCATAACTTTGATCGTGGATTTTTTTTGTCATCTTTGAACGTTTTCTAGATCAGGTTTTTTGAGATGGACAACCAGGATTGTTTGTGCACACTATTCAAGATGTCAGTATATCCTGGATTTAGCTATCTTATACTGTTTCAGCTTCTCAGTGAAAAAAGATCTCACCATATTGAAAACCAACTTGACTGAAATTACTACATTTAGCATGTGCAGAAGATTTAATTTAGTTGCCACTTTTAGACGATTACTCAACTTAAGCAACCATGAAATTGCATACCCTATCGTGCCCAGAGGTTTGCTTTTCCAGTACTTAAAAATGACGGATAGTTCTTTGAATGCTGAGATAGTAATTCCCAAAGGATATTAAAAAGCAGATTGTGAATACTTGAAGGACCACTATAAATGTCACAGGCACTTTTTTTCTAAGACCCAGAGCAGATGGAGTGAGAGGTTTCTGGGATGATTACCGTGGTAGTATACCCGATCCATGGAATGCTGTGCTCAAATAAACTGGTGTCACATGCAAACAAAAGGACCAGTGTACACTTCAACAAAAAAAGCTGTTGGCTCGAGTTTAGTGGCTGTAGTGCATAGGAAAGTTGAGAAGCTTTGGAAATGAGTTTTCGAAGTGTAAAGAAAATATATAATGCTTTAATAAATCTAGTTTTAACTACACCTAAGTACAGATATTTGCTCAAAAGCAGTACAGTCCTAATAGCCAGCTTTCTTTGAATAATTGTTAAACCTAGTGCAAACTTAGAAGGGCTTGCTGTATTTACAGAGATGAAGCTGCCTGCTTTGCTATTCAGAAGGGTTTACAAGCATCTCGTAGTAACATCAAGTTATTTAAGCATAATGATATGGCTGACCTTGAGCGACTGTTGAAGGAACAAGAGACTGAAGATCAAAAGGTACCATTCCTTTGAAGAAATATTTGTACTCTTTTGTGCCACCTCCCCCATGTGTTTTTTTACTGTGTTATATAAATGAATGGATGCAATGCTTCTAGGAACTTACTTGGTTTTCCTATATTTATTGAATAGTTAATGTTGCTTATGTAATTAAGGTGGATTTAAAAAAAAAACAGATTTAGTTGTGTTTGCCTGCATAACCACTGGAAGTGAGCTTACAGGTGTTGGTAGTGGGGGAATACTTTTATGGGCAGATGACTGAAGTGTGAGATTATTTTATTTTTTAAAAAAACTATTATGGAACTATTTTTTTGACTTAGAAATTTGTATCACTGCATTTACCTAATAAATAATGTAAGCTAATTATCAGTTTAAATGCTGCACTGTAAAATCAGTACAAAAATGGCTAGTCCTAACCTTTTAATTTATAAAATCAACATGGTTCTTATTTTTTTTTTTCTTAGACTCTTCCCCTATCTTGCACTCAACTCTTAAGATATTCTCTTTCTTGAAAAAATTGGGTCAGTTTGATGGCTTCCTTCTCATTCTGACAGGAATACAAAAGGGTGTCCAAAAGCAGCTACTGAAATCAGGATCAGCAAGTACAGATAACTTCATTAATTTTAAAAGAATTAGCTGAAGAGCTATCACCATTATGTACCTTGTTCACAGAATGCTGCAAAGTTACAGACAATTGGAAGAAAGCCGATTTTGTGCTAACACATAATAAAAATAAAGTAGATGAACTGCATAATTATAAGCAAATCAGCTAACATCAGTCTAAATCAGTAATGGATCTGATTAATAGCAAATTTCTAGACAACACAGTAGTTACATTACCTTAATGGAAGATACATCTTGTCAGATAATCTTTACATGAGTTTTTAGATGTGGTTGACAGAATAGTGATGCAATTTGTGTAACACATTTGGTTTGTTAGAGCAGAGTGCTTTGATTTAGCTGCATGCTTCATTTCTTAATGTAATTAGCTGAATGTGAACATAAAGTTGGTGGCCAAGAGCTTGATATAGACCATGTGTGTTTAACTCAGATGTACTGACTAGGAAAGGGTAGATCATACCACTAGAGTTGGTCCAATTTACGTAGTGGACTGTGCCTAGTTTTGGTGCCTACCACTCAGAAAAGTCAAATAGGTGTTCTCTGAATCCTTATAGAAGAACTGAAAAAGGTAAGAAGCATGATTTAATGTCCTTGCTCAAAAGATATAAACACGTTTAAAGTAAATACTATGATATGACATTTTAAAAGAGCAAAAATCAAACCATTGAAGTTTAAACAGAAACCAGTGCAGGATATTCTTTTTGCCTTCGTTGTCCAGAAATCAAACAAGGAGTTTGTAACTTGAATGTTACAAATACTTACGGATTGTGTTTTATGAAGACACTACTTGTGTTTGTGCTGCATTGAGAATCCTGGTGCACAAAACACAAAGCCTTCTAAATGCTCAGATTAATGATTAATATAATAGAGGCAAAGATTTGTTAGTATTTACTTTGTGGATGTATGGGTTTGTTATGATTTGTTGCAAAACCAGGCATTTTAAATCTTGTGTGAGAGTTAAAAGCTTTAAAATTATTACAAAATAAAAAAAAACTAGTCCAATGAGGCATTACAACTTTTATTACAAATGATAAACACTATTTAAACTTAAGTAGAATCTTATTTGAAAGAGACATTACCTTCCTTCCCTTCACATTACTGTCCTTCCCTATCAAAAAATCTCCAGAGCCCCTTGCTTGTTAGTAACAATTTATATAATCTGAAACCATATCTTTCTCTGAAGAATCCTCGCAAGGCCCGTGTAACTAGAAGATTTATTGTAGTGGAAGGATTGTATATGAACACAGGAGATGTTTGCCCTCTTCCAGAATTGGTAAGTGGTTTCAATTTGCCTTTTAGGCTCTCCATATGAAAACATGTGGCTGATGAAATAGCAGTAACATATAGTTAAGCCTACATAGAAAAGCTCTGCATGCAGTTTTTTTGTTTACCTTATTGCTTTCTTAAACTCTACTGATAAACAGTAATTCCACATCTTACATTGCTTTGAAACTTTTGATCAGGATTAGGATTCTGAAGCTATATGTAATGAGACTTGCAAATGAATATCTCATTGTGATCTTAGTTTTTAACCTGTAAAATATACTGTATTTTCAGCTATGCTGTATGATACTGAATCATTAAACTAAGTAATATCTAAACCACCCCCCCCCCAAAATTGCAAACAAACTTTGTCATAAACAGTGACTCCAAGGAAAACATTTGCTATTCAGCATAAATTGACTAATTCTAGTAGATAATGGAAGAAGTGCTGTGAAAATACATCATCTTGAAAGTACTAGATAGCTTATTTTAAAAGAAAATATCGAAGTTGTTTTAGTATGTGAACATTTATGAAATTTAGTCTTACATGGTGGAAGAATTTTGAAGGCTTTTAAAATGTCTTAATGCCAGAACACAACTCTAGAGCTGACAGATTTGCAGTATTCAGGATACTGTACTTGTCTGTCTTTACCTTATCTGCCCCATGCATTTTCTTACCAAATTCTGATGAGCTTGACTTGTATTTTATATCATTTGCTCTATTTTAGATAAAATTGAAGTATAAATACAAAGTGAGAATATTTTTGGAGGAGAGCCTTTCCTTTGGAGTCCTTGGAGAACATGGAAGAGGAATTACTGAACACTTTGGAATAAATGTAAGTGCTTTTTTGTGAGTTTTGTTATGAGCAAGAGACTTGTACAGGAGCAAATTGAGCAATAGATTTCTTATAGCTGTAGCATTAGCAGTGTTTAGTAATGTACAATAGAAACTTACACATACTTTGTCGGTTTTAAATCATTCAGATCTTGGCACTTGTCTTTCATGTGCTTACTTGAAGTAATTTTACTTATGTTTAATGGGGAAGATAACAAAAGAATTATTAAAATGCATAATTTTATGGTTTTTTTGGACACTCAGTGAGATGAGTATTTTCCAGCCACATACACTTAAAAGTATCATACGTGCACAGAAATATTTGGAGGCTAGGGCTAAGTCAGAAAAATCTTTTCAGTGTATAACCAGTGTGTCTTGCTCTATTGCCTTTTACTTCTCTGAGGGAAATATAGAGGGTGTTTGAAAAATGTAGACCCAGTTTCAAAGAAATGTGATTTCAAATTGGGTCCATCCTTTTGAAATACCATGTAGGATAAAGCTTTTGATGGTTCTTTCAAATAAGTTGTCTTACTACTCTACTAACAGGTTAAGCCAAAGTATTTTTCCAAGAGTCTACCTTTTGTAGTGTTTATTCAGCTGCAGAGTACTTTGGAAATCCTAAGCAGTGTCCTTGCAGTTGTTTGCTATCACAACCACCTGAGCTGGGGAAGGAAGAAGTGTTCTTTCAATTGCCAGTGTCTTAGCGTGGAGCATCTCTCACTACATTCTGACAGTGTCTGAGTTCAGCTTGGAAGTGAAATATCAAATTCTGAGAATTCATTCAGTCTTCTCTTATCTCCTATTGTTTTAATTGTAGGCGTCTTAATACTAGATGTGGAAAATAGAAAAATGAATGCTAAACAGCTTTAGAAAAGGAAGCAAACAACGCTACCATGATGCTTGCCAAGTGCCATCTGATTAGTTTTCTTCTATGTTAAATTCATTTACAAACATAATCTTTCAGTGCTGTCTGCTCAGAATGGGAATTTGTAGCAGTGGTCATGAGTGTGCATTACAGAGCCTGGCAAAAAAATATGTTTGCAACTAACGAGTGAAATAAGACAACTGTGTCTCTAAGGTTCACATTCTGATTTAACTAGACTTATGGTCAATTTTGATCACATTCTAACTCCTACTGGCTGCAGTTGGACTAATTACATTCTTAAAGCACACTGTCACAGTGCTTTGAGGAATTGTCACCTGTGTCTATGTAATTTGTTTTTTCTGTTTATGTTCTTCGCATTGCAATGCCTGGAAAAGTGTGATCCTATGTAAATCAGCTACAGATCCATAGATCTCAATTTCTCAAGTCCTCTTATATTGCTTAAAATCATTATTTCACTTGTAGCTTCATTTTAATATGTGATAGTTTGGTAGCTCTTCTCTAGTATTGATGGTAATATGAAAAAAGATACATCTTTAATAGATTTACCTTATAGACTTGATGTGCTCAAAAACATCTGTTAATAACTTGTCAATTTAACTGGCAGATTGATGATATAGATCTTATTAGTGCAAACATGGAAAATTCACTGGCTTCTATTGGAGGATTTTGCTGTGGAAGATCTTTTATTATTGACCATCAGGTAAGCCAGGTCTAATTTTTATATGGTGTGGCAGGATTAATTAATTAGAAATAAGAGTTAGTTAATAGTATCAATTTGCAAGGAGTGTTATAAGTTATATGCAACATTTGATTCTATACAGAAACTGTCTGGTTCTATGAAATATTGCAGGTGGAATGGAGACCTACTTTAAATCCTTCATGAACCTGGAAGAGTGGAGAAGAGGCTGTTTAAATGTACATGAATTAACTTTTAAAACAGTGTCTATACTGCTATAAACAAAAAAATGATTTTGAGAAATTATTATTATTTTTTCTTTTTCCCCCACAGCGATTGTCTGGTCAAGGCTACTGCTTTTCTGCATCCCTACCTCCTTTGTTAGCTGCTGCTGCTATTGAGGCTCTGAATATTATGGAAGATAATCCAGGTACTTAATTCAGGAAAATCTTATTTTTTAGTCTTTCTTCACCCAAAATTAGTTGAGAGAAGTATGAATTACTTCAATCCTCATCTGTTTAGTCTTCTAAGTCCTTTCTCTTTTTCAGCTGATTAATTTTACATGCATGATTTTTTTCTTCACCTAACTTCCCATCCTACTTTTATTCTTCAGTGTTTCCTCCACTTCTTCCACATGAAAATGGGAGAGTTAGTTGAGGCTAGGAGGGACAGAGATGGTTATCACTAAGCAAATAAGAAGTTATTATTCTGCTTTATAGACTAGTGATATGCTTCTTCCTTGAAAATAGATTCCTTTAAGACAAATGGAGCAAGGACAAGTTAAAGAGAAATAAATGGGAATGTATATCCTCAGGACTGAACAACCCATTCCTTTCCACTTGCACTACATAATTTTTTTTCTTCTCCAAGTAAGCTTCAAGACAAGACCAAGTACAGGACCTTTGGATAAAGCTGGCAGGCAGGAGTTTCCACTGTAGGAATCAGATAATTGCTCTTGTTGCTAGAATCTAAGAGACATTTCTTGGCAGGGGGTGGAGGAGGTAAGAAGCATGTGAAAAGGACAAAATTGGCCAAATCTGTGTGAATTTGTTTTTAACCTTCATTAGCGTCAAGAGACTTGAGAACATCTGCAGAGAGGTGCAGTATTTAATTTGTCACAACTAAATAAAAACTACTGGGTAGCCCACACCTAGTCCTCAGAAGTTAAACAAATGCAAGAAAAAATTGAGTAAGTTATGGGACTATTAGCTGTAGTGGAGGGTCAGCCTTTACTGAGGAAAAGAACCAAGGTTTGCAGATCCAGGAGTCAGGGTTCCCTGTTTAAGAATCTGCAGTGACCTGGTGAAAAGAGTAAGGAACAGAGTCTGCATGGCTGTAGATATTTTATAGATATAAATAAGCTGGACCTGCCATTTCAATCCCGTTACCAAGTGTTTGTGTCATCCTTTCCATATGATCATGAACCAATGCAGCTGGAGTAACAAGATAAAGGCAAGTAATGCATTTGTCAGATTTTAAAAGCCTCGAAGAAATGGGAATCAGGAACATTATGAAGAGTAGTGAAAAGATGTGGTACTTCGATAGATATCTATATTTTAGTCTTCCTTCCAAATGCTTTTAGAAAAGTTTTATACTTACAGAAATGTAATACAGAAACAGGGTATCTAAGCCTTTCCTTTATTTTTGTGTATGTGTGTGTAGACATTTTTCAGACTCTCCGGGCTAAATGCGAACGAATTCACAAAGCTTTACAGGGGTAAGTGTGTCTATTGGTGTTTTTCTGGCTGTTGCTGATTTGACCGTGCTTCCGTAATACCAGCTTTAAAGAACTGCCCTTGCCCAAATCTGTTTCTGGCTTTAGAGGTGCTTAGACTGTGATATGTATGCTAAGTAATGTATGTCTTAAATGAAGACATAGCAGCTTTCCCAGCTGTCTCTGTTATGCTGCTAAGACAAGTCCAAGTTTTTAAAATCCCTGTACAAATATAGAAATGAGATTACACCTTAATGCTAGTGAGGATGTTTTCAAGCCCTTACGAATTTAAGTCTTCAGGAGAGTGTGATAGCTTTCAATGGTACGAAGTGTTGATAAGCATTTGGGGAGAAAAAAGAAGTTTAAGTAAAACCATTTGGGGTGTAGCTTAACAGATGGTCTTTCAGACAACTCAGTGCATCGTGCAATCACTTTTAGTACAGTATTGTTCTTACATATGAGACTGTAATGGTGAATAGTAATAGAAAGTACTCATTATCGTAGAGGCACATAGAAAATTCCTAGAATTTATTTGAAAAATCAGGATTCTGTTTAAAGTTTCCTAACACTATCCTGTTTTAAAAGATGGCTATCCTGAGTAATAGCTTTTCTTCCTGACAGGTTTTGATACTAAAAAATATAGAAATTACTGTGAGTATTCAACAACTGTTTAATATGCAGAATAGATGTCTTAGCTGGTATTTTACAAATAATTTTCTTCAGAAGTGTTCTGTTACGTGTTACAGAAGTGAACAATGCTTAAACGTGCACACAAAATCTGTAATGCACAATTTATTATACTAGCTGATTTTTTGTGGTATTAGTCACTTAGTTATTCAGTGTGAGTTGCTTGTTGTTCCAAATGTGTGGTTTCATGCTTAGTTGATGTTTTACGTTAAAACTTTAGCTACATTCAGCTTCTTTGGAATAATTCTACCACCAAATAATCCTTGTCTCCTTTGGCTGTGTTCTGTTTCTACATGGTTTGTTTCCACATGATTTAAAATGCATAGGCTTTCATGTCAAAGATAGCCAGGTGCTTCTATGCTTGAAATTAAAATTTTAGAGTAACTTGAAAACTATTAGCATCTCTTCTTTCCTAGTAATGTTATGATTGAGCTAAAAGAAGAATAATTGTAATATTCTTCTCTACCTGTCATTTTTAGTTGATAATTATAAATACGTTTAAAATGTGGAAAAAAAATAAAAGGAAAAATTATCAACCTTTTACTTGTTAATATTCAGGACAAACCAGAAGTGAATAAGTCATGGCTGGTACTTTTCCATCCTGTGATTGATTCTACTTTTTCACTTAAATTCAGTGATTAGTATGGTCACAAATCAACAAGTAGGCAAAATACCTGCGTGCCTGTAATAGGACTTTTGTATTTTTGCCTTGTGGCAAAATGTGGTAATGTAGAGGCCCCCAAAAATTGCAAAATAAATAGTTCTTCTAGGTCATACAGGAAAACTTGAAAGATGTAATAGCACCAGGGAATTGGGAAGCCCTGTAGCATGAAAACTATCCTAACAATTGCATAAAGCAACATCAGAGAGAAGATTTGAATTAACATTTGCAGGGTCCAGTGTGTTGTTTTTTCTTTCAATTAATGACCACACTAGAAGTGTGTGATTGCTGGAAAAGAAGGCTAAGTTTTCAGAAAAAGCTTTTTTTTAATGCTGTGGTGTTATATGCACTCATCTTCCTTGCCTAACCATGGCTGCTGCTTGACTACAGTTCTTTACAGTGCTCTCACTATGATAGAGTGGAACTAACTGTTGGTTTAAAAGAGTGTTAAATGGTGGTAGAACTGTACACAAAGAAAGTGGGAAAGAATACACAGCTTTTCTCCTTTCTCGTGATAGAACAAATACAGTGAGAGGAACAAATTAAAAGTAAAGGAAGACTTTATTGTGGCCAAAGTGTCACTAACACATGGAATTTAGGACTTGATATATAAGGACCAATGCATAATTAATGTTCAAAAAAAATTGGTCTATATATGGACAATGGTGGGGGAAGAAACTGTAGTGTTGCAAGTTAGAGGAATATCTGGTGTTCATTCCTGTTCTGGGTATAAGCCAAGTGCTGGTTTATAGGAGAAACGGAAGAATTCTTCTGAATCCTGCATAGAAGTACTTGCTTATTGTCTATGTCAGTTTATAAAATATATGAAAATGCAATAAAAGATGGGATTATTAACAGAAATTAGGAATATTCTTACCTTTCTTAACAATCTCAGATAAAGGAGATTTCTGTCTTGTATTTAAAAATATCTAGTGTCTTAGTGAACAGAAACAAAGAAGCTCTCTTGCAGGGGGCCAGGATGGGTGGGACAGAATTTTGTGTTTTTTTAAAAAGCACAACAGTAGTAGGTAGCATCCCTTGAAAACCAGGAGATGTTCCCAGCAGTCAGTTTGGATGTGGCCACTCTGACATGGTGACTCAGATTTTGAAAGTATGGATGGAATCAAACAATATTAGGGATTGGAAGGGATGAGTCATCCCGTACCCATTCACCACAGGGCCAAAGAAAAATGCAAGGCATATTTAATTTACTAATATAGAACTAGCCTTAAAAGGAGCATTGGAGTTCAGGAGGCTAGTTTTGTTCCTTCGTTACTTCAAAATCAGATCTTTCAGGATACTCTCTCTTTTGTGTGGAAGTTTTTGTTTGAAAATGAAGCTTTCCCAGCATTTCCTAGGAAAGTGAATTCTGATTCCAGGAGTGTTACAGTGTGCATGCACTGGATTCTTAAGTACTTGTTGAACCCTGATTTGACAGAAGCTCAGAAAAACATAGTTAATACTTTACAGGAAAGGTGTCGCCATCAGAAGGGCTCATGTAAAACTCCAGGGTTTCTTCAAATAGTTGGGTAAGATGAATTATGTACTTCAGTATGCAACAGCTGTGACTAACAGAAAAAGTTCCGAGATGAAAATTAATTTGAAACTTGTAAGCTGCCTCTATGAGTAAGTGTATAGCAAATTCAAAGTATGCTGTTCAGGCAAGTACTCAGTTTGAATGGATGTGATACATGGCTTTCTTCCTACTCATCTTTTCTCATTAAATCTTCGGAGGGGGCAGTTCATGATTATCTGTTTCAATTAAAGAATTATGTCTGGTTTATAACTAGAAGCTAATACTGTGTCTCTCTAAACAAAACCTAATTGTTTTAGTAGATTGTCTTAAACTCTGTTTTCCAGCAGATAGATTTAAATTACAATGAAACTTCATCTGACTTCTAGTCTGATTTCCCTGCTTGTAGAATGCTTCTTCTCACGAGTCAGGTCACTCCTAGGGAATGTAACTAAGAATGGATATGTTTTACAGCTATACTGTGTATTGTCTTTCTGTCTTGTAGCTGGACATTGGAGTGCTTTTCCTTGTCCTTCTTGTTACCAAATGTTTTTATCCCAGATCTCTAGATATGCATGCAGTAGTGACATGAATGCAGTGTGTGTACTTGTGTGTTAAAGAAATCACCTGTTTGGTTAGTTTTCCAGTGTAGGTGGATGACACCAGAATGTTTGCAGTTTTGTGGCTGAAGAAGTATAGCAATTTGATTTGTCTTCTTGGAGTGGATTGTGAACTGAAACAGCATTGTAGAAATAATGCAAGATTATTTCAATGCTAGAGTATAATTTTATTTTTTCAAGGTTGTAATTGATTTCAGTGTGTTTGTAGTGCCAGTTTTCTCTTCTAAAGGCTCCAGTTCTGCTGTTTATGGACATCTCTTCTGCTCTCATTGAGTCTTGAACTTCGTAAAAATAGAAAACTCACTTGAAAATGAGGGTATACATATACAATGCATGGGAGGCAAGCTCATCAAAGTCAGGAAATCAAAATTACAGCTGATTGTGGACATGTGTTTATGGGAGTTGTTAATTTTGGAAACTAAAGGTCTTGCTTGGGTATTGGATACAGTTTTTTGGAGGGGAATAACTAAGTCCAGAATATGGTGATATGAAGTGTCAGGACAATGACAATCAAATGTTAATAATTTTTGACAACCAAATGTCAATTATTCAATCAAATTCTAGGAGTCCAATTAAAAGCTGTCTCCATGTACAGATGTGAGAGCAATTGTGGTAATATAACTAGTTTTAGAGGAGCTTCTTACTACATGACAGATTATCTTGTAAAGGTTTTCTACAGGAAATAGTTGAAAATCAGAAGTCTTGCCAAAAAAATAAACCATGTTTCTTCTTCCTATCTTATAGATGGATCAAAAGATTTATTATTATTTATTTTCTTAATACAGACTCCAAAGGCTTGACTTAACTAGCTGTGTTTTTATAAGCAACATACAGGCTAACACAAACATTTCTACTACATCTTTGTAGGGATCCTTTCATAATTTCTGAATTATTAATCATATTTGCAAAAGGATCAGTAATTATTATTACACAGACTTGCTGAAACTACATTTAGTAAACTCCTTAAAGACATTCTTTTGATAATTTGTATTATCTTTTGCCTATTGTAAGCTGAAATGCATGTATCTTTTGTCTGCATTAGTATTAGGAAAGTGAAATATCTCTCTCTTCTCTCTCACCACATAGAAAGTGGAAACACTACTATCCAGAACTTTAACACCTATGTTCAAGTAGGATGTGCATTAAAGGCTTTGTATTTGTTTTAGGATTTCTGGCTTAAAAGTAGTGGGAGAATCTTTTTCTCCAGCATTGCACCTGCAGTTGGAAAAGAGCTGTGGATCTCGAGAAGATGATGTGAAGTTACTCAGAAGAGTTGTGGATTATGTAAGTGTCCCCATAACAGTTAAAATATATCATTGCCTTCAAATGTGAGTAATAAAGTGCATATGGGTATGGAGGCTTCTTGGGTAACTTGTCGGAGCTGTAAGAAACTCAGTTTCTTTGCCGGTTGTAGGGCTACAATAAAGGCCATCTTCTAACCATTTATTGCTTCAGATCTTTAGTTCTGTAGCACTGGATTAAAATATGTATTTGATATTTTACTTCAGAAAATAATTATTTGCTTTTACATGCTTCAAAATTCAAGTTAAATCGGTATATAAAACTGTTGCTTAGAAGACTTCTTCACTGTTCATAAAAATAATGGCTATTGTTTGAACAGAGTTCTGGTGATGTATCTTAACCAGTTGAGGTCTAGTTTTCTGTAATTTGGTGTGTTTGAGTCCATAAACTGGCTCTTTTTGTGTGAAGAATCTCATGTTTTGTATGTTTTATTTTTTTCATCTTCAATACACATTGGTTCTCTTTCTCCCACGTGGAGGAGATGAAGGTTGATGAGCAAGTTTTATATTTCAGGTGGCAGGGAAACAAGACTACACAACAAAAAGAGACTCTGAAGTTGATTTCCTTGAAATATACTTAAATATGATTTAATAGCCTACTTAATACAGCATTTTTGTCTGATTACTTGGAGAGGAAAGCTGAAGAAAGTACATGCTGACCTGTTCTATGTATTTATGATGTATCAAAATCAGAGGTGATTTTGCACAACCTTCAAAACCTCATGTGAGAAGGAACTTAAAGTTATCCTGACATCAAACTCATAGAAGTTAGTTATATGTATTTGGTGATCAAAAGGAAATGCCATCAGAAGGTCCCAGATTGACGACTACTGTATGTTCTTTATTTGTAGTGCATGAATAGTGGTATTGCATTAACTCAGGCCCGCTATCTGGAGAAAGAAGAAAAATGTCTTCCTCCACCCAGGTTAGTAGAAAGTCAATACATTCTTTCATTTTATTGAATATGACACTTTGTCTCTTTTCATACGATGATGGGGTTTTGTTCAGTAGGCTTGACTGAATAATTGGTCCTGTAAAGCCGGGAAACACTCCATTTTGAGGTATATTTTCAGTTGCTGTTACAGGATGCTAATACCCTGAAATAACTGTATCAAAACTACCTAAATCTCAGTGATCAGCATGTTGCCTGTTCCCAGGCATATTTCCATGATATGCAGATCTGCAGTTGAAAAAGGTAACAATCACATTTTAGAGGGAGGGAAGAGAGGGCAGGAAGTAGTCTGACCTTTTCTGTTTAGTCTTGTCTTGTTCCTGGTTGAATTTGAATTGATAATAATTTCCCTGGAGTTAGTGATCTTAATGTGTTAAAATTAGTACAAGAAAAGTCTAAAGCTGAAGGCAAGGAGTAAAGTTTACCATGTATGTTCTGGTTTTCTTTTTCTAGTATTCGAGTAGTGATAACAGTGGAACAAACAGAACAAGAACTGGACAAAGCTGCATCACTTCTTAAGGACGCTGCACAGTCTGTGTTGAATTAGAGTGCTGTTTTGGATTTCTTTTTTCCAAATTATCAGGATGAGTGTTTACACTGTATAGTGACTTCAGATATTCAGGTTCTTCCACTGATGGCATTGAAACCTGACTGAGTAACACAGTTGTTCCAGAATGGTACAAATGCAAGTGAGGGGAAGAGTGCAGAATTTTGGAACTGGTGAATGACAGAGTTTACTTTCAGTTCAAACTCTGCCATTTACTAGCATTCCTTAGAAAGGGGATAACTCTTCCCTAAGTTGCATCTTTAAAAGTTCTAAATCTATTTCTTCAAAACCTGAAATGTTTTTAAAAATGTATGTGAACATTCAGCTTTCACCAAAAACATCTAAAATGTATATTTTTCTCTGCATATTCTCAGAATGTAGGAACTTCAAATAAATTTCAAGGGATTATTCCTCCCCACCACCCCCAAATGAAGATAGGCTGTTCCTAATACGCTTAAAGGGAGAAAATAACACATTAAGAGATAATTTTTGCTGTATTATATCATTTATTATTGAATTACAGGGGGAACTTCAGTTCTTTGTTTCTGTCTTTCTGTAACCATTTTTGGAAGCCGGTTTTTACAAATGCCTGGCCAGAGAATTCCATTATCTAAATGGTAAATTTGTATTAAATACTATTTGCTTCCTGCATTTAATACGTAATTATATGCATCTTTGATATTATGGGTGAGGTTTTTCATACAGTTAACTTTAAAATGGCTAAACTGAAACCTCTGAATTGTGAAACTGGTGTAATTCCATTACAGTGTGTTCAGTCAGGGGGACTTTGCACTGATCTTGAATACAAGTCATAAGCAGCATGAAGAATGAACCAAGATTTTGAAACATGAACTAAATACTTAGCTTAGTCACAGTACTTTGAAGCACTGAAATGGCGTGTGCTAAGTTTTATCTCTGAACAGCTATACCTTAGAGGGGAGTACTCACAGATAGCTAATAAGAGTTTAGGTGGTACAAATACTACTGAAATACAACACAATAGGTGCACATAAACCCCCAGTTTAATTACATAGCAATATGTGGAGGTTATGCTGTTAGGATTTTCAGTAAGAACAGATGGACGTTACACTGATGGACACATTGCACCAATCAGAGGAAGCTGGTAAGGAAGAATGAGAGTAAGGTGTATCTTTTTATAAAATAAAAACTGTAGCTATGTATTTCAGGTTTTTGCTTTGAGAATGCCTGTTTAAAAACTTTGTATTCTGCCTGATCTGTATTCTGGGTTGTTTTGTACTTATGTACCTTTTTGGTTGCTGCTATAAGGACTACAGGACTATTTTAGAGAAACATCATTCTTTAAATAAAAGGTTTAATCATGTTTGATTCAGATTTTTACTTGTCATATAATCAGATTCTGTAGCATGATCAACAGTATTTTGTTGAATATTCTGCATCAGATGAGCAGAGTCTGTATTGCCTCTTTCAGTTCATAGTGTCTGTCTCTGTGCTGGCTTTCAAAACTTCTCACTAGTATATATTTAGGTAAACCAGCTGAAGTTGTGCTGGGGCACTTTTGTGATTATTGCTTGACTATTCAAAATAGTCAAACCATTATCTGTGCAATGTAGAGAAGCATTCATCCCCATGTGAAAAGAGCATTCCTGTTGCACTGACATTTAAGTTTTTCTCTAACAGTGAGTAAAAACCTGTGACAAACCAACAATTTAACAGAGCAAAAATGTGGGGAAGGGAGATGATTCCCATTTTACAGACTGGAACTGCAGTGCACAACAATCAATATTCTCAAGATCTTCAGAGACTGTGAGAAATGGAAATGAAAACTTATCGCTATACTTGGAGACTGTGAGCCATTTTGGTTTGATAATTGAAACCTGAATATTCAAGTAAACTCAAACTTTTGATGTATAAGCTGGGAACAAATGAGGTACTTGGATACCAATGCAGCGTAATAAATGGTTTGGGGATTCAAGGTAAACCAGTGAAGGTAACAAAATAACCAGTTAGCATTGAAATAGTAGGTTGCAGAATCTACAGTCACTTCTTGCATTTTGTTTTGGAGTGTCTGGAAATGGAGGAAATTTTTTGTTGGCACTTTTGAGAACTAGCAACATTCTTTGGATACATGGGGTTGTTTTGTTGCTTTGTGGTTTTTATTTGTTTGTTTGGTTTGGGCTTTTATTGTTGTTGTTATGTTTGGGTTTTGTTTGTTTGGTTTGGTTTTTTGGTGTTTTTCTGCTTTAAAGTGAGGTGATAGTACCTGAGTTGACAGGAAGCACAGTGGGATTTCTGGCAGTTTCAAAGCTGTGACTAAGTGATTCTGATGGAACAACAGTTCAAGTATGTTGCTAAGAGGTCCTATCATCTGATTCACTTGGCAAACACATACTCAGCATTAAAACATTGGTAAAATGGCGTTTGTCCATTTGTTTTTTACAAGAATATAGAAAAGAAGCCTTTAGATGACACTATAGCGAACACGTTATGGTTGATAACAGTTGGAGTACTGTTGTAATGAGTGTTTTACTGACAGGTTATATACACGATCTCTGAGAAATTAAGACACTTATGAGATGTAGCTGGCGGAGAGAATATCCCTGGCCATTTTAAGCATGTCTGGCACTCTTCATTTTGGCTTTTTTGATAAATGTCTCTGACACAGCAAGCAGATGAAGAGAAGGATGGCTCTGGGGAAAAAAATTTGGTTGGGGTTAGGAAGACAGCAGGTGATTCTGGTTAAACTTTTGACATTAAAAAATCAGAAGCCTGCTAAGGTGCTTAAGTTCTCAGTGCTCTAGGCTGATAAATATATGAACAAGCCTGTTGTAGTTGCTTTGTGGTTATATTTGGACAAAGAAGGACGTTTTCATCCATTTCTTCAGATGTGGGAGCGAGACTGGGGTCTTAATAAATAAATGGAAAGCAGTTCAGCAGGATACTGTGAGGTGAATCAAATGCACAAGGGCCTTATCCCAGTCTTCAAAGTTTCTATTGTAAATAAATATCTGGATTCTTAATTTTAATTCAACTGATTTCATGTGTTTTGCTCTGCCAGCTATTTGGAACAGAGTTTAAGATAAGTGGGAGCATCAGGATAACAAATAGTGATCAAAAATAAATGTTTTGGGGTTTTTTTGTGAAGGATTAGTATTTGATATTTGAGAATGAATGCATTTTAAGTGTAATAAGGTGGACATTTATTGAAATTGTCCTGGTGAGAGCAGTTGTTTGTAATATGTGGGGACTGGGATGGACTGGAAATTATATTATGAAGGCATTTTGGCTTGAAGAAGCATGTCTACATGATATGTATATACATATATATATATATATATATTTTTTTTTTAACAAAGAGGTCTATTTTCCTTGAGTATTTAAAAATAATTGATTATTATTTGTGTAGGTTCATTGTTTTTATAGGAAAACCTACAGATGTCTTTTCTGTTTATTATAGTAATCATTATTTTTGAATACGAGGTGAAGTGCATAAGGAGAGTATTAAGAAAGAGAGAGAGGTATGGCTGAATAACTTTGATTATTGGGTTTTTTCCCCCACTTTTGAAATTTGATCCCAGTCCCTGCACATAATGGTGTACTGTCTCCTTTCTGTCACTCCATCTGGACTTTATTATTTTAAACAGGGTTGTGGAGTGCTAGCATTCACTGATCTATGAAGCTGCTACCGCGACAGTGTCTTGCATCTTAAGATGACTCAAGAAATGTACATGAGCTGTAAATGCTGCTTAAACAGAGGAAATATTTACAACTGACACAAAACATTTGTACCTTAAACTCTTTCAGTGTCCTAATAAAAGGAAGTGTCTGGATAACATTTCTTGTGTTTCTGTGTTCTCTGGCAGTTTTCATGCTAACAAGATATTAGACTTATTCTGTCTTGCTGTTGATGGATTTTTCAGATTTTAGTTTCCTCTCCAGTGTGTGCTAGGTCATTGCAAAATATGCATAATAAAAGTCATATAAACTAATAAATCGGCTGAGTTGAAGATTGCTGGAAGTATCTATCAATGAAGGACAGTTCTCTATATGACCACTTTCTAACACTTCGGTAGCAGATACTTACAGAGGACTGCTGCTGGAAACTAGACACTCAGCCAGATACAGTTTTGCTGTGACTAAGAGTAGAATTTCTGATGTATCAACAAACTCATGAGTCCAGATGAAATATACACCGGCTTTGAAGACCTTTACGGAAGAAAATACTGCAGTCTTGCCTACCTTGCTGTACGTATAAGGTTTCTCTTTACCCCTGTTATTTAAGGTGTTACCACCTGACTCCGCATGCTCTTTGGATAACTGAGCTGCATTTTCCAGCAGGGGGATCCAGTGTTGTCAAAACCCAATAAGTAATGGAGTCAGAGGGAAAACTGCAGAATTGGAATGTATAATCCAGGCTACTTCTTCACAAGGAGCTACATGACGAGAAGGGGCAGTAGGTATAATTTGTACCAGGAAAGGTTTCATATTGACATAAAGAATTTTTTTCCAGTATGACTGTTCTTCTCACTGTAAAACAACCTCTTCAAGGATGTGATGGAGTCCTCATCACAGGAGGATTTCAAGACTTGACTGGACAGGGTGCTAGGTAATCTCATCTAGGCTCCCTTTCCCATTAAAGGTTGGACCAGATGATCTTTTGAGGTCCCTCCCAGTCTTGGATGTTCTGTGATTGTGTAGTTCTATGATTATAACTCAAGACAGGAAGTAGCAATAATTTTTGACACACTAGTCAAAATTACCAAAAAATGTCACAGTAAGTGTTGAGGGGAATACACGAGAAAGAATTTAAACTCCGTGCATTACAATAAGTAAACGTAAAACTGATTTTAAAGAGAGAGGATTAAAAAAAGTGATAGCAGCACTTGACAATCTGAGAGGTGGTTGTGACTCCTTACCATTTTTCAGTGGTTTGGACTTTTTGTGTTCTTTCACATAATGAGATAGTGAAATGGCTGTGCTGTACAGTTAATTGCTGAAAGATAAAATATTCTTTGTTTTAACTTTACCCAGCATAGTAGTTTTTTTTTATAAACTAGCTTCAGTTGTGTTTATCATGTTTCTACTGAGTAAAGTTTTGCTTTGGTGTCAATGGTGAATGTGAACTTTACATAATCTAGACAGACTATGATACCCCTTACCATTGTACACACCCTTTAGATTTAAAATCTGAGAGTATTTAAGTGGCCTTTAAAGTAGCCTCTATGGAATACTCCATGGTAACAAAATTACTATATGACTGTTCAGGTAGAATATTTTATTGGTGAAAGACTATGGGTCTTATTTTGATCCATCCTTAGATTACCATGGTCAACATACACACAAAGGATTGCTAGCAAACAGTAGTCAGCATTTGCAACTGTAAATTTCCTGACTTTCTCATGGATGACAGAAATACACAGAAGTTAAGCCATACTCATGATTGTATACAGATTGTTTTACTGAAATGTGTTGATTTATGAACTTTGTTAATAAACATATTTTAAGTACTTTAATTGCTTATACTTAAGAATTTTAAAATGTTTAATGATTTTAAAAGATCAGAACTTTTAAATAAGTTGCTCTCTTTTGTCTTGAAGTTTTGCTATTTCCTGCATCTTTGTTTTCTAGTCATCTTCCTGCTTTTTTTTTTTCCTTCATTTTCCAGGATAACCACTGAAAATAAACGCATTGTTAGTCGCATAAGAATTACTTAAGCAGTGGAAGTGTTTGGTATACAGTAGACCTTGTTACAGTGATTATGTTCACATTTCATAAATAGAGAGGCATGTTGCTCTTGCCTGACTGGGTGGGAGGCAGAGGATGTGCAGAAAGTTGTATTAAACTGGAGGTTTAATATTATAGTACCAATTAATTTGATTTATCAGGCAATGATTCCAGTCTAAATGCCATTACTTGCTTTCAGTCTGATTACAGTGCTCATCTGTTCCTTGGTGCACAGTGTTGGTGAATGCTGTGCGATTTACTATGCACGAATATTTGAGGTTTGAAGCATGAGTTAAAATCTGGAGAAACACATAATGACTCAAGTGTCAGTGATCACCTTGAAGTACAGAAGGCCAGTTCTGTGATTTTAGTAACTTTTTATTATTTGAAACTATAGAATTAAGTGTGGGTAAGATATCACAGCTGTAGTATCAGACATGCTGGAGTTACAGGTCAAAAATGGAAACATTTTTTGAATGCTGTGAGGTGAAGACAAAAAGATAGTGGTTTTTTTAACAAGGGTGGAATTTGGTAGTATTTGAGGGGCCCTCCATCTGAATATGAAACATAAAGTGCTCATTAAGTGCTAGTTAAGAGTAATAAGATATAAGAATGCAAAGTGCTGCAGTAGAGCTGCAATGGAGAAAAATGACTACAGGATCCTAGCTATCACTAGTAATTAGACTAGGTTACAGAAGTTAATTGTCACCAGGATTCTTGCTCATCCATTGTTGGTCCACGCAAGTCTAGGGAGTAGCAATGCACACTGGAGAACGATGAGCTTGGTTCTGAGTACTGGAAATTGTTGTGTATCAGGAACTGTTTGTGTTTGCAAGAAAAAAATAGTAATAGTGACTCACCTCACTGCAAAATTAGATGGAACTGGGAATTCATGAGAAATTAGCGAATGAATGAAGTTCTAGATTTCCTTTGCAACCTGAAGGAAGAGTTCAATGTGGGACAACAAAGGGAGTTTACTGTGTATCCACACATATTTCTAGAAATACTTTTGTTGTGTTGGGCTAAGGAAAGAGTTGAGAACAGCCATGTGAAAATAAACAACAGTTCTGATCAGAGGTGAGAGATGGTATCAAATGGCAAAGTTTGAACAAGTTTAAGTTTATGCTACCTCAATCCTTAAAAAAATAAAAAAGTTCAGCATAGGTGTACTGCTTCGGCCACAGAGATTGTTGTGCAGCCAGCGGAGCAAAAGAAAGGTGTAGTAAGCTGACTCATGGGTGAAAGAGTTCTTGTTGTCACAGATGGAAAAATTGGAGCAACATTTGCCTTTGGGGTAGTTTACTATGGAACTGTCGATGGGAAGCATGAAACTTGCACAGTGTCAAATCTCTTTAGCATTTGGGTATTTTACTTGATGACTGAAGGGCCTGACACAGCCCTTACTTCCAGAAAACAAGGGCAGCCTCAGAAGGGTACTATAGTGCTGGTGCACACCTTTGTGTGTGTATTTATCATCCCTTAAGGTAGTATTGATGTACTTGAGAAGAGAAAGAAGAGCATCCTGCTGTGGAAGCAGACTGTTCTAGCTGCTGTGTCTCTGTTCAGTAGGATATAGCCCAAAAGGCCACTGATTAATCCTGCTCTCTTCCTCTTCACAGACATCACAGTATTGCTTTTGCCAGGCACTAATGACAAAGAGAGAACATCGAAACTCTATGTTAGCGATGGAACAGCAACTTCTAGACCAATGGATAACTTCAAGTGCTCATATGTTCCCCCAGAGAACCCAGAGGTGAAAGAGGGTTAATTTTCATGTTTTCTTGAAAGATGCAGGTGTGGATCCTGTCTTCTCATTATCCCTTTTCCTGTGAATTATCCACTGCCTTAGCATTATGATATAATTCCTGAAGTTCCTGCAAGAGCAAGCTAGGTTTCTCAGACAGCATAGGAGCATCTTGCTGTGCTTCCCAACAGTCTCAAGATGTATGAGCCCCTCATTACTTGCAGTTCCCTGCCTATTTCTTTCTGTAAAAGTAAGCTGTTTTAAATATAGATTTTTTTTCCCGAGAACTACGTAAAACTGTGGGATGTTCCTGAGCAGAAATCAAGGGACCTAATACACCTATGAAGACAGGCTACATGAATTCACATAGAAGTACTCAAATTAACTAGCTTGTTTTCTTGGCTGCTGAATAATTATGTTGATGATGTTTCCCACTTAGAGGCACTGAAATGTCTAGGCAGTATGCTCAGCAGCTAGTATAAATATTTTGGTGTGGTCAGCTGAAATTACTCATTTTCATAAATCCTGCGGCCATTTGAAATGTCTCAACTAGTCAGACATGACTGGAATGGAAATATATGTTATTACATTGATGTGGTGTTTGTTATCCTTCCCATGGTACAGGCGATTAGGAAAAGCACCCTCCAGCAGAGATAATATGTTTCCTTTGTTAAAGGAAAATATTTCACTGCTTCTGGCAAGTAAAAATAAATAGAAAAGTGTATTTTTTGTGTATCTGAGAGAGAAAATATGCCTTTCTTTTTCCTCACTTGTATCTCAAGTTTTTCTTATACCATTATACACAATATGAATGACCTCCTATGCAAAAACAAGTTCAGCATTGAAGAAAGTGCAGTTAAAACTCCACCTGCCATTGATAAGCAACTGCTTTCTGAAGACATATGTATATTAATATG
Source organism: Nesoenas mayeri (assembly GCF_963082525.1). Lineage (NCBI taxonomy): Eukaryota > Metazoa > Chordata > Aves > Columbiformes > Columbidae > Nesoenas > Nesoenas mayeri. The sequence goes on along the minus strand of NC_137542.1, from coordinate 30,951,801 downwards.
TATATTTCTTTTAGAGATGTGCAAAAAGAAGAACATAATCTTGCATGTTTTCAAAAGCTGAAATTTCTGATTTTTAAGCTCAGCTTCAGGTATGTAGGTTTGCCAGAGAAATCTTCTGCAAGTGATTGCAGAGATCTAGCAAGCTGTCAGTTCAGTCATAAAGTGAAAGAGAAGCTTTTAAATCTAGGTTTTTTCTTAGTATTTATGTTCTTTCAAAATGATCGGATTTGTGTTTAAATTTTGAAAATAAACTAGTCTGTTTAACATTAGCTTTTAATTTGTGCTAAAGCTTCAAGTACTAATAAATACCAAGTTTTTCATTAGCATTGGAGACTCCTTAAAATGCAACATGAGGGAGTGTTTTGACATTTTGAAAGAGAGTTAGACTTAATAGTTCTTTTACATATGACTTCGTGAAGTGGGATAATGGAAAGTACTTGACTCATACCTGTGCTGTTATCTTTACAGTTCAGATACTGGAGCACTGTTTCTGTCTGACACTGTTTCTGTCTGGTATCAGTACTATAGACAGCATTTAAATCATTAGGTATCCCAGGCAAGTTTGGTACTCCACATAATGATAATACTACAAGTATGTAGAATATGTGCCTCATGGAAATGAGAGTGTTGGTTTCTACTGAAGTCATGGTTTCACTGGCTTTGTGAATTTATTACTGCTAATATTTACCTCACAGAAGAAGTAAACTGGTGACCTTATTGTGTGCATAAATTACTGGGTTTGATCTGTTTGTACATCCTTTTAGCCAGATAAACCATATACAACCTTTATACTCTAGGATTAGAGCGTTTGTGTTGATAATCTGCTCCTAATCCAGAAACTGTAGCTAAAACCAATTGTGCTGAGTGTTAATGTTGCTTTTTACCCTCAGAATACACATGTGTCTAATTCTGATTGAGAGATGTGAGCCATCTTGGCCAGCTGTCCAATGCCTAATCTCTAAAGGCCTACCCAGCATACTTGTTTCTTTTTCCTTGGGTTTAGGCCTTTTGCAGTTACGTGTAAGTCTGAGTTAGAAGAGGTTTTCACTCAAGTAGGCAAACCTAGACTTACGTTTATGAGACTCGTCAAAAGCTACTGAGAATCTTGAAGGATATGGGCAAATCGGTGTTGAATATTTTGTTGGTATTAAGTGCTGCATTGGTTGGCATGAGAACTGTAATGTGGGAGGCAACTATAGTCTAACAGCTAGATCAAGAAAGCAATACTTCTACCCTCAGGCAGGTGGTTGTGTTTTTGACCCAATATAGCTTCTTTAATCATTTAGCTACACAGCAGATCTGAGAAGTCTCCAGATGGAGGCTGAACCTACGACCCCCTGACATAAAAACATCTATGATACCAATTACACCATCTGTTGGTCATAAAACCACATTCTCTATCTTTTCTTGGCTCTCGTGTTATACAAAAGCTGAAGGGTGATATTTGGAGCTGTTCTAGTTTATCCATGCAATTTAATGCAGAACACATTTTCACAGAGAGGGAGAACAAAGCACAATAGCACTAAAGTTCAATTTACATTCTCAGTCAGTGAAAACAAAAATGAAAATAAAAAACAGTTGTCTGAGTCATTATTTACACCCAAACTATGGCTTCAATTGTAGTTTTTCCCAGTGCTTGTGATTTAAAAAATCCTGAAGAACAACTACCACCACCACCACAACTTCTGAGGGCCCGGATTTGAATAATCTGTAAAAATAAAATTATGGCAGCATGGAGATATACGCAGATCACATTATTAGATGATGTGTGCCTAATTCTAACTTTTGCCTTCATTTAGGGATCTGTGTTTGGGAATGTACAGTACCACCTGAGTGTGGAGTATTGTTAAGCTGGAGATTCAACTTGTCCAGTACACATACCCTGAGAATACCTCTGGATATAGGTCTTCCCTATCTGAACTCCCTGATCAGACTCATGAAACTGGTGCTGTGAAATACTTAATAGACTTTGAAATTAGATCTCAAATTTTGTCTTCCTGTGGGTACAATGGTGAGTTACTGTGGTCATCAGAAACGGGAATGGAATACTGAAGACTGGGATATAAGGAATGATGCACTGAAATACAAGACATCATGTGTTAGGGATAAATCTGATGGCATAGGTCCATCAAAGCAAGGAAGTGAGAGAATGTGCATTACTGGTGCAGAATGGATAACTGTGGTGAGGTAAGATTTACATCTTTTAGGAATATTCTGTTAATATAATAAAAATTTTATTTGTCTGTGGTATTTGAATGGATTGTAGTAATGACATCTTATGGAAGCTGTATGGTTAAATTCAGTGACTGCTTTTGAGCATATTGTCTAACTGGAAGAACAGTTTAGACACCTTTCTTACTATATGGTGGTGTTTTGATCAATAGTTGAAAAGACGAGAATGCTACTGCCAGAAACAAGCTTCACCTATGCATTCTGGTACTGTAGCTGGTGGTTGGTTCTGCACTTCATGACCAGTGATGTCCAGACGGCATTGCTTTTTAAGAAACCTTGTTATTTAGCTGTCCAACACAAAAATAAATGTCTTCTATATTATGCAAGTGATGTAGGTATACAGTAGGAGGGGGAAATATTTCATAAAAGAAAGTCCAAAATATTGGCATCTCACTCATCTTTTTGTGACTTCAAAGCTGGCTTCCTAAGATGAGAATAAAGCATTGAATAAAGCACAGTTGAGTTTACTGTTAATACATTGTTGTTTTGTTATTGTTGCCTCATCAGTACTTTTTAAATAAACCACCTTCTTCTTTCTTAAAAATAATGCCTAATCCATACAAATGGAAGTGAAAGAGTTGAAAAATGAAATTGTAAAGTTTGTCATTGGTTAAACTGAGGAAAATATTTGAGTTTTCCATTTTGATTTATTCCGTTTGTGTACATCTCCATAGGGTTATACCACAAGCTTGGCAAACATGAGTGGCTATGTTGAAGCCAAAAAGAGGAAATAGGTAAGTGCACACCAATCAGTAGGGTAGATAAAGTGACAAAAGCACAATTCAGACACATTTTTCTTCTACCAGCAGAACAATTGAGCATTCTTTCACCAGAGCCTTTATCATTGGTTAATACTAACAATGTCCCCTAAAAAAAGTTATTTTCATGATTTGTCATAGGATCTATACTCTGAAAAATAATACTGACTATGACTTATAATGGCAAAAATTACGTCTGTGTTTTCTAAGTCCTCAGTTCAGCCTCAACTTTGTTGTACTCATCTTCATAAACAAATTTGGATACTTCAGTGTTTGCTCATGTCACTGAAAAACACTTGTCTGTCATGGTAAAATTTAACGTTTCATTGCGGTCACAGTTTTGCTTTTTGTTTTTTATTTAATACTTTGTGTCAACAATAGGACCCATCTTGCTGTTTTTTAAAAAAATATATTGGAAGAGATCTCGAAAGGCCTTGTAATCTGTTCTGAAGCAGAATCAAGTACATATCAATAGTTGGTAGTAGAGGATAGTCTTGCTGATACTAGAAAACTTCTGCTGAACAGAGTTAATAAAAGACCAACCACAGTGGATCAGGGTCTGCCTGCCCAGCAACTTTTTATCAAACTAGAGAATACCTGTAAGAAAGACAACTTTACCTCAGTTAAGAGTATAATTTCTGTTTCTTAAGATCTTGATCTTAAATGTGCAAAAGGGCTCAACACCAGAGAACCATAATAGTCAAATCCTGTAGTGCTCATCTCATTTCCTTTACTTAGTGTCACCATAAATAATGAAAAATACATCTTACTATCTGAAATATCCTTGTTGTAGTTTTTTCCATGTTTCAGAACATTGTACCTTGTATATTAATGTGTGCTCTTATGCTTCCACATCACCTTTTAGCTCTCAGTATGTTAGAAGTAATGCAAGTAAAGCTTGGCAGAGAAATCTTCGCTGCTTGAATAGAGAAGGAAGGTTTTTGGTTTGTTGTTTTGGTTTGGTTTGGTTTTTTTTGTGTAGTTGAAGGCCAGTTCTCTGAAGCACAAACTGAAAGTCAAAGTGCTATGAATTTTCGTATCCTGATCCAAGATGCAGGTTTTATTTCTCATACAATCACAATTCTTATAAAATTTTGGTCAATCTCCCCTTGGTTTTAGTTTTCTCACCTCTAAAAAGTGTTTACACAGCTTCTTTAAATGTGGGTTGCATAGATGTGTGTTTCCGTAAGACTTTGAAAACCTCTGAGCCGGTAAGTTGTGTAGTACAAAGTATTTATTATGAAGCAAATCTCTATTTTCAAGTCTTCTGTCTTCCACTTCTGTGCTGTGTAATTTACAGTAAAGCTTTAGATCTCTTTAGGAAACAACTGTTTCATCTGAACTCCTCCATAACTTCTGACAGACCTGTCTAAATATAGCAACATTGGTAGTAAAACTTTAAATAAATTTAAATATGGCAGGTTGTGAAGGTTATGGTTATCAGTGTATATGTTTTGGACAAAAAAAGTCTCTTCTAAGGTTTACTAAAGCCAAATAAACCTAAATGGAATAAAACTGGTAGAACTGTATTGTATAAATGTTAGGTATAGTCTTCATCGCTGAAAATAGCGAAAGATGACCTGATAGACAGGTATGTATTGGAAATTATTTTGCTAGTTGGCTATGCATTCTTCTCCAAGGTCAGTGCCATTAGATTGCTCCAAGTATTCCTATATATGGTAGTCCTAAAAAATGTTAACTGCAGTGTTTAATCCCTTTGTTGGAAGGTATGAATGTTTTTGTTTATATAGAAGTTAGTTATACTACTTTTGTTAGGCATGTCTGATTAAAATTTGCCAAGAAGGTTGTAGAATAGTTCCCATGTGGATACTAAGTTTCTTTTTATAACATTTCAGATTTTATTGTTTCCATAAGTTTTCAACTTCATTCAATCCTTTGTTTCAAGTCTTCCCAACAAATTTTAGTTATGATTGTTCAAATCTTCCTTGTAATATATTGCATCAGATTTTAAAGCAAATGCTGACAGCAGCAGTATTATACCCAGCATACCAAGTGGATACCACATGGTTTGAATAACAGGAACCCCTGCTGAGGGTGGATCAAATCAAAATCCTTGCATAGTCATATAAAATGCACTGATAGAAATCTGTCTTTAAATCTGTTTTTTTATTTTAAAACTGATTATTTTAGAGTTTATCCTGCCACTGATGCATAAATGGAATTCCCACTAATGCTAATGAAAGCTGGAAAAGCTATGTCTTCAAGTAGCCCTAAAAATCACCCCAGCCTTATATACCACTAAATAAACACAATGAACCCTGTAGAGTTCATTGTATGCAATAGGAAGGCTAACTTTAAGATCTTAAACATCACTGTCCTTTGGTGTTACTATCAATGCTAAAGACAAGATTTTTTTTTTATTTAAATTATGCCTTGGTCTGAAATTCTTAGCAACAGTTGCTGCCTTTCTGCTATTTAAAATATTGAAGTTGTAAACTAAAAGTAAACACCAAAAGTTAAATTCCAGGAGTAGCATTGGCATTACCTCATTTATGTTGAACACAAGAAATATATTTATGTTTTGGCTAAATTTTTGTAGGGTTTTTTTTGCGTGAGAACAAAATAACAGAACATTTTATGAAATTGGAAATGTAAGTGGAAACTGGAAGTAGACTGAATATATGCAGAACTTTGTTTAAGAACAATTATCTTCTCCTTATTGCACTCTTAATTCTGTTTTCTTCATTTTACTTTAATGGCATTGTTTCCAAATAATTTAAACAAGAAGAAAAAAAAAAAAAAGAAAGAAGGGTTTGGGATACTTGTGGTTGGTTGTATGAGAAGATCTTGTAAGATTATTTTAATAATATACACACATCAGTATAAAACAATCTCCATGGTACATCATTTAAAAAATACACATAAGCCCAGTATACAGTCTCCATGTTCTAGGAACTCAAGCTCTTGTTCACAAAGAAACTTCCATAATGACATTAGCGTCCATGGCAAGCTATAGGTTTCACATTCAGCCCCACTGGCAACAGTTATGCTAAAAATATTGCAGTTTTTCCCCCCATATTACAGCGGAAAAAAATATTTCTCATGGTTCCTTCCACCCATATGTATTTATTTAGTTGTTTTTATTTCTAGTGCCATGTGCAGCTCAGAAGCATTCTGATCCACTCTGGTTCATTTCAGCGTGAGCAGCCCTGTACACTGTAAGTCACAATATAACAAAAGTCTCCTGACTCCTTTCCTACCCACTCAAAAGTCTATGCTGTATTTTCTCCCTTCCTGTTGAATTGAAAGCTATGCAAGTGTAGAAATGCGAAGTTTAAGCAGACCACCTTCTTTGCTTTCCTTGTTATCCACAACTGACAGGCAAGAGAAAAGTGCTGTTCAAACTTTCCCTATTTATCCTTGAGGTTCCCAGAGAGCTTTGGCTCAGAGTTGGAAATGAGCTGTCCTGTTTCTCCACTTCCTAATTTTTGTATCTGGGTGATTCCCAGGCTGCTCGGTCGCTGCTGAGAACCTGGGAGCGGACAGTTGCACTCAGGATTTGGGTCTCACTGTGCCAGCGTTGCCCAACATCAGACATTGCACCAGGCAGCGGCTGGCACATACCGGGGCCTTTTAGATGAACTCTTCTCCACAAAAATGACAATGGTGTCTCAGAGATACCATCGAGTCTATGCAATAGCTCTGAGCATTATTGGAGTCTAATTTAACCATGCTATTTAATTTAATTACAGATTTGTTGTAAGAAGTTGACTGTTGCTGCTGCTATGGCTGGTTGGGAAAGTTATCAAGAACTGTTAGTTTAAGAGCCTTTCATGTAAGGCAGGTAGACACTTGTAGTGCAGCAGCTGATGTTGTGCAAGTGAGATAAACCTTCATCAAAACCTGTGGCTCAGCAATTTCTGAACAACACAGGAACCAAAGTAAGTTTTCTCTCCTCTTTGATCTTGGTCAAATTACAGCTGTTAGGGGACAACAGTGGTGACTGATCTGACAATCCATCTTTGCCTGTTTGCTCGAAGTGGGAAATGCTGACTGATGTCAGATGAGGGGTATGAACCCCTGTAAGCAGAGCCTCACATTAGGCAGAAATTCAATTGCACAAATGGGACTGAATCCAGGAAGTATATTCTCACAGTTCCTGAAATGAATCAGGACATGGAGCCACTGAAATAGCTGACCAGGTACAAAAATTTTTATTCTCCTTTTATTAAAATGTGAAACCACTTACTTGCCTTCAGTCCCTTTTCTTCTCCCTGTGTTGTGTATGGAGACCTTTTCATTCAGGAGTTATCTAATCTGCCCCTAGGTTGAGGCAATTACCTATCTCCCTGGGCAGATCAGACTGAGCTTGCAATTTAAACCCAAGACAAAACATTAATCATTTTTCTCATTATTGCTAGTCTCCAATCTTGTTGTGCCTCTTTTGAGAATGAAAGACAAAGAATGTAAAAGGGATGATAATAAGACCTTGAAGAGAAAAATGTATTTTGGTAAGGTTTTTCTACTTTCAGAGTTTGAAGAACATAACTGTACAAAAGAGATGGGATAATTAGATATTGAAAAATACACTTTAAAACAAGTTCTAGGAGACGGACAAAAAAGGCACAGACTCCTTTTTGTGGTTGTGTAGTGAATAACTGTTCAGATTGTTCCAATTCCAGTAAAGGGAATGAGAAGAGATAAAGAGCATCTTTAAGTGAACAGAAGGATCTCCCTTTTCAATTTTTTTGTGAAATATGTATTTATGGGACTTGTACACAGACAAAGAGAAGGTGAGAAAAAGAAGGAAAAAATACTATATAACAGGTAGTAGCTGACAAGACCAAAATCATTCAATAGCCAATTCAGACACAGTGAAACCTTGTAATTGTATATCACCAAAAAAAAAAAAGTATATTTTAAAATAACTGTACTTGTTTAACACTATGCTGCTTTGAACAGAAGAGAACCTCAACGATCCATGTGGGAGTTGGGGAGCCAGTTGTTTTCTTTCCAGCTGATTGTTTTTGCAAACCTCTCCAGGGAGAAAAGGTTTTATGCAGTCTTTAAAACGTTTCAAAAGCAGAATCCAATGTAATCATGTCTTCTTTAGTGTACTTCAGTATGGTCTCTGTTATCTACACCATTGACTAGTTGTGTGCGTGTGAAGCAGTTTTACTCACGCTTGTACATCTGTTCAACTCTGTGTTATAATCTCAGGTTCCTGTTCTTTAAGCACAATGGTCTGTCAATGCTGTAGAATACATTATTAGCTCATGGTATCCCAAATATTTTAATATTCTTCAATACACTGAGTTTTCTTTTCATAGGTTTTAAAGTTTGGATTGCGGGTGAGAGAAAGGAAAAATGTGACAGACTGTTGTTCCCAGTGTTGTAGACCAAAGGGCCAACAGCACTCATCTGCTCCATGCCACAGAACACAGCAGCACCGAACGGATTTTAGTTGTATTCATGTTCCCATCACGATTGATGTGTTGTCTTTGAAGTTCTTCCCATGGTTGCTCTTGCTCCCTTATGTGTGTATGCCATATGTACCTCTGAGTTTGAGGAGAGAAGAGGGAAGGAGAGGAATTTCATTTCACCACATGACTGATCCCTCGCGCAGGACTGCAATGTGTTTAGCCTGCCTCTGCTAGACTGGGGCTGTTGTCCATTTGGAGGCTGCTTTGTGACTGCAAAGGCAGTGAAACTTCGTGTCTGTGGCATAAGAAATAATAGCTTGTGCTGACTGCTTCTAGCTTTCTCCCAGATTTTACCTCTTTCTCAAGTATATCCTTTATTTTCTTTTTTCTTTATCCAAATCCAAGGGATTCTTTGATGCACTTTTGACAAGCTTGTAATGAGATGTCTCCCAGCTGCAGTACTCTTAAATGCTTTTGGGAAAAGAGCATAAATCTTCTGGTTCCTGTTTGTGGCCCTAAACTCCTGTGTGCCAGTGTTGAAGACTGCCTGTTCTCTAACTAAGGCTAACTTTAAAAAACCAAACCATACCGAACAAAAAAACCAAAAACCAAACCAACCAGCCAACCAACAAAAAAAACCAACCAAAACAAAACAACAACAAAAAGAAAACAAAACCAAACACTCCTCAGAAACTGCCCCCAAAACCTCCCAAACCAAAACAAACAAAAAAAACCCAACAAACCAAGCCATCAACAACAAAGCCAACCAAAAAACAAAACCCACCAAAAGCCCAGTCTGAAACAAAACAGCCCAGACCACACTAAACAAAACAAAACAAAACAAAATAAAATCTTTACCTTCTTTCCCCTGTCCCATCTTCCCCTACAATTGTCCTCCTTTAGACACTGACATGCACATCAAGGCTCCCAAAAGAGCATTCTCTGTAGTCAGTACCCCCTAGGGGCTGACTTTTAAACTCTTGGCTCAGCTCAGTGCTTGTCTGACACCTTCATGTCCAGATGATGACCTTCCAAAACAAAACAATATCTTGTTTTGTGGCAACTTGCAAAGTTCTAATACATGTTTAAATTGAACTGTATTGTTATCTGGTGTCTAGACCCACTGACGTGTCTGCCTCACTGAGAAAATGATGTATTTTTGGTGTTGCCTTGTATTGTAAACTGTAGTACTTAACACAGTATCCTAGTACTAAGAGCTTGTGTAATGGATTTATAGGTTTTTATCAACTCAGCAAGTAACTCAGGGTGTTAAGGGCACATAGACACACTTTTTTCACTTTGAAATCTGTCAAATGTCTGAATGTTGATGCTCCAGCTTGCCTGAATTTGGAGTTTACATAAGTTAAACAGTTACAATTTTAATTGTTCTTATGTTATTTACAAAACTGTAGCAGTCTAGTGCCATGGCAATGGCTGACATAAACAACTAAAATAAATACACATCAGTACTTAAGTACAACTAACAACGAACAATAATGAAAATTGCATTTAAAAAAAAGAACCTCAGTTTTATTTTTTGGAGTATAAGAGACTAAATGCCAAGATCACTTTTTAGTGTAATAATGACCATTTCAAAGATCAGTTGAGCTCTAAATTAAATTAATTCAGACATTCATGTTCTTGTTTAATTTGTATAATGTAGCCAAGTCACTCTCTGAGAGCCCAAATGTTGAGAAAACTCTTCATAGGTTGAGCTGGTATTTGCTATACCAATGAATACCACCACCGGTTTTCTTCCAAGCTGTGCTTTTCAGAAGACAGTGACTAAAATTGTTTGGGTGGTCAGAATGAGGTACAGGTTATCAAGACCCTCAAGCATTGTGCTAGGAAATGTTTCTGGAGCTCTCAGTGGAACTGGGCACTCAGTTGCCGTGGCTGGGGCAGTTCTCTGGCAATGTAAAAATGTCAAAGTGTGCAAGGAATGTTTAAACCAAACAGGAGGCAGCTTATTAGGTGTTCAAGATTACAAAGGCACATTTTGGGGTTACAGATTTGGGCTTGGGAGTGTGAAGCCTGACTGAGTCCTGGTTTAGATGTCTGAATCCCTTTTTCAGATTTGGGCCATAGCAGAATTCTGTGGAACGTACTTTTACTGTTGTAGAAGAAAGCCCAGGAGTTGATCCTGGAAATGTGAAGCATATAGGTAGTGTTTGCAATAATGTTTTCTGTGCTGCTTTCACCATAGGAATAGAAAGATCAGGCGCAGAATGATTTTCTGAATAAAGACAGTACAGCAGTTAGAACTTATCTAAGCTTGTAGGATGATTATAGGAACACTAAGACCTTGAAGTCTGAACCACGTCTGATCTTATGTTTTCTTTAAAGTTAATTTTGTTATATTTACTATGAAAGCAGACACACATGGCAAAGGGAATCCATCCAAATTCTGTCAGGGATTTCCAAGCAAGTTTAGGCTGAATTCCAGCTTTGCCCATTGCTCTCAACTACTCCTATCAGGCACGTACCATATGGTCATGCAAACAAATACACGCACAGCTTTTTCTTTTGTCAAATAGTGACAAAACAGTTTGGGACCATATGCTGCAGAACACAAGTGAGCACTCTAATTGCTTTCATGAGTACGGCGAACCAACCCAGAAGAAACATGCAGTTGTCCAGGCTTCTTTGCCTACTGTACATATTTTTTTACAATACAGAGGAAGAATTTGTACGGTGGTTTCTTCACAGTAGTGACTTCACCTCGGTCCTGCCAAGTGATTCTTCTTGCAAATGTGAAATATGAAATGGCAGTTTTTGTGGTCAGTGACAAAATCATTTGTGGCTATGAAGGAGACTTAAATTCTCAATAGCTAACTCGGTCTAGTCATTTAGCCTTCGTAACGTAACCAGTTTCCCCTGCCAAGTCAGGAAAATAATTCACAAATTCAGTTTCTATCGAATGCTAATCTATTTTTAAAAAATTTAAAAAGGATCCGTATCTTAGTTGTTTTACAAGATTTTTTGAGAGCATCAGAAAAATAGCAAAATACTACTTTTTGGTATGATTATTCAAAATGTAGACTAATTTATGCAAGCAGTTTTATCCCCAGTTGTGCTTGCAAGGTAAGAAACTCAGCTGAACAATCATAAGCTCCAGAGGAACATAGACTCAGAGCCTGTAAGGTTTTAGGCAGGTAACTCCTACAGGTTTTAACCAATTAAACTTTATTGTGAAAGGCACAGTATTGTCTCTGCTTTAGTTTCTTGGGCACACTGCTTGGCACTGAGTTGTTCTATTGCCTGCATTAGAAAACTAATCCCATCACCTAATAAGAGGAGTTCTTATCATCCCAACTAAACAGCACATATTGCTAGAATTGTGGAATAAAACAAAAAATGGGGGAAAGGAGACAGAACACTGCAGGCCTGGTTATGTTTTATTTTCTTTCTCTGTTGCTCCCATGTCATCTACTGAAGGAGGTGCAGTATCATGTAACTGGGAAGTAACATACACACTGGCTACTTACAGCCAGTGGCAAGTTAACAGCTTTTTAGAGAGGAGTGGAAGAGTGTATAGTCTTTTTGTTGTCCTCAGCTCATGTGGCGCATATGCTTCCCGTATCACATTATGTGGCTCTGTGATCTTGCCCATTTCCCCAGAGATCAAGGCTTTGTTCAGCTCTGCAGATGATATTTATGAAGAGTGAGAAAAAGTCATCCAGATACCTGCAGGTCTATTAGTTGGGCCTCAGGAATTTACGAAGCTCTGGAGTAGAGTTTGGAAGAAAAAAATTAACATAATGGATGTTACTAGAATAAAACTTATTTACTAAAGATATATCATGTTAGGCAACATGATATATCTTTAATATAGCCATATTTTGAATTGCAAACTGTTAGGTGGAGGGATGCTTTTCATTATTGATCTCTGATATTTAACACAGATTTAACATATTCACAAAAAGCCTCAGCACATGTCATCAGCATGCAGTCAAAATTTTTTGCTGATGCAGAGCCAAGTGGTATTCTTGACAAAAGATGGAGCAGGGTATCTTACAGAAATAATTGGTCTTCATGACTTGAGATACAAAAAAAAAGGGGTTGGAGGATTCATGAGGCCAGACACATAGAATTTGAATGCAGTTCTCTGCTGTTAGGTGTATGCTGGTAATGATAAAGAGAGCATAGATTTTTCTAACACATCATACAACGTCTGTAATCATCAGGATGTATTGGTTAGTCTTTTCAGACCAGAAAGGAAATTAGAAATTGTCTGGTAGAGGAAGCATCTCCAATACTATGCTGAGCTTGAGCCACCTATCTTTGGAAAGATTAAATCAGATTGCCAAAAATACAGGTGGATAGAAGGGTAGGCAGTGGCAGGAAAAAGGATTAGAGTGGTCAGGGAATGCAGAACTGGTCTTTTCAGAATAAATTTTAAAGTGTATGCTTTTTTAGTGTAACAAAACAAAGGTTGAGGTATCATTCTGGTCATTTATACTGTAGACAGGGGAAGTGGGAAGCTATTTATGTGAAAATGTAATAGTGGCACAAGAGATAAGGAGTATAAACTGGTTATGAATACATATAGGCTGGATATTAGGAGTATGTTTCAAACCATCAAAGAGGCAGGGTCTGAAGCAGCCTTTAATCTAAAGAGTGGACCTTGTAAAAAACATCCTCATTACTTCTACATTACATTTCATATGTTTACGAAAGGGATTATAACATGTGGTGTTGTGATGGGAAGGGACCGAATTCAATCAGTCCTACATTCCTTCCAAAGGGGGATCAGGACCTCCCTTTGTCATCCTTAGGTGCCAGGAGAATTTTCAAGATGGAACTGGAGACCTAGAGGAAAGAAATGGCATGCAAAAGTAGGAATAAAGAGTATATTGTAGAGTTTGCCTTTGTTGGCAATAAGAAGTAAATTTAATAGAAAATTGATTTTGCTGCATATGAATTCAGAGCTTGATTTGAGGGAGTACTTAAAGGAATTTGTATGTATTCAGCACTATTCAGCATCAGCTCTCCAGAAATTAAGTCTAAAACAACAGGAATGTTGTATTTATAGGCAAGATATGCAATTAAATTTGCTGTTATGTTGTAACTTTGAAAATATGGCGAAAAGTCAGGTGTTATGTGTTCTTGGAGTTTGTACGACATAGTTAACAGATGCCTGCTCACAATTCTGCCAATATCTTAGAGTACTAATTTTTTTGAACTACAAAAAACGTAAACTAAAAAGGACTTTGAAAAGCTTTTTAAAATTCTGCTCAGAACGCCCTTATTTCTGGTAGTAAACAACTGCAAAAAGTTTTGAAGTTTTACTCGGAGCAGAGTAATTTTCTGTTTGTTGAAGATGGAACGTAAAATTTACTTTCGACACCCTAACATGCGAGACTCAGTAGAGCACGTAGAGGAACATCTCACTCGTGGTGGTCCTTGCGTCTTGGAGTAGGTGCCGTGGGTCTGAGGCCGCTGAGCGCTTTGGGGTAAGGAGTAGCTGTTTTCAATCACTTCACGTTGTGTGCGGTGCCGATTATGCTGGGCGTTGGACGGAGGCAAAGGGGAGAAGCGCGTTTGGCCGACGCGCCCCCGCCCGCTTATTTTTGGGGATTCTTCTGGGGAAGCTTGGAGGCTCCAGAGGCTTGTGGGGGCAGGACTCTCCCTTCCGAGGGGGCCCAAGCCCTGCCTGGCTCCTGGGGGTCGTCAGTTCTCCCTGTCCCTGTGCGGAGGGAAAGGCGGGTGCGGGCTCCACGCGGCGGGGTTGCCCCCGGCAGAGGGTGCCGGAGCGCCCGGACGGTCCCAGTCCTGTCCGCCTCTCCGCGCCTTTCCACTCCCCGCTGCCGGGTTTGTCCCGAGTGACGTTGGGATGCTGGAGAAGGAGGAGGAGGAGGAGGAGGGGAAAGGAGCGCGGCTTCCTCCGCCCCCAGTCGGGGACAGTCCGTTAGCGGGAGCACAGGGCCGGCTTGGCGGTGCCGAGGAGAAGTTTGCGGCAGCGCCGAGCCCCCGCGGCACCGGCGCCGGACCCCACTGCGGCCGCAGGCGCTGCTACCCCGCAGGCTCTCTGCCGCGGCGGCCGGGCGGGCGGGCAGCATGGTCCCCGAAGCGGGGCGGCGGGGGGCGGCGGGCCGTCTCTTGGCTCTGCTGGCGGCCGCCTGGCTCCTCCGCGTCCGCGCCGCAGGTAAGGAGCGGGAAGCCGGCTGGCGGGGAGGATGCTACTGCTTTTCGGGAAGGGACGTGCGGGTAGAGGGAGGCAGGGGAAGCTGCGCGTGTGTCTAGGAGAGTTGCACGTATTCACTTGGGACCGGCGGAGCCGCCAGCATCCCCAGGTGGTGGTTGGTGTTGGTCACTTACTTTTTCTTTCTTCCCTCCTTTCTTCCTTTTTTTTTTTTTTTTTTCCCTCCTTGGTTCTTCTTGGCAAAATGGTAACCTGACCTTGCCTTTTTTTTTTTTTTTTCCCCTCTTTCTTTCTTTCTTTTACGAGGGGGCGGGGGATAGCAGGAGACGAGGGCAGCGGTGGTTGCACTGAGGAAGGCTGGCTAAAACCTTTTCCCCGATCGCATCCCGCCGCTCCTGCTCCGCTGGGGCGGCGGGCGCTTCATACCTCTCCTCCGCCGGTTCAGCGCATCGAGCCTCGTTGGTGGCGACTGGGGGAGGGGAAAAGAAGGAGAAAACAAAGGAAAAGTTTTGGGTTTTGTTGTTGCCGAGGGTGGATAGCACTGAGTGGAGCCTCCTCCTTCACTCTGCCCGCCTTCCACCCCTCCCCTCGGAGTGGTTATAATAATGTGTTATTATTTGGGCCGTTGAGTGTTGCCAGAATCTCAGCGGGAACGAGGAGGAAGGGGTGGGGATTAAAGTTGAGTGGGCGAGGGGGCAGCCGCCGCTCTTGCAGCTGATGGAGACTCGGCGGGATCACTTTCTGTGTGTTTTTGAGCTTTAAAGGGTCCCATTTCCTCTGTATACCTGTCCGACCCTTGGGGACTGAGGAGGTCAGCATTTAGACTCAGGAAACACTAGGACTCGGTTCAGCGAACTCCGCGACTGTTTTTAGGGCTGAATAAACTACCTTTATTAACATCTGACCTTGTGCCGTGGCGGCGGCAGTGCGGCTCCTTAACAGTTGCCAGTTTGTCCGGCATCTCTGAGGCGAGCGCCGTGATTTTTAGGGACGTGCTGGGCTGGAGAGCCGCGGTGGTGTAAAGAGTTACAGTTCCTGCAAAAGAAGCCGCATAAACTTTGCTAAGCCTCTTTTTTTCTTCCCTCTCCACTCACGCATAAGATGTGTGGTGCTTTCAAAGCAGAAAAGGGGGGGGTTTAACGTTTTCGTTTTCCTTGGGATGTGAAATGCACCGGGAAGGTAGGAGCTGCCGGATTGAGCTCTTTGATCTTTCGTGAAACCATTATCTGGAAAATTGCTCTCTCCCCCTCTGCAGCAGATAAACCTTGCACACAAACTCCTTCCCGGGGCCTTTTGCCCAGGGACTAAGGGAGGAGATGTCAGGCGGCACCACTTCCATGCCAGGTTTGTCACCCTTCCCGTGCTATCCCCACCCGGGCAGTGCGGGAGCTCGGCGGGCAAGCAGCGCCTTCCCCCTCCCGCCTCTCCTGCCTTTAATTGCACCGAAGTGCAGGAGGAGACCGATGATGTCTTTAAGGAAAAACAGTGATGCTGCAGATTAGAGGGGACTTGTTAATCAATTGCACGTTTGAAAGGGCTTTTCTACCCTTTGTTGCTTTCGCTAATCCATTTACCTCCCCCCGGGAGGTGACAGATGCCTATATTTCCTGTTATTCAGCTCCGGGGGCCTAGGTCTTGCCATTTGTTGTGTTACCGTGAGGGGAGAGGGTCAGCAGAAAGCTAGAGGTCTGGGGGTTTTCCGGGGCGGGGGGGCAGAGCGGGAGGCGAGCGTGTTACAGCTCGAGGATTCGGGGTCAGTTCACGTCGCGTTTATTTTTCCTAGTGCTTTTATTGCTCCCTTTGAAGGGGGGCCAGCTAGCAAATTGCGCGGCCTGCCCTGCCTCTCCTGCGGGGTCGCGGGCTCCGGGGGTCTCTCTGCCGACAGAGGGGGGCGGGGGGGGGGAATTTTTGGCGAAAGCTGCGCCTCCTTCCGGGGCCGCGGGTCGGATGACGGTGAGCCTCCGCGGGCTGTGAAAGAAGGTGCCAGGCTTTCTGTCCCCGTTCCCACTCTCTTCCCCGAGCAGCTGAATCTGTTATTTTGGACGCAGCGGGAGGGAGGCTGCAGGGTGTCCGCGGAGATTCTTTTCTTCCTTCCTTCTCTTGCAACCCTTCCCCTGGAACCCTGCAGCCCGTGAACACCGACGCTGATGCATCTGCCACCGCCAGCGTCTTTCTGCGCTCCTGGAAGCTCCCCCGCTGTTTCCGGGGGGGACACGGTCTCTTCGGCCACCGCCGGGCCAAGCGCGGAGCCGCTTGCGGGGGGAGAGCGCCGAAAAATGGGCAAAAAAGAAAAGAGCTCAGGCGGCTCGAGTTGGGAGCGCGGCAACGCATCCCCGTCGGCTTTTGTGGGCAGTGGTGCTGCTCGCTGTGCCTGCGTGTGCCGTCAGGAGACATTCCACATTTGGTGAGACCGTTTCAACCTTCTCGGAGGCAGCCTCAAATCACAAACTGCTATTAAAAACGGATTTGGGGATTTAAATTTTGTTTATTTATTTTTATAATGGTACCCCGTAAACGGGCTTGTAATAATCGCCTCAGCTACCTGTGGAAAATGTGGATTTGGTATCCTTCGACAGGCATGAAGTTCGAGACTCCATTTTCTTCACTGACCGTGCGGCACGGTGCTTGAGAGCCCGTAATACCAGCAATAAATACTTGTGTACTTCTGTTGTTAAGCGGTATTCTTCTGTTTAATTAGATTTGCTTAATGGCAAACCGAGTCTTTGATAATCTACATTTCATTTAAACGCCTATTTTTGAAAATGTTATTTCTGTATTTTGAGTGTTCACTTTACAATATGACCAAGTAAGAGGCAACAGAAATTAGGATCATAGTTTTTTGAAATTGGTGATGCACGGTGTACTCGGTTTATAGACTTGGCCCCTTACTATTAAATAGGAAAGGACGTTTAATCGGCTTGAAGTTAATACTCATGTGAGCTGCAAACTATGTAGAATGTTGTATTTAAAAACACAACCAAAAGTTTTGTCAACAGAATGTCTGGGAATGAAAACATAATGGTAACTCTTGTATGATTTTCATGCACTGAAGTTTGTAAACTTCCACCTAATTTTATAAAGAAAAAAATCCTAATTTTTTAGAGTGGATAAATGAATACAAGTATAGATTACTTCTGCATGCCTTTAAATGCCTAACTACAAAAAGCTATAAAATACTTGAATCTTTAATGTTGCGTGAGATTTAACTGTGCGTCCCTCTAATAAATGAGGTTCGGTTCTGGAAATTGTACATAGGTCACCTGGTGAAAGGTAATAAAGCTTTGAATAAGATAAGCCACCATATATCTTTTAATAAATAAAAGTGACTACACGAAGTATTTTTAGGTCGAACCTTAATCAGACCTTTTCTAGGTCTTAATTAATTAAATTAATTAATTAATGCATTAATTAAATCATTAAGTAGTGTAGCGGTGAAGCATCCTTGGGTCAAGGGTTGCCACTGAATGTTTTTTCCCCCTTGAGTGTCTTGATTATGTTAAGCATTTGTAATGGAATTGCAGTTCTCTCCTTAATCTCTTTTCTGCTGTAAACAGCATAGAAATGCAAGATGCAGGAAGAAAAGGACCAGTTGACAGACGAGGCAAATTAATCCTGTTTAGTGAGCTTCCAGTTGTTTGCAGGAAAGCTGATCTTTTTTTCTAAACTCACTGCACTGTGTGTAAGGTGTGAATAGCTTTCAGAACTGTCATTGGCATGGAAGCATATTTGACCACTAATTGGAAAACTGTCAGACTTAGCCCACTAGTCAATGCAAATGAAACGTAAAAGAAAAGGATAGTGATAAATACTGAGTTTTATTTGATAACTACAAGAATCTTCTATACAGAAGACCTGTAGAGTTCTTTTCATGGCTTATCTTCTGAGGCTTAAACTTTTATATTCAATAAAAGTGTCAGCTAGAAGCAGTCAGCATCTGAAGGCTTTGATCATACTTTTGATTGAGAGAATTCAAAGATCCTCTTTGTGTTACTTTGAATAATGGAGGCAAAGAAAAATATTAAGCAAACTTCCTTTGTTTTTTAATACATACGTATTTTTACAGATATTCTGTGTTGTGCGGTTGCTCAGAGGGAAGAAATGCTACTTACAGTACTCATCTGATTTATAGCATCTGTCACTATGTTCTCTGTGCAAAGGATGGCTTGCTATTTAAGTTTGTTTATTCATTGTGGGGCTGTTGCTTTGTAAAGGAAGTTGTCATTAGGCTCAGCATGTCTGGAAAGTATGCAAGTCCTCAAGTCTTCTAATCCAGTGACTACAAAGTAGTTAAAGCTTCAAAGAAAAGGAATGGCAGGGTTTTGCTGCACTGAAAGAAGACGCATTGTTTGTTAATCCCACTTTTAGTTGTTACTCGTACTGCCCACGGGTGCAGCACGGCCAGTAACCATTCGGGACAAACAACAATTTAATTTAAGTGACTGTC
The DNA here is from genome assembly GCF_963082525.1 of Nesoenas mayeri. Taxonomy (NCBI): domain Eukaryota; kingdom Metazoa; phylum Chordata; class Aves; order Columbiformes; family Columbidae; genus Nesoenas; species Nesoenas mayeri. The sequence goes on along the minus strand of NC_137542.1, from coordinate 30,932,838 downwards.
TTTCCTCTTGGTTTTGTCTAAACGTGTAAGTCGTTTGAAGTGAAATATCCGTTACCAGCTTTTTGCGTTTACTTTTTCTAGGCCTTTGCCATACACCAATATTCATTTACAAACATCCTGCTGGATAGTTTTTCCCTTTTTCCTCCACAGACTTGACTCACAACCAACCTCTTTGTATCTGTTTGTCCTCTTCAGCTAGTTTGTGAAAAGGTTTCCACTTTCTTTTCCAAGTGATGCCAGCTGGTGATCTTTTTTGAAACTAAAAATGGCTGTATGTGACTTTCCTGGTGGCAGTAAAAGACTTTTCAAACAGTCATGGTGACCCCTTAGCTATAGAGTATTACTTTTTCTTCTAACTGGCAGTGGATAAAAGCTTTCATTTAAGAACACAAACACATCTGCTTTGTAATTTCCATGAAAACAAGAAATCGCAGCAGAAAAGCCTTTGGCTAATGGTACCCTGTTATTGTGATGGGGGTGAGTAGATGTGTTCCACCGAGGCTTGGCTAGGTCACAGGGTAGTAGCACTAGGCTTGAGCGATTTGCCCAGCCTGTTGAAGAAGTGTGGATGTGCTGCAGAGAGTTTCCATGCTTCTGAGCTGGTTTAAAATTAGCTTGTGTGTATCTGCATGAGCTGTTGTGCACATGTATTGTATTGATAGTGTGCATTGCTTAACAAAGGGGCTATTTTACTGTTTGGTGATTGAATAAGTGTTTGTTTATTTTTATGATCTCTCTTTTTTTTTCTGTATAAACTGTCCCAATGCAGACCTGTCTTTGATGGTGAAGAAATGTGGTACACAATAGCTGATGGAAGAGTAAGGATATCACAATACTACTGATTCAGTGGAGGGTATTTGAAGAATGAGCATGGTCTTATACACAAGCTCCCTCTGATTCCAGAGCAGAGCCAAGTGACATCCCCTGAAGGTTGCATGGTTGTGGCACCTGGAGGTCTTTGCTTATTTAGTTAAACCAGCAAGCTGGCTCTGCTGGCAAGTAATCATAAGGCAAAGGGATTCTGCAGGAGTGGAAGACTACATGGGCAGAGGTGAACAGAGAAGCAGCTCGATGGAAAGAGACAAGACCTTTTCTCTTTCCGCTATATTAATTTTGCTAGAGCCACTGGAAGATCTTTTGTGAGGGTACTGCTTGCAGGAGCAGTGAAGTGAAATCAATGGCAAACTGTTCCAGCCCCCAGTTTGGCCAGTGGCTAGTTTTAAAGTGTGAGTAGTTCAATCAGGAAATGAGATAGGGTCCCTGTAGGTCACTGAATAAACACTGTCACTGAGCTCTCCATCAATTTTACATGGGAAACATGTGTCTAAGTACCTTTTGGATTTGGTAGTTCCACTTCAGGTGAGGTGAACTTGTAAAGAAAAAGAGCAAACGCATTCAATATTCTTTCTTAAAGACAAACATCTGTGTGTATATTGTCATATCTATGAAACCTCTACTGAATTTAGATTTCTGTCTTTTAAATGGTCTGTTCAGACACTTGTTCAAGCAGCATGAACATGTAATTCTGTAACTTCAAGTTATTGCCTCTTTTCCTCATCAACACTATTCTAGGTTGTTCATTTAACACTTCATCTGGTAAGTATTATTTTAAGATGAAGTGGCTTCCAACATCAGAATTAATTAATCTCCGTTTCGCTCACAGTGTCTGTACATACTTTCCTAGTTTCTTCCTCCATGCTTCACAGGAGCTTCCCATAGGTAGCCACAGAACTAAAGATTATCTTTCCTTGTTGTGATGTCTCTAGAAATTTCCCATTTAAAGGTTAGGCTAGTTGTGTACTATCATGCTGGTCACTGCTGTTTCTTTGTGTGCTCTGTCTTAAATTTGTCTGATGTTGCAAACTGTTCAGTACAGTTTAATAAATCATGACAGACCCTGGTCAATGTATGTCCAGTAAGATACAGGTATATAAAGAGATCACCTGTTATTGGTTGATGTGAGAGTGTTACAATAGTTGTCTGTGTGATCACCAGTGCTGGCAGAAGGGGCTGCACACTGAGGGACACGAGGTCTGAGTCACAGCAGTGCCACCTTAAGATGAATGTGATGTGGGACCTCACCGGTTTGTTCTTTTAGACGTAGAACAATTGAAGGTCTGATACTAGAAGAACACAACATCTGGAGAAAGCCAAGAAGGACTTTTCTACGAACATTCATCAGATTAGTCTGGATTTGCATGAGAAATGACTCTTATGAGTGTATCGAAAGTTTTCCTGAATAGAGCAAGAAGATGAGAAAAAGGCAGAGGGGAGAAGTATTACTTGTCAGCCCAGGACTATAACAGCTGGGTGACTTTAAAATAGATTCTGTGAATCTCTTTTATGAACCAATAATAAACAAAACAGTTTGAAAACTTAAGAGGCCCTGACAAAGTATAAAATTTTCTGCATAAGTAATTGTAGTGAAGTTTTAGCAAAAAGTTGGACAATGTAAAGAGAATACTGAGATTTAGTAGTATTTAAAATGAGAGAGTGTGTATTCTGGGGAATAGGTTAACAAATGGTTTTACTGTTGTTTCTAGTTTAGAAAAGTGATATGGCAGAATTGTGTTATAGAAAAAAATCAAACAATGCTAGAGCTAATAATGTGGCAGCGATGTTTCTGTATCTAGTAAACTTCTATCTCTCCTTAAAAACCCAGAAACATAGAAAGGTAAATGAAGACTATGCCAACACATTTTAGATAGATGACCCAAATATAATGTCATATACTATTTTATTTAATGCAGTAACAGTTGTGTTCGGATTCTAATTGTGTGTTGGTTTCCACATTTTGCTGTTACATTAGAGAAGCATTGTTCTTTATAGAAATTTGCCTTGAGGTGCACTTACCCTGAGATGTAATTGTTAAGTAGTGTGAAACTACCCAAGCTGCGTATCAGAGAGCTGACTGGACAAAAACTATACTTGCAGAATCCAACGCGGTGCTGGGTCGGCTGCCTGAAGTGACTTACCCCCTGTCCCCAGCAGCTCCCACACTGGGTGGGCAAGAGGCCAGGCTGGGTGGCCAGAGGGCTGGGAGTGAGTGCACATGGCAGCCCCAGCACAGGGCAGTTTAAGTTGCTGTGGGATTATACTCTCAGAGATAGAAGGTGTGATATGCAGAAATATTAACATAATTGTGTGTGCTAGAAATTTTAGAGCCACTTTCACAATACCATTATAACTGATGGCTGTCTAAGATACGGATTCTGCAGAGCTGAGCCGAACCTGTGCTGTTTAAATAAGAAAAATCTCACCTGCCTCAAAAATCTTTGTGTTTAATTAGTTGTCATATAGTTATTCTCACTGTTTGTCACTTCTGTTTGTATTTGAGCAGTTGAATGTCCAGCAGTTAAGCTGAATTTTAGGATTCCAGCAAAGTTTGTATTGCTTTGTACTAGGTAAGAGGGAATGATCTGTTAATAAATGTGTTAATAAAACAAGGCAGACTTTTTGGTACAATAAACAGTGAAATAAAAGGAGAGTTTTGTAAATGTTTGAAATATCTATCAAAACTTTCGGTATTCTCTTTGAATTTTTGAATAACTGAATATTCTAAGTTGAAAATAATATAGATTTCTAGTATCTAGCTGTAGTTACTCTTTTAAATCTTTTAGCATTCTGTTGAGAAATACAAATCACGCTGGTTTTAGAATGAAACATTTATTTCATAAAATTGAAAAGAAAAGGGAGAGGAGTTGATAACAGAGAAACCAGACGGTTATGTTCATATAAGAAATTCCTTTACTGGGGAGTGGGAAATAAAAATCGTTTGTGGTACCCTAAGAACTCAATAGCTGAAGGGTGAGTTTAAACATTAAAAATTATTTTAAAAATTGTAGCTATAGCGGTGGTTAGTGATGACTCCTTTCATGATAGACCAGAATCCCTTACAAAGAGGAAAGTAGTATTATGTAGATAAAATTACAAGCTTAAACAGGATCTGAACAAAACCTACATCAGGAAAATATATTTGCTGTTGTTTTAATGTTAAAAATAACTGTGTCCTAGCTCTGCCTGGAAGCAATTTAATGCAACAAGCTGATTTTTTTTTAAAGTATTTCCAGCCAGACCAGAAGCAGTAGTTAATAAATATCTTAAGAGGGTGAGTCTGTTTTTTATGCTTGGTTTTGCAAACTCAGTGAATTTGGATATTAATATCTGAAATGGTGGATAGTAATTCAACCTGTTTTTCTAAAGCTGATCTCGCATTTATCTTGTTCTCGGTGTGTCAATGTAGAAATAAGATTCAGAAATCTGTTCCCTAACAGAGGCAACAGAGAATCTGTTACAAAGTTCATGAACTGTGGTTTCCAAAGCAACAAGGAAAAAAAAAAAAAACACCCACATTTCTGTCAAATTTTACGTCTAGAGAGATTTTGGATAATGTTGCTCTTGAGAAAAAGAAGCATATTTTTGTCAATGTGTCACTTAAGAACATACCAAGTGTAGAAAATTCTTTGAAGAGAATTGTACCAGTCAAAGACAAGAGCATGCAGTTAGGATGGGCAGATTTCAGAAGTTATCCTGGTTTGTAATCCAAAGGCCAGTTTTGATTCTGGAACTTCAGGAGGATGTGTTCATACAGGAAAGTACTGCAGAAAGCAAAGTTGTCAATTCATAGCACATACTCAAAATTACAAAAAGCAGAAAACGTTACCTCACATGTGTCACCTACTGTGTCAACAGAGGCAGTTATTAGGAAGTTCTAGTTCTGTGTGAAACCACAGAGTAAACTAGATGTAGTAACTTCCTGCAGACAAGTCTTTAGTGATCAGTGAAATACTTGAGATGTCATCTTTGTGCTGGCCATTGGCAGGTGATTTATTGATTCTAGAAATAAACAGAAAAGTGAAATTTCAGTACTGTGGTATTAGGCTTCGTAGAAGTTCTTCAGGTATCTTCGTTACATTTTCTACGAAGCTCAAGATCTTCTGTAACCACAGCATGATTAGGGAATAAAAGGACTGGAAAAGGCCTTGAGAGGTTGGATTATCTGTTCTTCAAGACAGAATCACCTGTAGCTGGTATAATCTGTTCTCAAGAGGTGATAGGGACAGAGTGACTGCCACAGGCAAGCATGCAGGCTTGGTGCTTATGTATGCTTGGTTGTAATTTAAGTGCATTATTTCCTCTTACAGTTTATTCCTCTACACCTTATGTTAGTACTTTATTTTGCTTGTGATCTCTGGAACAGTTTCTCAAACTTTGAAACAAACACTTTTCAAAAATTACCTTGTTTCCTTGTAGACATCTCTCCTTGGACACCCCCTTTCCTCTCCCATTTTCTCAGCCTTTCCTCATCCTGTTTTCTGAATCTCATGGTCGTGTTTACTCTTTCCTATTGAATTTGCTCCAAGACATCTTTCTTGAAGTGCACTGACAAAACTGGCATATTCCAGCTCAGGCTGCACCAGTTCCAGCTAAAGGAAGAGTATTATTTCCTATATTTACCAGATGACGTTGTTTTTATTTCCCAGAGTGATGTCTGACTGTTTTGTGGCAGGATGGTATTGCGCAAATTCTGATCTACTCCAGATCTTCCATGCAAAATTGTTTCCAAGTCCCCATTTGGTACCAGTGCAATGGTTTTAGCACAAAACCTTCTGCCTCACTTGTGCATCTTTATTCCCACTCACTCCATACAATTTTTTCTGACATTTTATTTCATTTGCTAAGGTAAGAACACTGGCAACACCTAACACCCTAGTGTAGCCTGTGGAACTCAGCAAGGGAGATATCCATAGCACTGAAACTTGTGAAACTCCATTGTATCAGTTAAGCACTGAGAGTCAACTCTCATTATGGTTTCCCAACGAGTTGGCATTAACCTCTGTATAATTTTTTCATATTTCACCTATGAGAATGTCATGTGGGACAGTTCCCCCCAAACTGATGATCAGCTTCATTTCCTGCTGGTGCCTCAGCTTCACACTGTCATTCAGTGCAGGACAGGTGCTGTCATATTATGGTCCTTGAGAATTAAACTTCCCTCAGCAGAAACACTTGTGACGTGTCTGAGTCTCTGCTTCTGTGGTTTCTTCTTAAATAACTTGCCCTTCTCTCACTTCATGTTTTGCAACCCTGGTAAGGTATGTTGTCATACTGTACCAGGGAATGAGGTTCATCAGTTTGAAAGCCAGAATTCAGACCTTTTCAAAGAATCAGTTATTTCTTTTTTTCTGAGTTCAGACAAAGCTCGTAGAAAATTTACTGCAAATGGTAGTTTCTCTCTTAATATCATGTCTGTCTGAATTTAACGGATTAAAATTGTATCCTTTAATCTCACACTGGTTAAAATTTTTCTGCTTCTTTGCTCTTTACGATGCCATATTGTGTGAGTAGTTGCATGTTGCAAGACTAAGACAACTAAAATGACTGTACATTTGGGAGCATGTGATATAATTTCAATTTTAAGCATTAATATTTATCTGAAATAAGATTTTGGCTTAGAATTATAGAATTAGTGTAAGAATATATATGTGCACTTCTCATTGTCTCTCCAGGGTTGTCCTCTGTTCCTGCAACTCTCATTATCTCCTCCTCTTCCTTCATTTTACTTTTCTGTTCCTATGATTTCTTTTTTCCATGCACCATTTTGTTGTTGTTGTTTTTATTTATTTATTTATTTTTCTTTCTTTCTGACTGGTTATTTGCCCACTACATAGTAGTTTAGATCTTAGGAATTCACAAATAAGCTGCAGTTGCTTGCCAATGACAGGAAGTACTTCAAAGTGATCTACAGTGGCTGTTTCTCGCTGTCTGGGGAAAAAAAAGAAAAGCCTGAATTGCAGGTAGGAAAAGTACCACCAGACAGATGGTTTTCGGTGAGTAACTGATCCATTAGCATGCTCTTTCATAATTGATGTTGCCCGAAAAACTGCTGGTATCAGCATCTGTACTTTTTTTGCATGGCATGGAAGAGCAAAGCCGGGAAAGGGTGAGATGGGGAGCAGGCTGGGGTGGATGGATTTGTATGAGCTGAGGAGGTGGACAAAGATCCAGTTTATGGCAAAAATAAATGTCTGAGGTGTGGACATGGGATTAGGGTTGTGAGAATCTGTAGCAGAAAGTTTAAGGGAGGCAAATATGCTCATAAGCATGGACTGGCAGAGAATTAGAAACTTCTACTGCTGCCTGGCCAACGTGGCTGGTGGTAACAGGTACTGAACATAGCACCATGCTGTGCTTGGGGCAGTCCTGTCTTCACCTGTGGTTACTTTTTTATTCTTCAGGACGTATAACGTAAGCATTGGTCATATTTTTCACCATGGGTTGTATGGCAAGTTTTACTGAGGAAAATGGAGGGAGGTGAAATTGTGTCTGCTGCCATGGTTGGATATTTCAAATACCTTTCCCAATTTAAACAATCGAAGTGGATACAGACATGAAGGAAGTCATTGCCACTTTTACCATCTACAAGTCCTGTCACTTTGAGAGCCATAATAGTGTAGAAACAATAGTGGAATCTACTTTTTTTAGGAAAACATACCTATATTTTTTTCTTAAGGTCAACTCTGTAGTTATGAAATACAGAAAATTATGACTTCCTTCATCTTTGCGCATGTCTGATGTACGCAACCACTTTGTCATTTTTTTTTTAAAATTTCCTCTTTTCTCTGTGCCACTGTCCTTAGTGTGTGTTTTTTATCTGTCTGTCTATTTATCTATCAATCATTTTGTTCTTCCCCCCTCCTTTTTTTTCCTCCTTTGAACTGCTGAAACCACTCTCTTTGGTAATTCTGAGTCAGGCCAGTCTTGGGCTTTTCTGTGCAAAGTTTTATGCCAAGTTTTTCTAAAATATGTGGTGGTTTAGGGATTTGGATGAATGTCCAAAACAGACCAAGGCTTGAGACCTCCAAATGTCTTTATTTTAAAACCATAATTTGGAAAGGATTTTTCCTTAGTCCCAATAGAAGAAAAGCCAATACTTTCATTTATACTATTAGTCATCTTTCTCACCACCATCATGGTTCCCCTCCCTTCTGAAAAGGCTACAGTTTGTTTTGCTGCTTTAGCAAAAACGAGTTTGGTTGATTTTTTTTTTTGTTTGTTTTGTGATGAAGTGTCTTACCGAGGTCATAGTTTAGCTATTAACAAGATATTTATGAAGTGGTAAGAATTCTCTGCTTTGTGGTGAATTTAGTCTCTAGAATGGGGCAAAATGCTGTTTGACTAGCAAATAAAGTAATTCAGCTTCAAATTATATGTTTTAATCTTTTAGTAACCTTGTAAATGAGTAGAGTATCTGGAACTGCTCAAAATGCATGTAATTCAACCTCTACTATAGGAAAAGAATTTCAAATAGATTAAAATTGCAAGTAGCTATCCAAGGGAGGAAAATTTTTGATTTAGAAACCAGTTTGGATTCCTACTTCTATTCTACATGCAAACTGTAAAAAACAGCTGAAGACTAGGAACCTAAGAACCTGAGCTCATTCTTTCAGTACTCAAGGCTTATTCGATGGGCTTATCAAATACTGTGCTAAATCCTTGTAAGCATTTGAAGCTGGCATCTGTGATACTCACTAGGGAGTGTGTTGTCTGTCATTTAACAACAGCAGTGTTATCAGCAGACATTTCCCTCATTTTTGCATAGTTTTTATTGCTGTTTGAGATGATTACAACTGTAGTAGTTAAGACCCAAAGCAGCAGAAGTCTTTGTGTTCTAGATGTTCCCCAGACATGGAATGCAAATGCAGTTATTTTAAAAGGAATTCTGTATGAACCACTGCTCCAACACCAAAAGTTTTTGAAACATCATTGTTTGGGATTTCAGTTGCATGTATGAACCACTAGTGGTTTGTCCCTGTGTCTCTCACATGTACTAAAAAAACATTATGTGAGCCCTTTTCTCTCCAGTGGTTTCAGCAAACTTTATCAGACCTGATATGTGATGTATTGAATTTTACAATAAATAACAGACGAAAACTTATACGATAAGTAAATAATTAGTAAACTGTATCACTAATTCCTTGGCCATGTTTAATTAGAGTGCTAGCTCAGCTTTGCAGAAATCATTTTTACTGGATTCTCGGAGGCTTCATTTTACTTGAACTTTAGTTACCTAAACATCCACTTTTGTGGAGTCCCTATTTTTCTTTCTTGGTCTAGGCAGGCAGACCTTTGTGTAGTGTAGAATAGTTGCTTTAGTCTCCATTTGTATTCTGTATTTTCATGTGTATGATTATAGCTCCTACTGAAAAGAAAACTTCAGGATGATTTGTTTTCCTGACTTTAATGTGTGTTTTTGCATTAAGATGGTTTCTGTTTCATTGTATGGTTTTAATGATCTGGCAAACAATGAGTGAAGGAAATACATGAACCATGAGTTGTTCAGAACTAAGGTGCTACAGAACTGTTTTTATTAAAGACTGTTCTGCTGTTTACCACCCCAGCAGCCGCCTGCTGAGGTGAACTTTAGAAGACCTGGTTTCATAAGAACATTTTGCATTTTATTTTGCCTGTAGACCAGTTATCTTATATGGTTAACAATCTTTCGAAAGATATCTCTTGTAATTAGTACCACAAATAAAACAGTTTTACCTGTGCCTTGCAAAGTTTGTGTACACATGCAGATTGTATGACAAAATAGACACCTCTGTCTGTAGTCTAGCAATTAATACAGCAATGTGGTATAAGGCTGGAATAGATGGAGACAGACATTTGTCTGTCTCTCATTTGATGGTATTCTGAATCGCGTGAGGAGCAGTGCTGTTCTAGAGGCAGCCTGTGCCTCTTGTACAAAACATAGTGGGAGTCTGTTAATTATGTTAGCATTTATACCAGTTTGCTGAAGGTAATAATGAGTTTTTAAGTTTGTAAGAAAACAGATTCTCTCAATGAACATATATATTTTTTTTTCACCTGAATACAAGATATATTGAAAAAGTCAGACCTACATGATTATAGTATAACTTTATGAACTTGGAATTGAAAGGCATTTCACTTGCCAGGTATGAATTTCTGTGCTACTTCTGTAAACAGTAGTGTTCAACATATAAAACAGAGCAGGGAGTTGCAATTCACTGACACCGTTGGAGGTGTTAGTGATACCTTGTTTTGTGGAGTCAGTAACACCTGCTGACAGTGCTGTTGCTAAGTGAAAGAACTTTCTAAATACTAGTTAATTTTCAAACTGCATAAGAAAGGTGAGATGGTCTTGTTTCTGCCATAAATGAGGGAACTGAGGCAGGAGGAAGTTATGTGAAGTGTGCTGAGAGTGGAGAGGTTTTTTTGTGAGCAAGAGTTTCTATATGATGTGTCCAGGAGTATGTGGCACTGGGCATAATTGTGCTTAATATGATGTTTAATGGAGAACTTGGTAAAATTTTATATATATATATATATATAAAAATCATAATGTTAAGATAAAAACCCTCTATCAGAAATTCCTGTTGTTGATTTGTATTTAAGTAGAAGTCAGTCAATGAGCTTGCTTATATTTTTGTCCAAATAGATGAAATTTTAGCTCCTCGTACTGCATTTAAATATCTTGGCAAATGTGTAACCTCCTGCATCTATGTAGCTTTGGCCTGTGGTTCATTCTTAATGATTACTGGTTAAAACAAGGGAACAGACAGCACAGCATAAATGGCAAAAACTTACAGCATTTCTAGACCAGTCGCATGAACAAGTTAATACTAACCAGAACTATAAAGAGGCATATAAAACTCTGTTTGCAGGTTAAAACAGAAAGCATATGAGAAAAATAGGCATGTCATAACTGGAAGAAAACGTAACAATTGTTCTAAAATGTCTGAGTCTAAGATCTTCTCTTGTTAAAATGGGTTTATTAGAAAACAGGAAAATGTACATGTACAGCTGTGGAATAGTTGAATCATGAAACCATTGTAACTTAACAGTCATAGTATATGTTTGGAGAAAATTAGTATTTTTCCTACCAATATGTGACTTTCTAGAGATTAGAAAGTTCCTGAGGTAGTTGCTTGAAATATTTGTGGAACAGAACAGCAAATTTGGCAAGGCTTTTTTTTTTTTAGGGCAATTCCAGCTTCCATCCTTACCAAGATGAAGTTAAAGTACTCGACCTGCTTGATTTCCATTGGTCATTATTTCCATATGCCATTGTTCACTCAGGAAATAGCAAGCTTTCAAAGTCTTTCTGTGGAGGACAGACTTTGGGGCTTGTGAAGAATTTGAAATTTTTATGTGCACAGGAGCAGGGATTTGATCTGGCAGAGGAGACTGAGTGGTAGAGAGCTTTGTTGGAACCAGAAAGCTAAAATACCACCCAGGCACTCATCCTGCTCCTGTCAAAAGGAAGCAGCACCTGCACCAAGAGTTCAGAGAAGCAGCTTTCATAGATGTGTAGGGCAGCTGTGAAGATACTGGCCTGCCTTGAAGAAAGAGCTTACTCACAGTAAGTGCATGTAAGTTGTTTGGGTTTTTTTTTAAATTTACAGGAGGAAGTGCATACCAGGAAACATGCACACCTTTAAGGGAAGTGGCAGCACAGTTCCTTTTCTCCAAGTGGCATTTTGCATACTGGCTGACTACAGAAGGAATGCCACATACTAGCAGGGCATCTTATCTGCAATGCTTTTTTCCCTCTTGTCCTTTGTTCTGTTTATATGAGGGCAGAATGTAGAGGCTGATGCTGGCTACAGGGTAATACTACAACTTATATTTTTTGTAGTATTAAAAGGCAATACTACAAAAAGTGTAAACCTGTCTTGAGCTGTGCTAAGTTGGCATTAAGTGACAATCAATGAAGTCATACTGAGGATGTTATTAAACATTCAAACAGAGATTAATTTAGGGTCCCTTAGACTTGACAGATGAAGTTTCTAGTTCCTGAAGATGTTTTAGATTAGAAAGCCTGTACTCAAGCCAACTGGCCTCCCCTTGAAGCAATATAGATATTGTGAAAAACAACATTCCTCTGGCCACGGATCAAGATACAGGAACTGATTTAATCTTGGACTTTTGTATGTCTTTGCAATTGCTTATTATTGGACTTCAAAATACCTGTTTTTTGTCTTTCTATTAAAATTTGGTTAAGAGATGCGTGAATGCTATTGTTTAGATTACTTGATTACAGTTTATAACCATCCGTTACTAGTTTTGCTTATTTCTTTTTCCTAAGTGTAAATCAGAAAGCTTTGGTATTTTAGCTTGCTAACAGGATGGTGATTGTTTTTGATACTAAAGGCAAATTGGTTAAAATTAAAGATAATTAAAAGTTTGGCTTTGTCCCTAATTTGTGCCATCCTGGTAGATATGCTAATGAATGTGTAGATTTTCACATGTGTAGAAGGAAGTGCAGGCTACCCTGAAGTTTAGTAGTTTTAATTTGCCTAAATGGCTATTTTTCTGACTTAGTTTAGTAGTGTATTGTCCTATACCTGTTGCTCTCAGGGTCACTCATCAGTATGAGGCTTGTGGAGACAGAATTTAAAGGTAAATCTTGGTTTTGCTTTTTTATCTTACTGGAGCAAGTATCACAGGAAACTTCTGTCTTGAGTCTGCTTTAATTTACAGCAGTTAGCTTATGTTTAGGTTTACTTTTGTGTTTTCACTGGGGCAAGTCTTTCTGAGAGTGGTAGAGCACCCACATGTGGAGCCTGGCCAGCACTGGTCAGCCTGAAGGGGCAGATGATCAGCTGTGAGACTAACTGATGACCTAATCTAATAGTGAAAGGAATGACAAAAAGTTAAAACAGTCAAGCATTAGTTAGGCTAGACTCTGAACAGACAAATGAAGTGGAAATATATGCAATCTGGGATAATTAGGGTTGGAGGGGACCTCAGTTCCTCAGAGGTCCAGGCCCCGCTCAGAGCAGAACTAACAACATTAAATGTTAAATATTCTTTTGAGCATTATTTCAGAGATACCCTTTCCTTTACTTCTATTACCAAATACCCATCCACAGTTATAACTGACAGCAGAAATAACTTCTGATTTCAGGGAGATTAAAGAAAGCTGGAATTCTAAGATAGTCTCTTAACCTTGCCTTTTCCTACAGCTTCTTGAATTGTTAGAAGAAAATAACTGAAATAGAGAAAATATATGTTATTTCTCATCCATCTTTTGTTTTTAGGGCCCTAGGATATTACAGCTTTCATCTCACCCTGGGACATTTTCCACTATGACTACTCTGCCTTTTAAGTTAAACACCCAAAGAAAAAAACAGATTTGACTAAGACATTGTTTCTTTCGGCAGTTCTGCTTTGCAGTGGCATTAATCTTTCCTTTTTCCTGACCTTTCAAGAATCATGATTTTTAATTCAAAAAAATATGAGTCAAACTTCTGCCTGTAATGCTTGATTTCATGTGGACTGACTTAGCAGCCTGAGGTTGCCATTAGCACTCTAATTTCTCTCTTTGCATAATAGGAATGATACTCTGAGTCAGTGGGGAGCTGAGAATCCTTGTTGTTTAATGCTTTGAAGATGAGGCTATATAGCTGTAATTACTGATAATACCTGACCTAAGCCCTTTCCCTTTAACAGGCAATGTATCCTTTTGTGATTTCTTTTATTTGCATTGTATACTTCAACTGCTTTTCAGAAAGGGTTGTTAAAGTGTTGTCTAGCCTCAAGAACTCTGGTTCTGTTTAAACTACTCTTCTTCCTAATTACCCTTGATCAGCAGGAACAGAGCTGCAGTTATATTTGCCCAATATGATTTAGGTGAATGTATTTCTAGCACATCTGTTTCTTTGAAAGGCTGACAAATTTGATAAAGCTTCCAGGTGTATTACTCTAGTCCTGAACATTTAAAAAGAGTTTTTTTCTTCCCCCTTTTCTGTTATCAGCAGACAGTGTTTAAAGTTGTATAGTTCAGAATGTAAGAACAAAAAAGAAAAACTAGTTCTCTGTATGCCAGTAAATATGAGCTGTTGTAATGCATGTTGCTTTTTTAAATTTGGGAAACATTTATGCCTGTATGCTGTGCAGTTTGGCCAGAATTTTCTAATTTGGATGTTTAAACTTGCTTATTAAATTTAAGTGACTCCATTTTCAGAATTACAGAGTATTTGCAGCTTTCACTGGAAAAAAGACGTGCTTTTGAAATTTTTAAGTGTTCTTTGTGACCTTTTCTCTCATCATATCACGTAGAAGAAGAATAGTTGTGGTAGAGGAGTCTACTCTGCGTAGAAGCCAGCATTCATGTTATCCCATCAGAAAGATGGTTCTGTTCCAATATACTGTTGTAACTGTGGCAGGCATACAAATAAAACTCTCTTAAAAGAAAAAAAAATATAAAAAAATATAGATAGATAGATAGATAGATATGTTTACAGTGTCACTCTTTTGATAGTGATTTTGCAGCTAGTTTTAGGCCGAGGGTTTTAGTCCTGAGTATTCACTCACTTGGAAACAAGTCTTGCTGATTCTTGGCCAGTTAAGAGTTCCAAGTGGATGCAATTTAATAACCCTTGTGCTGTTTTGGTTTGCCTCCCACACCATCTGGTCTACATCTCTCTCCTCCTCCTTTTTTTTTTTTTTTTCCCCTTTCTTAAAGGATAGTATTTTTTAAATAATTTAAACTTTCAAGCACGTCATCTGAAAATGTAGCTTGCTCTGAATTTTCTCTGTGCAATCTGTCTTATGAGAAAGAAGGCTTTCTGTATACAGAGGAAAAAGAACATGAACAGAAACCTGTGGACAGACTGGAATGGCAGGAATGTAGTGCACAGTAAAGATGTCTGTTTCTTCACACTGAAATATTATTTAAGCACATTTCAAAAGTAAAATTATTTCATGGCTCTGAGGTCTCCTCGATGGCTCTCTGTGTCTCTCTGTTGGCCTCCACAACACAGTTAATTATTGGAGAGTGGCAAGAGATCCAAAACTGCTCACCCTCTGCTAGGATGGAAATTAAGTGCTGTGATGAAGCTTGTGGTCTATTAACTGACCTTATTTATACTTGATTTAGTGATGATAACCTAGAGTGATGCTGCTTGAGTTTAGCTCTGTTCACCACGATGCTTGGAAAATACTGGGTGAAAAGTTTATTCACGTTGTGTGAAGGCACAAATTCTTGACAACGTTGCTTTAAATTTTGGAGGATTGTTAGCCTGCATAATCTGGATACTTGTCCTTAGTCTTTCTATATGCTTTGAATACTTTGCTTTAGCTGGCGTTCAGGTTTCTCTTTTTTTGTTGGATTGATGTCTGTCACGTGGATTGGGAAGTCTGAAGGGGTAGGTTGTGAGATTATTTTGTTCTGCCCCATGCTGTGGCTGTTGCCCAGCAGTAGCTGGGGAAGCAGCGGGTGAATTGCATATACTGGTAGTAGGTGGCCCTTCACTGACATCAGCAAGCTGCCATCCACAGAGAGAAGGAAGAGCTGAAGGTGTCCATCCCAGTTTTGTCTGTTTGCCTTGCTGTCTTCACAGTAATTCCTTGGCACTTTGAGTCCAAATTGTAGCCCTCCCTGAATAGGTGATGCTGGCGTCTGGCTGCAGTCTGTGGTGAGCACAGCCCCATGCCTGCATGGTCCCTGTCTGTACAGGCTGCTCATTCCGCTGGCGGGATCGGTGACCTGTTGTGGGTACAGGTGGCCTGCAAGGCACTGGCTCCTTCTATCTCAAGGATTTCACCAACCTGTTAGCCTGCTTGTCCTAGCAGGTGCCTTCTGGCTACCCCCTTACTGCATCTTCAGGTCTGTGATTCAACACTGTGACACAAACTCTTATTTTGTACTTGCAAGCCTTACTCCTCTCCTCCCTGAGGAGGAACTGTCTGTTTTGCAGTAAGATGGTGTCCATGCTCCTCATTGGATATTCTCATATTTGCGAGCTGAATTCTCAATCATGGCTTAGTATTTTCTTCCCTGATAACAATTTTTGGTGCTATACGTTTCAGATTTAGATAGGAAGATTAATTTCTTTGTCCTGCTGCTGTCCTTTTAATGACAGGTATGTGATCTAAAGCAGGGCTGTCAAACTAATTTTCACTGGGGGTCACATCAGCCTTCTCGTTGCCTTCAAAGGCCCTACATTTATACAGTCCTAAAATTACATGTGACCTTTTGAAGGCAACTGTGAGGCTGATGTGGCCCCCAGTGAAAATGAGTTTGACACCCGTGATCTAAAGGCAGAAAGTCAATGAAGGCATACAGTCTCTATTTTGCCTAGCAGAATTGGTCAGTCTGGTGACATTTTGATGTAGTCTGGTCTACTTCCCCCCTACCCCCTCCTCCGCAGTCTGGTTTTCCTCACTAAAAGCCAGCTTTTAAGTTTGCCAAACTAGAGCTCCTGTCTCAAATCGGCTTGTGCAAGATAAAGGCTTGGCTTACAGTTTTTCTTCAGTGAAGTTAGTTTATCCCAAAACACAGATTGATAGATGCCAAAAACTACACCTGCATGTGCCATTCCAGTAAATTTCACTGGGGCTTAGTACAAATTATTTTGTCATTTGAATAAGTATTTTATTTTACTTTTTGTATGTCACAAGTTTTTGACATGTTAGTAATATTAATTGGAATTAACCATGCATGCTTTCACATAAATCTGTTTTGTAATTTTCTGAAATCTGTTTTATGTGCAGTCTCTAGTAGCTACCATGCTTTTATCCAAAAGTAAAAAAAAAAAAACAAACCACAAAACCTACATAGCTAGTGGAATTTTTAAAATGGTATTTGTAATACACATTATTTCCTACCATTTTCTGCTGTACCAAGAGTGATAATTTCAGATTGCTTGGGAAAAACTTCCTAGTAAATCTTTCAAAAGACAGTTCTTCAAGTTGATTCATCCTGATATATTTAAACAAGTAGTCCTTCTTTAAGAATAGGAATGGAGGTGGGTTTTTTGGTTTCATTTTGAAAAATACAAAAATATCTTGCCTTTTTTCTTCTGGTGATTGTATACTTCTGAGGCCTTTGTAGAGAATCCAGAAAATCCTCTTCCCATAGTTATATTAGTGTTCTGTTTCTCTCAAGTGTGTAGTAAATGTTTAACTTCAAGTATACTGGCATACCATGTCTCTGTAAAATGGCATTTCAGGAGAATCTGATACAAAAAGCTATATAGCCTCACCCTAAGTTAAACCTGATACCCCAGTTTCTGTACGTAAAAATGCTCTACAGCATATTTAAGGTTATCTGAATTTCCATCAGTGTCAATTACTTTGATGCCTTTTTCTTTTGCACTGATGTCTTCGATGATGACCTGTTGTACGTTGCAGACACATGTTTCAGGACACGCTTGCGCATTTGTGTCTTCTGATGTGCATCCCAGCGTGTTTTGATTTCATGTCAGGGTGAGACTAGGTATGCCCTGGTCCTAAATACTTCTTTTTCCTTTGGAAAGATACTTAGGCTCTTGGGCAGGGAAGAAATGGAGATACACATGAAGTACTGTGTTCTGGAGACTCACGGTGCTCACAGCCACAAGATGTTCTGCAGAGCATTCATTCCCCATGATGCAGAGATGAGATCACATCTCCCTGCTGTGAACCGGCTTCCTTACAGGGGTTGGGGTACTTACGTTGCCACTGGAAGCCACATAAAAGTTTTAGGATCTGGCTAAAACAAAGGCCTGGTTAAAATAAAGACATATGGGATGTTTAACTGTGGCACTATGTTTATCTTGATATGTTTCGAAGGAGCTCTTGTAGCCCTCAGCCACCTTCAAGGTCAGGAAAGAGAGAGAAGTGAGCAAAGGCATTCTTGACATTGTCATCTGATTTAGAAACAGCTGTTTTTATTGTTACAAGAACATCTATTAGAAAAAGGTTTATCGACCATTTATTAGTGCTCCGTCTCCCAACACCTTTCCCCATTTGAATTATTATGAAGGGATCAACACTTAAAAGTTATTTAGCAATAGAGTAACTGTGGGGTTTTTATCACCTCAGTAATCAGGTTGCTCCACTCCTAATGAAATCCCAGTTGTAATTTATAATTTCAGTGAAGTGTATTACATAGCAATAGATCATGTTACCCACCACCCTGAAGTGGAGCGTTTTGAAGAGAAGATTCATTTTGTGAATTATGAAGAAATTGGTTTGCTGGGGAATGCAGACTTTACAGAAAATAAAAGTGTGTCCCTGTCATTTTTCTGTGGTGAAGCACTGATTCTGCTCTCCAGAGACTGTCAGGCCCTCCTGTTAGTAGTGCAGGGGATGGAAGAGTGCCCTTTTCTCTTGTTTGACAGGCTATCATTTGAGGCTGGGACTTTTGCCAACTAGAGACCTAGTGTATCCAGTTTCTAATTTGGGGAAAATGTTATTGAGAAGGTGGTGGCCTGACAGCTCTGGCATTTCCTGGGCTTCTCAGATTACTGTGACACCATCTGATTGGTTTTTCAGGCTGAGTTTTACTTGAACTAGTTGTATTGCTTACTCTGCTGAGAGATAACCTGTGATCTGGAAACAGATTTTTCTTTTTTTTCTTTTTCTTTTTTTGCTCCAAATTGTTACAAGTCAGTTACTAGTTTTGTTGTTGAAGTTTTGGGAGCATGTGGTGCTTATGTGTCGATGTCGCAGCTCAGTATCTTATCTTCTAAAGAAAGCCTCAGGAAAACATTTAGCACATCTTGTCCTGTGGAAGCTCAGCTACCAGAAGTTTACCAGACTTTTATTTTAATGTTTCTATGATTGTTATTTCAGTTTGAGTAGTGCATGTACTGAGCTGGATACTTTTGAAGTGCAAGATTCCTCTATCACCTCTTGGTTACAACATTGTTGATGAGGTTAATGAGGCACCACATCTACTGATGTGGTCATCAAGGAATGAAATGCATTAGTGTTTCTTTCAGATTAGGTTTAAATGAAGCCTGCTGTTCTCCTAAGGAGCACTTGGAAATGGAAAAAGACAATGTATGTGGCCATTTGTCAAGTGAACTTAATGCATGGATGTGTTGTGGGACTCCTCTGGGGTCATCTGGAGGTCTACCTAAACATTCAGATAATGAGCATCACCTTGCTTTCAAAACTCTCACACTTGAAGCTGAGCGCTTTGTGGGTTGCCTCTGGCATTGGATACTGTGATGCAGTTGTGTCCTGCATTATGTACTGCAGCTTTTGAGTATCTGACTGCGGTGTCTGTGCCCAACCAGGATGGAAATCACTTGCCCAATGGGTGTCTGTGGCAACAGCCGTATGAGGATTTCCAGTGTGACTAGATAGCACTAAAGTCCATGACACCACATGGACCATGGGAGCTGTTTGAGAGGCATATTCAGCGTTCACCATTCTGCAATAGATGTATAAATGGGCTTTGAACCACAATGTAGAAAAAAATGACATGTTTGTTGTGACAAATGTGTGTGTATGTAAGTGATGGACTGCTGGCAGTTTTTGAGCTGGCTAGCCGTTTCCATTTTCAAACATAGCCCAATACATTTTGCTGACAATTTAATGATGAATCTGACACTTCATATTCTGAAGTGTTGTTTTTGTGTTTTAAATTTTTTAAACCGAGTCCTCACAGTGTTCCTTGGCAGTGTTTGAAAATAGTGCTGTAATATTAATGTATCTTTTCTCTTAAGAGGAAAGGAAGTCTGGAACTATACAAAACCTTTGTGTCAGTCATTACACCATTCTATCTAGAATAGCTGATGTTGTAATTTATTTATCAGGTGCATACTCATTCAAGAACAGTATGAGCTTGTTTCAGTCTTCTTTTTGTTTCAGTTGTAGTGGCTACAAAACAAGGAGAGATCTTGCTGTCAAAGTGTGGAGGCAAAGTTTTATCTTCAAGAGAGGTTTGGAGTTGGTGATGATTCACACTGATTGCCAGAGGCCAGACTCTCCTCCTAGCCTTTAAATATGTTACAGGGAAGACCTGCTTAGGTACATAACCTGCTTATTGCATTACTGGCTGTAGTACAAAAGGTGTTTAACAGCAGTTGTTTTTTTACTTACTGTAGGTAGCTTTTATATGGTTTTTATCCATGATAACAATCTACTGTATTGTACATTGAAGTTTCTTTTACATTTTACATTTTGATGCATTAAAACTTTTTCATGTTCTGCTTTGACAGGGTTTTAATCAGAATTTTTAGTGAGTTTCATGTAGTTCAAAGCAAATATAATGGAGCTTACTGTTATTGACATTTGCTTTCATATAAGCCCTGAGCAAAAGTTAACACTAATTGGCACAAGAAAATGATAGTAAGTCCTTTGGCTGGTCCTCCTGATTAAGTCAGACATCAGGCTTGGAATTTTGATAATTTGTCTGAACAAGAGCCATAAGGTTTATCTTTAACCTTAGTGAAAAAATGTTCCCTCTAACAACAAAGCAAACAAAGTATTAAAGATTTTCCTAAACAAAAGAATTGAAGTGTGCCTTGATCTGTTTATGTAATTGAATGAAAAAAAATCCCTTTTTTCTTAGGTTGCTAAATATTTACAGTTGTTTAACAATATTGATGATAAGATTTTTTTTTTATTGACTTCTCAAGGCAAAAAGCACTTATCATTCTTTTCATTTTCTTAATGAGAACCCATAATGTGTCAGTTACTGGTGGAAAGGCTGTGATCAAAAGAGATTTCCATTAGGCAGCAGACAAAAGTTTGGCTTGCCAAATATTGAAGTTTCTTTATCTTGGAAAATGTTACCAGTAATGCTGCCCTTGTAGAGAATGGTGTGCCCTGGTTCATATTCTTGTGCAAATCTTACCTGGTTAAAAAAACAGACACAAGGCAGTGAATGTGTCCTAGTCCTCGCTGTCTGACATGCTGACTCAACATTGCTTTGTTTGTTCAGCGCTAGCTACTGTGCAAATGAAGTACCAACTTTACAAGACGTGTGTGGCTGCCAGCCTGTCTCCAAGGGGATGAAGGCCTACCAAAACCATACATGGTGCCACTCAAAAATAGGGAGTTCCTCGTTTCGGTTCCTGTTGCCTGGAGGGAGTTTCTGCCTCATCTGTTGACAGCTTCTGGTGTCAGTTTTACCTGTCTTGTTTGTTGCATTATTCATAAAATGTGCATGCTCGTTCCTGTGGCTAACACACATAATGTTTTGTTGCAGTAACAACATAAAGCCATAAGCGTATTCGGCACATGCTTTAAGGACTTGAGGCTCTGGACCCTTGGAAAAAGGATTTAGTTTTCTCTTGTGATTCATATACTTTTGCTGGAAAAACACTACTCAAAATACAGTTGTGTAAGAGACAATTTAATGATTTCTATGAATTCTTAAGGAAATTATTAAATTTCTTCTCCTGGCTCTGCATCACAGGAGGAGAATGTTGTATGTTAGCATGAGTAGACTCTTTGATTCCACATTTTTCATACATGCAAAGCAACTTCATGAGCATCACTTCCCAGGTGAATTAAGACCTTACGAATAGTTCAAATACATATTCTTTAAAATTAATGTTTTGCATAAATAGAATTATGGACCCATTTTTTTGTAAAAATCAGAACTCCTCTATAAATTTGTTACCCAATATAGCCATAAAGACAGTCTGGTGTAGAGAAAAGGAGTAATCCTTTATACATCCTGTATTCACATCTGGAAGCATCCATTGCATTTTACAATGCTCTTGTAAAACTCTTCACTCCAAAACAACCCCGTAACTGGTTCTTTTCTTCTTGAGATGCCAGCATGTGGCTTGATGAAGGTGTGGGTTGTTCATGTGCTCCAAACTGAGGTGCTTTTGTGGAATAATGCGCAGGATCACATAATATTCTGTTCCTACACTAATTCATAACAAAGCGATAAACTTAATTCCTTTGTGGTGTGCATGGTTGGTTTGTTTGTTTGTTTTGTTTTCATTTGTTTGTTTCATTTTTCTCAGTTTTTAAAAATCTCTTCCTTTGAGCCTTCCTTTGATTGTGCTAGCTACCATGGTGTATGTTTACCAACATGACTGTGTCTAAACTGGTAGGAAACAGCACAATATGATGAAATTAGAACTAGTGGATGTGGTCTCTCCTGCAGTGGAACAGCTTTCCAGGAAGAGAGGAGAGATGACTAAAGCAGACATTTCTGTTACTTACAAGAACTCTGTATACAAACCAGATGTATAGTCAATAAACTCCTTAAGAAAAGAGAGCTGTAACATGAAGTTAAAGTTTCATCTTCAGAGTTTCAGCATGGTAGATGAAAAACAGAGCCCCAAAATTGCACATAATTTAATATGTTGCTAAGGCTACTGGCACTTCATCTAAAGTAAGAGGCAGAATAACTCTCTTTAATGGATTTTGGATCAAAACCATTGGCCTAGGAAAGCTATATATAGTTTTAAGTATTCCTAGTCTCTGAGATGGGGATTTTTTTTTTTTTTTTTGGTGGCAGAAGCCTTGTGCTCTGAAAGGATGTGCCCTCTGCACATTATTATTAGCATTATTAGAAAAATATATGTGTGTCTTTTGCTTTTCCAGTGGTATGGTACTGGAAAATTATCTCTGTTCTCTACTATCATAGTGGTGGTGTTGGGCTGAGTTCCCAAATGATGATTGTAGCAGAAGTAATATTTAGACTTGACATTTTGCCTATGTATTTTGTAATCATTTTTGTTAGGTACCACATAATAATTGATGAACCTGAAGAATAATTGCTCCTGGAGCATAATCTTAAATTTTAGGTCTTTTAAAAAACAATGAAGAGTTCATTAACAGGCTATGGCAATTGATTAGGCAGACTAAAGCTTAGTTTTGCAGCTGCTTTGAGCAAAATTCAGATCGAATGAGAGCAGTATTTGTGAACTAAACGAGAATTCTACTTGTGTATCAATTATTCAACCTTTAATTTAACCCTTACAGAAGCCTGGGATCTTGCTTTGTAGCAGAAGGTATGTTTTGAAATGAGGTATGTTACCCAAAGGAAAAGAGAGGTTATAGAGAGAAATGATGTGTAGTAGAGCACGACTCTGTTTGCTGGGCCTGAGCCAAGTTAAAAGTAGATGTGTGTCAGGACTGATTAAAGAATTCCATATTGTAAGAGTATAGTATTTTAGTACGATAGTGGAAGGATGGGAAAAATTGTAAAAAGAATGCAGCTTTGGACAGAGCATTGTTTTGTTTTAATATATTATAAGTCTAAAGAAAAATAGAGTTGCAGAGGGATTAAAATACCTTTTTTTTTTTTTTTAAAGGTATATGCTTTCAAGTTAGTATAGTTTAAATTCAAACTATCTTAAAATAACATGGTATACTGTTTCTTTGCCTCTTATGTGAAAATAACATGGTAGTGGAGATGATGGGAATGGGTGGGAGAAATCTGAGGACCCTCTGGAAGTAACTGTTAAATTTTTTGTAATTATACATTCTCGGTAATAATCACTTACTTTAATATTTCTATGTGTAAAATGAAAGCAGCTGTCAGAAATACATCTGTCTTTAAAATGACTCATGAGTAGCATTATTCAAAACATACTTTTCATAAGAAAATTAGGAGAACTAGCACTGACCTATGATTACAATAGAAGTGTTACCTCTGATTTGACAACTGCATTCAATTCCTTAAAATCCTGGAGATTACTTTCCAGAAAATTTCCCCTTTTTTTAAGAATTTGTTCCTTAAATACATGTAATGGCTAACTTAAAAACCAAGACAAACCAAACCAAACAACCCCACCCCAAACAAACAAACAAACAAAAACCAGCCAACCAACCCAAAAAACCCCAAAACCACAGGAATGCCACCAAAAATTGAAGCATTTTTGTTCAGTCCAAAAAGAGCCACATTTGGTGGCAATCATTCACAGGGGTTGCTGCAGACCTCTACCCTAATTCAAGAATCAGATCTGTAAGTCTGTCCTGGTCTTTTTTGCCAAAGACAGAAGCATAGTTGAAAGTCCTAGGACAAATGTGTATTTCTGAGTAAATAAGAATGATATGGAAAAGAGAAAAACAGAAAAAAAAATATCAGTACATCTTAAATGCATTTTGAGCGTTATCTTGGTTTTAAGATAGCTAGTGTACTTGGTTCTGTCAGGTTTGGTGCTTTCAGAAATTAATCGTATGTTCATGCCATGTAATTTTTCCTCTGTTTTTATGTACTTTGAAGACTATGTGCTCGATAGCTGTGCTTCTGTAGCAGAACAGCTTCTTGCATTTGCTCATTTGCTGCACATTGGTTTTTCCTTCCAGAAGGTGCTCAGTGACTGAAAGACCCAAATGCAGCTTCCTACTCACAATCACTTGAAGAACAATATTTTACAAGTACAACTCATTTACATTGCTTATCCCGGCAGGTTTGCAGGTTTCAGAAGGAAATGGTATTGGTGAAGCAAGGCTAAGACAGGAAGCAAGGGATAAGACAGGATTGAGATTGGACTCAATCCACTCAATCCACTAAGTGCCATGATCTAGTAAACGGACTACAGTTGGACAAAGGGTTGGACTCGATGATCTCTGAGGTCTTTTCCAACCCGGTCGATTCTGTGATTCTGTGTGATTCTGTGATTTTATTTTCCTATCTGTGTAAATGCATATGTTTATTCATTTTTATGAGGGAGGGAATCTCTGGCACGTCACAGGATCACAGTGTGGATCATTTTGAGCTCTGCACCTATGTTGCCAGGTTGAGACAAGGTGCTGTCAATTTCAGAAGCTGTTGCTGACAGCTGTGCACAGTTACTGCTGGCTGGTGCTGTGTGGCCAGAAGCTTGCCTTCACTTTTCATGTACAGCGATAACAGCATTTCCAAGAACAGCAGCTGCTGTTAGAGGAGAACTGTGAACTGCTGGGTTGGAGGAGGCCAGCGCAGGGCTCTGCTCTGCTCAGGTTGGTGGCAGAGCTCCCCGTTGGCTGGGGAGCAAGGTCCCAGTTTACAAGCAGGGCTCAGTCCCCCTCTGTCTGAGGCCTGCGATAAGCAGGAGCCTTAAAGGAGCCTTCTTCAAAACCCGTTTTACTCCAAATATTAGAGGGAGCAAAGCGATGAGAAAACAATTCCAGGAGCAGTTATGCTTCGTTTCAATAACAACCTTTTATGTAAAATTAAAGTCTTTGTGGGCTGCCAACACTGTTAGCATTATTTCTTATACCCACTTGAATGTCACAGTCCATATTTCTTCAATAAACAGTTTCACATCTCATTTTTAAATTAGCTTGTCTACTTTTGTGACTTTGGAAGCCTTCAATGAACTTTCCATCGTACATTTACATCCTGTGTTCTGCCTTTGAAGGGTTCCTTTGGCAGGATTTTAAATACAACAGGAAATGAAGTTAGAAGGTGCATTCCTGGAAAGATCTATTACAGTTTGCAGGCTATTTCAGAGAGTTAACTGGGTCTGGGAAAATGGATTTACAAACCTCCTGCAGCTTGCATGCAACTACCAGCATCAACTGAGAAGTGATGAACTTGATATTCTTGGGATATAGGAGTCGAAGTCTCATTTTTTGTTTTGTTTTAAATGCTGTCTGAAATGAAGGGGGAAATGTACTTGTGATCTTCGGTGTGTATAATACTTTTAAAAGGTGTTGAAAGCATTTCTTTAAACTGAGATCCTATGAATTCACAAAAATCATGATATAAAAATCATAGCGTATTAAGATATTTTCTAAAATAAAACTACAAACTGATATTGAACACAATTTAGGAAAACAATGTGTGCTGGTTTTTTTCATACCATCTTTGCTTGCACAAGAATTTTAATTTTGGTGATGTGAGACTAGTTAGATATGTTGGTTTGTTGTTTACTTGACAAAAATTGC
This sequence comes from Nesoenas mayeri, assembly GCF_963082525.1. Lineage (NCBI taxonomy): Eukaryota > Metazoa > Chordata > Aves > Columbiformes > Columbidae > Nesoenas > Nesoenas mayeri. The sequence continues at coordinate 30,907,248 of NC_137542.1, read as the reverse complement.
TTTGTTTCACGACATTCTAACTTTTTTAAAGTAGAAATTCTGTAATTTTAAAAGATTCAGTAAGATTTTGCACAGAGAGAGTACATGCAGTTCTGGAGTACTTTTATTTTCCTTCATTTTGCAGATTCTAGTTTTCAAAATATCAAACTATTTTCATCTAACCACGTACCTATCACATTTTTCGATGCACATGCAGAAACTCATAAGCATATGTTTACCTCCATAGTGTTCATATTTAGGAAGACAGGGGAACACGATACAACTATGTAATAAAATACTTCTAGTCATATTGAACTGACCATTAAAAAACTGATGGGAAATTTAAAAAATATTTTGAAAGGTTACAAGATTGAAACATCACATGGTAAATGACAGATATTACAGTACTTTCAGGGGAAAAAAAATAGACAAGGAGGGAAAAAAGCGCCATCACATGAGTATGGTAGAAAACCACGATGCCATTGAGAAAAAAGGAACCTTAAACTCTCTTAGTGACACACCTACACTAAGAGAAACTCAAAATGTTAATGAGGATTCTAGCACTGGCCTTAAATCTGTATATACATGTAGTGACTGTCTGAGTTAGTCTGACAGCTGAAGTAGGGAAGCCAAGCAGAAGCAGCACAGAAGATCAGAACAATGTATGGGAAACAGCTGCATTGAATTCAGTTGAAGGAACAATGAGGCTCTTGTGATCCTGTCACTTTTAAATAACACCTTGAACATGTGTTTAGAAGAATTCTTTATACTGAACCTTTATTTTCTCTTGAGTTTTTTGTTTTGTTCACCTGAGGTACATTCTGTTTAAGCCTGCTGAATTTATGTTACACACAGTCTGCTGTCATAACAGAGGATGAAATTGGGAGTTTATTTATGTGTGGAGATGTGTATGTGATGCTTTTCTTCAAGAATTACAAAATTTACACCCCAATATGCATCAGAGACTTTTCAAAAATAACACTAGATCAGAGTAGTTGGATTCCAATTCTTACATGGGGGTGTCTGTTTCTTTCATTCCCCCCCCCCCATTCTTTTGCATATGAATATTTCTTTCTGAAATGTGGACTATGGACTATAAACACCAAAAGCTTGCTATCTGATTTGATTGTCATAGAGTTGGTAATTCCTGCATCTAGTGAGAATCTTGTAACTTTTTTTGTTGTTGTTTGTGGTGTGTGGGTCTGGGATTTTGTTCGTTTGCTTGCTTGCTTGTTTGTTTTTCCCCACAGAAGAGCAGATCAGTGTCCAAGTGCTAAGGGCTCCAAAGAACTGGAACACACAGTATATACTTCAAACTAATTTTCTTTTTATGCAATTCAAGAGAAACCTTGAAGTGCAGTTGTGAAAAGCTGAATGGGTTACGTTTGATCAGGGATTACCCTTATGTGTCTCAACGTACAGAAAACATTTTTGGAGGCTGGTTGTGAGTGACTGTGCCTTCCTCTTTCTCTCATCAGTCTCATTACTCTCTATTGCTTGAGAGCTTCTATTGGAGCTTGGTTTCCTAGCCGAACTGTGAACACTACTTCTGGCTGCAGGTTTTGGGGGAGAAACTGTGTATCCGTCTGGGTGAGCGGGAAATTGTATGGCTCCGCATGTGTAGCTGGTTCATGTAGGATATTGGTGGGAGCACACAGAAAATAAACTTACTGCTTCCAGCCTGTATCTTTTGGGTATTTCTACTTAGATCATAACTTGAGGTCCTAATTTCACACTTGGAAGCTTTTATTAACTATGGGAAAGTGACTTGTTTCATGGTAGTTTTACTGCCTGTGGGGTTACAGACAGCAGCTGTAAACTTACTCAGAGTCCTAATACTGTATTATTCCAATTGTGAATTTGGGATGAAAATGTTGCATTTGTTTTTTGGAATATTATTTTTGCAACCATAAGGGTGTAATTTTGGGAGCAGAAGATGGAGGGAGAAGGAACAGGCAATGCACTCTTAAATGAAGGCCTATATCTTTAAGGAAAACAAAACAACACCAAGAAACAATGTATTTTCCAGACTGGAAGTAGATACGGGTGAGTCTTAATTTTTTAATTGATGTAAAGGACTTCCAGGATAGAAGATCTATATGATTCACTGTTTTAAGAAAGTGAGGTCTGTTTTTCTTTTTTTGGTTCCTTTCTGAATGATGGGTTTATGTTTTCCATTATTGCACTAGATGTGACTTTTTTGGTCCAACCACAGATTTCTGAGTGTGTTCTTCATTGCCAGCAATCAAGGCTTCTTCTGCCAAATGGATTGTTAAGGCAGTTAAAAAAACAGGGGGAGAAGAAAAAATAAGAAAGCTTTACTTGCTTCTAATCCAACAATTTCTCAACAAGAAAGGGAGTAGTACCAGATTTACATGTTATTGTAATCTTTATTACATCTTCCCCAGTTAAGGAAGAAATTGAAAAGGCGACAGTCAGGAATTAATATTAGGAAATAAATAGTCTTTTACTATTGGAAGGTTCTTATCTGATCTTTCAGAAAGATTTATAGTAATATGTATGAAGTTGGTTGGAATAATTAAAGACATTAGTGATGTCCAGGAGCACTTCCTTCCTGACTAGGCTTGAGAATGAATTCTCAGCAATGGCTGATTCGGACTTGCCAGTTTTAGACATTGTCTCCTATTTGCTTTCAATCCAGTATTTCATCTGTCTATTGCAAATAATAGTTTTTATGCATCTGGCTCAGGTGTAGTGATATTTTGGGTACAAACACCCAATATCTTACAAATCTGATCACTGATAAGTCTCAGAAAGTGGTTAAAAAACTGACTTAGCTGTCTATCTGGTGTCAAGCCGTCAGACAAAATTGAGAGGCAAGGTATGGTGGTGAAAAAGTGAAGAAGCTGGGAGGAGTGGCTGACATGCCAGAAGGCTGTGCTGCCATCCAGCGGGACCTGGACAGGCTGGAGAGTTGGACGGGGAATAACCTAATGAAATTTAACAAGGGAAAGTGTAGAGTCCTGCATCTGGGCAGGAACAACCCCAGGTTCCAGTATAGGTTGGGAAATTACATATTAGAGAGCAGTGTAGGGGAAAGGGACCTGGGGGTCCTGGTGGACAACAGGATGACCATGAGCCAGTACTGTGCCCTTGTGGCCAAGAAGGCCAATGGCATCCTGGGGTGTATTACAAGGAGGGGTGGTTAGTAGATCGAGAGAGGTCCTCCTTCCCCTCTACTCTGCCCTGGTGAGACCACATCTGGAATATTGTGTCCAGTTCTGGGCCCCTCAGTTCAAGAAGGACAGGGAACTGCTGGAGAGGGTCCAGCGTAGGGCAACCAAGGTGATTAAGGGAGTGGAGCACCTCCCTTATGAGGAAAGGCTGAGGGAGCTGGGTCTCTTTAGTTTGGAGAAGAGGAGACTAAGGGGGGACCTTGTTAATGTTTATAAATATATAAAGGGTGAGTGCCATGAGGATGGAGCCAGGCTCTTCTCGTTGGCAAACAATGATAGGACAAGGGGTAATGGGATCAAGCTGGAACACAAGAGGTTCCACTTAAATTTGAGAAAAAACTTCTTCTCAGTGAGGGTGGCAGAGCACTGGAACAGGCTGCCCAGGGGGGTTGTGGAGTCTCCTTCTCTGGAGACATTCAAAACCCCCCTGGACGTGTTCCTGTGCGACCTCACCTAGGCGTTCCTGCTCCAGCAGGGGGATTGGACTAGATGATCTTTTGAGGTCCCTTCCAATCCCAAACATACTGTGATACTGTGAAGATCCTGGTCACTCTCAGTTTGCAGTTCTCATTCATTCTTCAGTGTTTCTGCTAAATATTTTTGATGGCATTCTCATAAAAAGCATGATCACATCATATTGATGAAGTAGCTTCTGCTCCATGGGTGGTGCTAAGAGATGGTGGAGTCCGAGTTTTCCGTGTCTCTTCTGTTTTACTTTACTAATACTTTTTTAGCCTAGTGTGTTATCGAAGATTGTTCACTGATATCTCCTTTTCACTTCATCTAACTTTGTACTTTTGGACTCTGTAATATCACTTTTATGTAAGTACCCAAGATAGTAATTTTTCTTCTTCTTCTTCTGACAGACTCTGAAATTAAAGAGGGATTAAGAGCAGGAGTTATCTCTAAAAGTTGGTGCTTTGTATTTTGGACTGAGCATGTACTGAATACAGTGTGTTCTAAAACATAATAAGTGAGGAAAAAGACCCAAGAAATTCTGCTCAGCAGTAAAAATAAATATGTGATCTTTATCCTGTTATTTGGAAAATCAAGCATAGGGACAACCATTAATATTTCTTTTGTCTGTCAGATTTAACTTATTCTGCTGCGCTTGTGCTTCCGTAACACAAATTCATTGAATGGAGGTGTAAAACCTATTTTTATTTCCAGCTGTGATGTCTAGCCCTTCACCTCCCTCATTTTGAAAAGTCAAAACTGGTGAAGCATTGTTAAACAAAGTCACTTTAAAAAAAATAAACCAAAATTTAGTTTTCCTCACTTGGCTTAGTTTGGGCTTCTAAAACCAGTTGTGGCTATATATAAATGCATAAACTATTTTGAGACGCATTGGTCTGAAATGATTTTTATAAATTTAGTAGTGCTTCCAATTTTTTGTAAATTAGAACTGAAATATGTCAGAAATGTGCTTACTTAGAATTTTATGTTCTCATTATGCAGTGTAATTCCTGGGACTAAAGATGTACTTCAGTTAACAGCATATAAGCTTGTAAAAAAATTTTAGGTAGTACAGTTATAAACTTTTTTCATTCCTAACATTATATGTTCTAGGAAATTATATTCACATTATGATGATTCCAGAACAGACCTGCTTCTGCATCAAGTTTTCCTCAGAAATAATTAGGATTTTTGTTCTCAGATTTGTCCCCTGCAACTTTAGCATGTTTTTCATGGGCTTTTATGTTTGTTTTCACAGCAGCTGTTGTTAGCCCACCTTTCCAGGTGGACATTGTAATTTTGCTTTCCCCAGCTTGCGTTACCTATGGATGTATAACAGATTGCAGGTAAGAAGCAGTAAAGGATGTTTTGTATCCTGCATTTGGCTTAGTCCAGGTAATGTAGTCCTGGGGGACAAGATATAATCTCTTTAATGTAATTTAAAGTGACATCTCTGGTCTTCTTGCATGAGAAGACAACATGAAATTCAGTTTGCCAGAGGTAATTTACAGTCTGAACTCTTTAAAGAAGCAATTACTTCAAGGAGGGTACAGTTATAGAGCAGGGAAGTGCTGATGATGTGCTGAGGATGCTTTTGGACATGGCTTGAGACAGCTGTGGTCTTGTGCGTAAATTGTGATTCCATCAACAATTCTGCCTATACTTGTGTTGAGAAGGCATACTTTTACTTGGTTGGGAAAAATGCCTGTTTATGTCAGTGGAAACTTTGTAGATGCCATTCAGAATGCAGAGAGCATTTATTCAATAAACTCTTTACAGACTTAGTACCTTACTGCTTTAGCAGATTAATTATCTCAGGATTAGGAAGGTACTTAAATACACTTCTGTAACAGAGATGTTCTTTACTAAAGTTCTTTTACAAAGAGAGCTCTTTTAACATGTTGGGGGAGGGACAGCATAAACTGTAATTTAGCTCTGGATGTATTTGAAGTGGCTGTCATATTTTATTTTATTCGGGAAAGAAAAAATAGACAATGATCTATACTTTAAATGTTTCAGATTTGGTTTGCATTAACTAAAACTTCCCCAGTATCTCAAATAGTCTAGTAGTTAGATGCAGAAACACACAAATATGAACAGGGAGAAGCTGGATTGCATGGCAGCATGGGAATGTATGTTTGTTTATATATTAAGCTTTCCATATAAACGAAGAATGTTGGTACTTTAAAATGTCTGCTTTCCTGATAAGGAAACATTGCTGGTTCCACTCTTGACTCTGTACAGCATCACACACCCTAAAAGTCCAGCATTTGGATGTTAAATTACTGCAAAGCTGGTACGGCGTATCAGGAAGGCTTGTTCTGGAAAAAACACTGATGTGCATGAGTAAGTCTGTATTACTTTTAAAAAACATAGATTTATACTGAAGATATTGAAACTCTATGTTTACAATTTAAAATTATTAAATGCCTGGTGGGGGAAAATTACAAGTGTGATGTATGCAAACCTAGATTGTCATTGTAAAAATCATATTGAAAATGTATAGTATGAGAGTAACCTTGTAGCAAATTTGACAACTTATGTTAGTATCCTAGTTGCTACTTCAATATGGTATTTCTTTTGCTAAGTTTTGTTCATAAATTTTTAAGTGAAGAAGCTAACTTAAATACAATAAGTGTCTGCTGTTACTTTCAAAGATTCCATTGAACATAATGCGAGTTCTCAACATGTTTGGTGGCCACAGATCTGGCTGTTGCTTGCATAAATATTTTCCCCAGGTGCACAAAATATTATGCAGACCAACACCAGTTTTCATTTAAAGTCTACTCTGTAACTATAGCCAGAGGCAGTTCCATGCTGCCTGAAATAATACACTCCAGACTGGCCAAAAAAACCCAAACAACCCAACCCAAGGGATTTATCTTCCTTTTGGCATCTGTAGTTTGAACATACTACATTTTATTCGACTTCAAGAAATGTCTTCAAACAATTAACCAAACCTATATTTTTCATATATTGACATCTTAGTCTTTAAAACTACTGTCTTGGTGCTATTTATGCAATGAAGGCGTTAACTACAAACCAGACGTGACTGGGGAGGCTCAATGGGGAAGCTCAGTGTGATGATTGATGGACCTTATCACTGATAAAGGCAGCTACTGCTGCTTGTGGGAGGAATGGAGCACTTGTGTACCTGGCAGGATCTACACATTGTCCTTGTTGCATAAACCTATGCAGTTCACCTATTCTGCACACCAAGGTCTTTGTGTCTGATCCTCCCAGATCTAACTCTGGCAGCACAGGAGTATAATGTGTGTGTGGGAGCATGTGGCAAGTTGTGTTCCCAGGGTTAGCTTTGATGTGGCGAGCCCCTGTGGGGGTGAGAGGAGGGACTGCAGGTCGGTGGTCATGACCCATGCTGTCTCACTTGTCCTCAGGGCCAACAAACTGCCTCTGTCCTTTTCTGCTCAGTAAGATTCAATGCCTATTCAGTTCAACGCATTCTGCACACTCTATCCATGTTTCCAGTGACTCCCAAATTTCAGCTCTCAAATTTCTTTCCCCTGCTGTGTCTCCCAGTCATGTCTAACTACACGTCTTGCCTCCATCCCAGAGATATCTTAATTCCCTAGTCTGTCATACTGGGATCTCTCCATGTCTTTCTCTTAACTTCTGCTCACCTCTCCCTACTTCTAGGTTCCCTCACATGCAAGTCTACTGATTAATCCTCCGACTTTGCTCTGGTGAGGCCATGTTCTGCCTCTTCTTCCACCATTTCTAGTTTTCTAAAGAGTGAGTCATTTGGGGTGTTGGCATATTCAGCTCCTTGAGAATATGGGTGGAGGTGGTGTCCTGATTGAACATGCTTCATTGGAGTGGGTTAAAATACAGACAGTAAAATACAGACAGCATATTCGCAGCTTAAAAAGTTGTTTCTGAGTGAATAGTGACCAGTTCTGCTGCAGTTTAGCTGGTCAAGATGAATTTTGGTTCCAGCAACTAAACTGAGTTAAAACTGCAATTGACCGTGCCAGTTCTCAGACTTGGCAATGAGTGAGAATACTGATAGTACTCTGAGGACGTCAATCCTAGTCTTCATATACGCCTTGCCTGTCTCACATGTGCCAGCTAGCCCAACTGTGAAGGTAGTGTCTTTCCCTTCTGGTATCATCCCCAACTTCTTAATTTTTTCCCAGCTTATTTGACGAATTGAGGTGGTTGGTCTCCAGAATTTCTGGAGTAAATAACATATTACAAATAAAATATTTTTCTCTGGGAGCAGCTGTGCATACGGCTATGCTATCGGAGTAAATGTCAAGATGGTTTTATAACTGAATAGTTACACTCTGGGCAAAGCATGTTAATCAAAATAAACATGATTGTGGGTTTTTGAAATTAATTTTTCTAGTGACACTAGTGCAAATCTGAGGAATGAACAATTTTTCACTTGTCAGTGCTTTAGTGGTCTGTTATCTGGAGTTGTAATTGAGACGTCACGTGTCTAACTTTTTGTCTCCAAAGTTAACCCCTTTATTTTTTTATGTTCAGTTGAACAGGATTTATGCCTGATTAAGTTACTGTCTTTTATCATAATTAAAGAAAAATGTTGTGGAGGGAGAACTAAAAACTCTGTTCAATGGAAAACAGATTGTTTTGCCTGTAATGAAACAAAAGGGACCCTGTCACACACGGTGCCTTTTTTTCTCCTGTCAGAATAATCAGCAGCCAGAAATATTTATCTGCTGTGAGAATGATTTAACTGTCCAGAGCTAAGGGTGTGTGAGGGGAGGAAAGATATTTAAGCTTTTCAGAAAGGAAGCAACATGCTTCAGAGTTTGCCTGAGATCACAGGAATGGCAGCTCTAGCAACAGTGCTTATAACCTGTGTTTGTAAACTATCTCGCCGGTTTGCAGTTCATGCCAAAAATGGATTAGTGGATTTTAACAACATCTCTCTTCAGTACTGTAAGTGAATATATACAGTGTGCCCTTGATTTATAAAGGGTTTCTTCTTGTGGTGCCTTAGAGTCTCATTTTAAATAGCATAGCGTGCTTGCAAAATTATTTTTTTTTTAATGTATACTTCGGGCAGAGAAAACTCGACTGTTACTGTCAGCTTTCACCTATTTGAAGTTACTTTCAGGCAGTAACACACCAGGTAGAAATTTATAAGAGAACATTCAACAGTGAAAACAAAATCTAAGCCAGTCACTGTTGGATTATTCAGCCTTTCTGGCAAAATAGCATATTCACTTTTAATCTGACAAACTATAATAGAACTTTTGTGACTGATCATAATTTGTTATGGTAAATTAAAAAAATCCTGTGTCCTGCTGTTCTTTAAAGTTTGAAATAAGTTTCTAGTTCTGCCCAAGAAAAATGGTTTCTATGTATCAAATTAGAGAAGATCTGAATAGAGTACAGATTTTGAAGTCTTTGTGAATGCAGATTTGTCTGCATTCTTTGTATTTTTATTACATGGAAATATAAGTAAAAATAAATACTTCTGATATACATGTTCTCTCTTTATATATATTTACATCCAGTGTTAGAGAGAAAAGCACTCTGGCCCAGACCATGGAGGATTGTTAGTCTGTATCAGAGCTTTATCAACTCCTCACACTGTGATGACAATTACACAATAGTTCTCAATATAATATGAGTCAATTTATCATCAGAGATTACAGTTTGAGTCTGACAGCATATTGTAAACATTATCTTAAAATTACTTTAAGAAATAATAAGCTATGTTTCTACTCGTGAAAGTGCCAGGCTGGATTCTGATGTGGGCTTTGATTTTTAAGCATTTGAAGTACAAGTAGTACAAGTCCAATTGTGAGGACCACTGTTGACACTTTTTTGTCTTGATTGTTCCCCTTTGTACTCTGTCATATATGTTTGGTACAGCTATAACAGAGGCACATTATGGTTCATAATTAATGACCAGGTCAGAAAAGTTTGTGCAAAAAGCATGTGTGGAACACATTATATAACATTATTTTCCTCAGTATTTCTGAAGCTATATCTTCAGCTTCAGAGGAGAGACTCTTGATACATCTGGTCTTTTCCTCATGTAACTATAGCAGCAAATTATTGCTATTTTAAATTCAAATTGTTCCTGAGAAGTTATATGGCTGAGTCTTGTTTGGAGGTATGATGGACTGATCTGGTTGTACATGCAAAGATTCAACTGCTGTTGCTCAGCTGCAATCTCATCTTTCAGAACCCGAACATCAGAGATTCTCGTGGGAGAGAAAACCATCTCTTCTGACCATGGAAGGGGACAGTCTCATCTTCTCATCTTTCCCGTGTTATGAAAGCTCTTAAACTGTGTTTCTGGTTGGCAGAGAATTCTCTGTTTATCCATCTGGTTAGCTAGGTAGCTTGAGAAAAAAAAAGGTGCAATATTGACCAGTGCTAGAATACTGGGTTTAGATTGGGGAAAAAATCTGCTGGCTAATAATTTAAAAAAGCAATATATTTTATTTAGTATTTCTCCTTTTTCTCACTAATATAGAAATGTTATCAGGGCAGGAAAACTGCAATTGGAAAACAGCACTTTTTTTTTTTTTCTTTTCTAGTTGGGCCCATTTATTTGTTATTTATGCTGATTGCCAAGTAGATGTTGCACATCAGTTTCCAAGCCACCAACCTGGAATAGTATAAAAGGCAGAAATTTCATCAATGTCAAGACCTATATTTTTTTAAAATCGTATATGGCAGCAAGGGAGATGGAAAATTTCTTTACTAAGCACAGTGTTTTGCTTATATATTTGCACGTATACTTCACATTAAGAACGAACTTATGTATCCACACCACATACTATATATGCAGCCACCTTCTGCCAGGGAAATTCAGGAGACTGAACATGCCAACATTGCCTGTCTGCTTTGTCTGAAGTCTGCCAGTTTAGTATATATTACTATTGAAATCAGTTTAAGCTTCAGTGAAGAATATGGATGGAGATGGTGATGTTTCAGCTAAAGCTTGAAGACATCTACCACACTAAACATACACAATTACAGTGACAACACGTTAAACTTTTAATTCTGTCATCCATCTGAACGGATTTTATCTTCCTTCCTTATGGTTCATCTTTCACCTGGTTTGCTGACAAGGCAGCAATGCAGTCTGTGCTATGCCGGTGGAGATGATAGATTTTCTGAAGTGTCACATATTGCAGAATTTTTGCTGTCTTTATTCTTGATTTTTATACATGGGGGAAGTATCTCAGCTTC